>NW_004443968.1:808884-814532 GCF_000243295.1 Trichechus manatus latirostris
AAAAAAAAAACAATTAAAAAATGGACAAAGAATATGAACAGGCACTTCTCCAAAGAAGACATTCAAGCAGCTAACAGACACATGAAGAAATGCTCGTGATCATTAGCCATTAGAGAAATGCAAATCAAAACTACAATGAGATACTATCTCACCCCAACAAAGCTAGCATTAATCCAAAAAACACAAAATAATAAATGCTGGAGAGGTTGTGGAGGGACTGGAACACTTACGCACTGTTGGTGGGAATGTAAAATGGTACAACCACTTTGGAAATCAATTTGGCGCTTCCTTAAAAAGCTAGAAATAGAAGTACCATATGATCCATCAATCCCACTCCTTGGAATGTGTCCTAGAGAAATGAGAGCCATTAGATATATAACAGATATATGCACACCCATGTTCATTGCAACACTATTCACAATAGCAAAAAGATGGAAACAACCTAGGTGCGCATCAATAGACAAATGGATAAACAAATTATGGTATAGTCACACAATGGAATACTACACAATGATAAAGAACGATGAATCCATGAAACTTCTTATAACATGGAGGAATCTGGAAAGTATTATGCTGAGTGAACTTAGTCATAAAAGGACAAATATTGTATAAAACCACTATTATGAGAACACAAGAAAAGATTTAAACACAGAAGACAACATTCTTTGATGGTTACGAGGGTGGGGAGGGAGGGAAAGGGGTATTCACTAACTAGAAAGTAGACAAGAATTATCTTAGTTGAAAGGAAGGACAGCACACACTACAGGGGAAGTCAGCACAATGCGACTAAACCAAAACTAAGAAGTTTCCTGAATACAACATCAAACACTTTGAGGAACAGAGTAGCAGGGGCAGGGGTCTGGGACCATGCTTTCAATGGGCATAACAAAGTTTATTAAGAAAATGTTCAGCATCCCACTTTGGTGAGTAGTGTCTGGGGTCTTAAAAGCTAGTGAGCAGCTATCTAAGACGGATCAATAGGTCCCAACCCACCTGAAGTAAAAGAGAATGAATACCAAAGATACACGAAAAGTATTAGCCCAAGAGACAGAAAGGGCCACATAAACCAGAGACTTCATCAGCCTGAGACCAGAAGAACTAGATGGTGCCTGGCTGCCATAATGACCACCCTGACAGGGAACGCAACAGAGAGCCCCTGACCGAGCAGGAGAAAAGTGGGGTGCAGAACTCAAATTCTAGTAAAAAGACAAGACTTAATAGTTGGATTGAGACTCGAGGGACCTTGGAAGATGTGGCCCCTGGGCTCTCTGTTATCCCAAAATTAAAACCATTCCTGAGGCCACCTCTTCAGACAAGGATTAAACTGGACTATGGGACATAAAATGGTACTCATGAAGAGTGTGCTTCTTAGCTCAAGTAGATTCATGACACTATATGGGCAACTCCTGTCCAGAGACAAGAAGGCAGGGAGGGTCTGGAGCTGGCTGAATGGACACGGGAAATGTGGGGTGGAAAGGAAGTGTGTGCTGTCACAGTATAGGGAGAGCAACTAGGGTCACAAAACAATGTATATATAAATCTTTGTATGAGAGACTAACTTGAATTGTAAGCTTTCACTTAAAGCAGAACAATAAAATAAAAATAAAAAGATTATCCCAAGCAATAGTTTCAGGGTTTCATCCAACCTTCATGGCTCCAGGAAGTCTGTAGTCCATGAGAATTTGAAATTATTTTCTGCATTTCCCCCCTTATGATCAGGATTCTTCTATGGAATCTTTAATCAAAATGTTCAGTAATGGTAGCTGGACACTATCCAGTTCTTCTGGTCTCATGGCAAAGAAGGCAGGCATTCATGGAAGCAATTAGTCACACATTCCACATCCTCCTCCTATTCCTGACTCTGTTTCTTCCTCTGTTGTTCCTGGTGAGTAGAGACCAGTTGTTGTGCCTTAGATGGTCACTTGCAAGCTTTTAAGATCCTAGGTACTACACATCAAACTAGGAGGTAGAACAAGCACTAAACCTGTTATTAGGCCAATTAACTGGGATGTCCCATGAAACCGTGACCCTAAACCTCCAAACCAAGAAGGCAAATCCCATGAGGTTTTTTATTGTACAGAAGCAGCCTCAGCAGCTACTCTTCTTTTTTTTGTAAATGTTGTAAATATGTATATCACACAGCTTTTGCCAATTCAGCTTTTTACAGGTGTACAACTTATTGGTAGCACTTACAATAATTGGCTGTCCAACCCTACCCTTAATCAACGTGATATTTCCATCACCATTAACTCCCTCTTCCCCCCTCTTTCCCACCCCTGGGAGAAGCTGGACTATATGAAGAAGAATGGGGTATCAAGATTGGAGGAAGACTCATTAAAAACCTTCGTTACGCAGATGACACAACCTTTCTTGCTGAAAGTGAAAAGAACTTGAAGCACTCACTGATGAAAGTCAAAGACCACAGCCTTCAGTATGCATAACACCTCAACATAAAAAAAACAAAAATCCTCACAACTGGACCAATAAGCAACATCATGATAAATGGATAAAAGATTGAAGTTGTCAAGGATTTCATTTTACTTGGATCCACAATTAACACTCATGGAAGCATCAGTCAAGAAATCAAATGACATGTCTAGGGGAACATCTAGCTTAATTGGCATAACATACTTTATAAAGAATATGTTCTACATCATACTTTGGTAAGTAGCTTCTGGGGTCTTTAAAGCTTATAAGCGTCCATCTAAGATACTCCACTGGTCTCACCCCATCTGGATCAAAGGAAAATGAAGAAAACCAAAGACACGAGGGAAAGATTAGTCCAGAGGACTAATGGACCACAACTACCACAGCCTCTACCAGACTGAGGCCAGCACAACTAGATGGTGCCTGGCTACCACCACTGACTGCTCTGACAGGGATTACAGTAGAGAGTCATGGACAGAGCTGGGGGAAAAAGTAGAAGAAAATTCTAACTCACAAAAACAAAAGACCAGACTTACTGATCAGACAGAGACTGGAGAAATCCCGAGAGTATGGCCCCCAGACACCCTTATAGCTCAGAAATGAAGTCACTCCTGAGGTTCACCCTTCGGCCAAAGATTAGACATCCCATAAAACAAAAGGAGACTAAATGGGCATACCAGCTCAGAGGCAAGGACTAGAAGGCTGGGGGTGACAGGAAAGCTGGTAATGGGGAATCTAAGGTTGAGAAGGGGAGAGTGTTGACATGTCATGGGGTTGGCAATCAATGTCACAAAACAATATGGGTATTAATTGTTTAATGAGAAACTAGTTTGCTCTGTAAACCTTTATCTAAAGTACAATAAATTTTTTTTTTTTAATTTTTTTAAAAAAGGCTCTGGTTTGAAACTTTGCATATAAAATTCAAGCCCCAAATCCTGTGGTTTTGAAGGTTTGTCTCTGGTGGTTTCTCAGTCGAACTTCCCATCTCTGTCTTTTTGTATAGATTTCAAAGGAGTCAGTGGCTCCGAGTCAGACAGACGTGGGTTCAAATCCTCTATCTGCCATATATATCTGGGTGACCTTTAATAAGTCATTTCCCCTCTCTGAGCCTGTTTCCCCATCTGAAAATCAGGGTTATTATTAATAATAACGACAGTGTGACCAGGACCACAAGTGTCCTCCCTTCACCCAGTATTCTCCGGTTGCCTTCCCGAGGTTTTACTTGGAACCATGGTCACCTACAGTAAAAACTTTATTTCCTAGCACTCTTAGCTGCTGGGGGAAGCCACATGACTACATTCTGGCCAGGGAGCATAAGCAGAAATGTCATGTGCAACTGCTTGGAAGGAACTTTAAAGAGAGGATTGAGTCTTTCTTCCTCCTTCGCAATGCCTGAAACGCGGTCATGATGCCGGAGCTCAATCAGCTATTTTGGGCCATGAGGAGAAAATGACATGCTGAGGGTTGCAGAGCCACAAGAAAGAAGGAGCTGGAGATGCTGACACCTGCCCTGGACTAACCATTTCTGTTATTTTGTTTTTGTCCTTACAGTTGATGGTAATCCTAATTGATACCTATTGTCTGGAGGATTAAATGAGCTAATATATGCAAAAAAAAGGAAAGAAATCAAATGACACATTGCATTGGGCAAATCTGCTGCAAGAGATCTCTTTAAAATGTTAAAAAGCAAAGATGTCACCTTGAAAATTAAGGTGCACCTGACCCAAGCCATGGTCTTTTCAATCCCCTTATATACATGTAAAAAGCTGGACAATGAATAAGGAAGTCCAAAGGAGAATTCACGACTTTGAGTTATGGTTTTGGTGAAGAACGTTAAATATACAATGGACTGCCAAAAAAAAAAAGAACAAATCTGTCTTGGAAGAAGTGCAGTTAGCATGCTCCTTAGAAGCGAGGATGGCGAGACTACATTTCACATACTATGGACATGTTATCAGGAGGGATCAGTCCCTGGAGAAGGACATCATGCTTGTTGTCTTAGTCATCTATAGCACTGCTGTAACAGAAAGACTGCAAGTGGATGGCTTTACCAAAGAGAAATTTCTTCTCTCACAGTCCAGTAGGCTACAAGTCCAAAGTCAGAGCATTAGCTTCAGGGGAATGCCTTCTCTATCGGCTTTGGTGGAAGGTCTCTGTCATCAATCTTCCCTTGGTCTGGGAGCTTCTCTGTGCAGGAACCTCAGGTCCAAAGGAAGTGTTCTGTCCCAGCACTGCTTTCTTGGTGGTATGAGGTTCCCATATCTCTCTGCTTGCATCTCTTTTTTATATCTCAAAAGAGACTGGCTTAAGACACTGCCTAATATTGTAGATTTCATCAGTATAACTGTTGCTAATCCATTTTATTACACCATAGTGATAGAGTTTACAACACATAAGGAAATTACATCAGATTACAAAATGGTACACAATCATACCACACTGGGAATCATGACCCAGCCAAGTTGACAGATATTTTTTGGGGACACAATTCAATCCCTGACACTTGGTAAAGTAGACGGTCAGCAAAAAAGAGGAAGACCCTCAAGGAGATGGACTGACACAGTGGTTGCAACAATGGACTCAAACATAACAACAGTTGCAAGGATGGCACAGGAATGGGCAGTGTTTCATTCTGTTGTGCATAGGGTCAGTATTAGTTGGAACAGACTCAATGGCACCTAACAACAACAACCCACCACCGGTAACCACTAATAAACTTTATTCTCTGTAGATTTGCCTTTTCTTATCTTTTTAAGTGAGTTCATGCAATATTTGTCCTTTGTTGATTGACTTATCCCACTCAGCATAATGTCTTCCAGATACATCCCGTATTGTAACATGTATCAAGACTTCATTTCTCCGCTTGGCTGAGTAGTAGTCCATTGCATGTATGTACCACATGCTGTTTATCCATTTGTTGGTTGAGAAGGTTGTTTCCACCTTTTGGCTATTGTGACTAGTGCTGAAATGAACATCGATGTACAAGTCTCTGTTTGAGTCTCTGCTTTCAAGTCTTTTGGGTGTATTAGTAGGAGTGGAATTGTTGGGTCATATGGTAGTTCTATTTTTAGTTTTTTTGAGGAACCACCAAACTCTTGTCCACAACAGCTGTACTATTTTGCATGTCACCAGCAATGCCTAAGGATTCCAATTTTCCCACATCATCACCAACACTTGTTATTTCCTGGTTTTGAATTTTTTTTTTTTTTTTTTTTTTTTTT
>NW_004443968.1:814632-841948 GCF_000243295.1 Trichechus manatus latirostris
TTTTTTTTTTTTTTTTTAGCCATCCCTGTCAAATGGTCTCTCATTGTGGTTTTGATTTACATCTTTCTGATGGCTAATGATGCTGAGCATCTTTTCAGTATTTGGTAGCCATTTGAATGGGCTCTTTAGTGAAATGTCTATTCAAGTCTTTTGCCCATTTTATGATTTATTTATGTCATTTTGTTGTTAAGTTGTCAAAGTTTATATATATTTTGGCTATTAGATTCTTATAGACTATATTGTTTCCAAAGATATTCTTCCAGTCATTAGCTTGTCTTTTCATGCTATTGGTAAAGTCTTTGATTACCAAAGTTTTTAATTTTTATGAGGTTCCATTTATTTATTTTGTCTTTTTCTGTTTGTGCTTCTGTTATTATGTTTGATCATCCATTGTTAAAAGCTAGGCTTGACAACATTGCCCCTACTTTTTCTTCTAAGAATTTTATGGTTTTAGTTTGCACAGTTAGGTCATTAATCCATTTTTAATTTATTTTTGTGTATGGTGTGAGGCATGGATCCTGTTTCATTTTTCTGCATGTGGAAATCCAATTTTCCCAGCACCATTTATTGAAGATACTCTTCTTTCCCCCACTGAATGGACTTATTACCCTTGTCAAAAATCGTTGGCCATAGATGTGTGGGTTTATTTCTGAACTCTAAATTCTACTCCATTTGTCTATGTGTCTAATGTTATACCAGTACCAGACTGTTATGGTTACTGTAGCTACAGAGTATGTTTTAAAATCAGGAAGTGTGAGTCCTCATATTTTGTTAGTGTCTTTCAACATTCCTTTAGCTTCAGGGACTGTTGCCATTCCATATAACGTTGAGGATTAGTTTTTCTACTTCTGTAAAAAAGACTGTTGGAATTTTGATAGGGATTGCATTGAATCTATAGATCACTTTGGGTAGTATTGACATCTTAACAATATTAAGTCTTCCAATCCATGAACATGGAAGATCTTTCCATTAATTTTTAAGTCTTCTTAAATCTCTGTCAGGAATGTTTTTTATTTTCATTGTATAAGTCCTTCACATCCCTGATTAAATTTACTAGGTATTTTATTCTCTTACATTCTATTGTAAAGAAGGCTGTTGGCATTTTGATCTGGATTGCATTGAATCTATATATCACTTTGGGTAGAATTGACATCTTCATGATATTAAGCGTTCCAATCCATGAACATGGAACATCTTTCCATTTATTTAAGTCTTCTTTAATCTCTTTCAGCAGTGTTTTACAGTTTTCATTGTATAAGTCCTTCACATCCCTGGTTAGATTTATTCCTAGGTGTTTTATTCTCTTAGATGCTAGTGTAAATGTCATCATTTCCCTAATTTCTCTTTCAGATTTCTCATTGCTGGTGTATATAAATCCAACTGATTTTTGTTTGTTGACCTTGTACCCTGCAACTTTACTAAATTCCTCTACTGGCTCTAGAAGCTTTCTTGTGGATTCTTTGGGATTTACTACATATAGGAACATATCATCCCCAAACAGAAATAATTTTACTTCTTTTTTTACAATCTATATATCTTGTTTTTTCTTGTCTTATTGCTCTGCCTGTTAAATAGAATTTGTGAGAGTGGGCACCTTTGTTTTGTTCCTGATTTCAAGGGGAAAGCTCTCGTCTTTCTCCATTTAGTAGAATGTTGGCTGTTGGCTTTTCATATATTCCCTGAATCATACTGAGGAATGAATTTCCCTTCTATTCCAATATTCTTGGGGGTTTTCATCAAGAAAGGGTGTTGAATTTTATCAAATGCTTTTTATGCATCCATAGAGAAGATCATGTGGTCCTTTTCCTTTGTTTTATTGATTGATTTTCTAATGCTGAATCGTCCCTGCATTACTGGAATAAATCCCACTTGGTCAGGGTGAAGACACTTTTAATATGCTTTTGGATTCTGTTCACTAGTGTTCTTACATCTATATTCATAAGAGATATTGACCCATAGTTTTCTTGTCGTGTCTTAGTCTGGTTCTGGTACCAGGGTTGTGTTTGCTTCATAGAATGAATTAGGGAATACTTCTTTCTCTATCTTTTACAAATGTTTAATAGTATTGGTGTCAGTTCTGCTCTAAGTATTTGGTAGAATTCCCCAGGGAAGTCATCTGGTCCAGGACATTTTTTGGGGGGGAAATTTTTGATCACTGATTCGATCTCTTGTTATGGGTCTATTGAGACTTTCTATTTCCTCTTGAGTCAGTTTGTGTATGTTCTGTGCTTCTAAGAATTTGTCCATTTCATCTAGGTTATTCAGTTTGTTGCCGTACAGTTGTTCATACTGTTCTGTCATAATTCTTACTTCTTCCATTTTGTTATTTGTTTTTTGTGTGTCTTAAGCCTTCTTTGTCTTTGTCTTATACTACTGCTTGCTTTTGTGTTTTGTTGGTTTATTGTAGTGAGTCTATTTGGTTCCCTTTTCATTTTCTTTTGTGTATTTTTTTTTACATATATTTTCATAATGGATACCCTGAATATTACATTTAACAGCTTGCCTTTATAACATTCTAGGGTAAGTTGGTACCAACTTAACTTGAGTAACATACATAAATTCTATATCTATGGCATTCCTCCCCCTCATTTGTTGTTATTATTACTAATTACATCTTTATATTTCTTGTACCCTGTAATAAAAATAAATCTTTGTTTTTTATATATTTTTATTAAAAAATGAAGGACTGAACATTTATAATTATCAACCATGAATATCTTATTATAGCCCTTATACTTGGTCATGTATTTCACTTTATTAGAGATCTTTCTTTTTATGAATAGCTTTGAACGATTTTCTAGTGTCCTTTTATCCACTTACCTTCCATTAATATGATTTGTAGGGCCAGTCTAGTGGATCTGAACTCTCTCAGCTTCTGTTTGTCTGGAAATGTTTTACTTTCACCCTCATTCTTGATGGATAGTATTGCTAGGTATAGTATTCTTGGTTGACAGTTTTGTTTTGTTTTTCTTTCACCACTTTAAATATAGCATTCCATTGCCTTCTGTTCTCTAATGCTTCTGAGAAGAAATCAGCACTTAATCCAATTAGGGATCCTTTGTGTCTGACTCTTTACTTCTCTTTCACTGCCTTCAGGATTCTCTCTTTATCTTTACTTTTTGAGAGCCTAACTATGATGTATCTTGGTGTAGATCTCTTTGAGTTTATCCTGCTTGGGGTTCTTTGAGCTTCTTGGATTTGTAGGTTTATGTCCTTCATTAAATTGGGGAATTTTTCTGTCATTATTTCTTCAAATATTCTTTTTGTCCCTTTCCCATATCTCCTTCTAGAATTCCAATGATTCATTTATTAGGTCTCTTATTGTTGTCCCATTATTAGGTCTCTTATTGTTGTCCCATAATTCCATTAAATTCTGCTCAGCCTTTTTAAGCTTCCATTTTTGTTGCTCTTCAGCATCTGTAAATTTAACTCTCTTATCCCCTAATTCACTAATTCTTTCTTCTGCCTGATTAAATCTGTTGGTAATTCCTTCTATTGTGTTTCTCATTTCAGTTATTGTCCCTTTCAGTTGCAATATCTCTTTTTTTAGATCCTCATTCGTTCTTGTATTGTTTTCCTTATTTCTTTTAGTTGTTTTCCTTTAGTTCATTGATTATGTTTAATGTTGTGGTGTTATAGTCTTCCTCTTTTTTTTCATTATTTGGTCATCCCTATATGCATTTTCACGGTTTCTGTCATGTTCATTTGAATGGTCAATTATTTCTCTGTTCTTTGTATGTCTTGTGACTTTTTTTGTTGGGGCATTGTAATTTTTGAGGGTGATAACTTTCTCAGTTTTTCCCACTATCTGGTGTTTTGCCCATACTACTTTTTGCAAAAAACTCGTAGGTGGGCAGAGACTTCAACCTTTGCTTACCATTTCCTCTTACTGTCTGCAATAGCTCCTTCTCTTTCCCTGGTTTAATTAGGATTCAAAACTTCCAGACATCAGTTTTCAACTTTCAATCTCTCCCAGACTCACCAGAGAACATTCTGTGGTTAGTCTGTCCACCAGTGGGAACCACCACTTAGATGAAATATTGTGTACTAATCAGTCTGTCCACCAGGGCTGCAGTCCTCTCTCTCTGTTTATTGCTCCCCACCCTTCTCTGTTTCTGCAACCATGTGTTTATTAAGAAAACCCACACTCAGAAAACTCCCTTACAGGGTGGATGTTACCTCTGGTTTTGCCAGAAGCTTCCTTCCCTGCTCTGTTGGGGCTGCTTATAGCTGAGTTGGCATTCAGGGGAAGCACAGGCAGACTTTCCTCTGTTTCAGAAGCAGGAGGGGCTGGCACTCTGCAGAAGGACCTCTGAAAGATCTTTGTTGTTGATTTCAGAGCCCCAGTGGCCCTGTGGTGGTTGGAGGAACATTCTCCACTTAGATGATCCACCTCTGACTCCACCATAGGGAACCTTCTATAGGAATTCATATCAGTCCAGCAGCCAACAGTTACCAGAAAGGGGGAGCAGACAGACTTGAGCTGACTCCCTGCAAGGTCTGTCTTGCTGGTTTCAGAGGCCTGAGCTATGGAGTTCACAGGGAGGTTCGTAAAGAGTTTACTATGGGAGCAGACTCTACTGCATGGGGCTTCTGCAGTGATTCATGGTAGACTTGCAGCCAAAAGTGTCCAGGTGGAGGAGGTGCTGTCACACTCCAAATGGACCCCTGATGAGGTCTACTTTGTAACCATCAGAGCTCCTCATGTAGTATGTTGGCTGTGAGTGCAGATTCCACTCAAGACCTCTGCTCCTAGAACACAGCAGCCTCAGTCAGCAGTCCTCAACACCAAATGGAAGTGGGGGCAGACTAACCCCAATTAACCCCCAGGGAGATTTGTCCTTTTGGTTTCAGAGGCCAGAGCTAGGAGGTGTGCATGGATTCAGGTAGAGTGTTGACTGTGAGAACAGATTCCACTGAAGAGGCCTTCTGTAGCAATCAGTAAGCTTGCAGCTGACAGTGTCCAGGTGGAGGAGGGGTTTTCACACTCCAAACAGACCTCCAGGTAGGTTTGCCTTGCTGCTATCAGAGCACCCTCACCCCCGTAGTATGTTGGCTGTGCGTATAGCCTCCACTAAATATGCCTTCTTCCTGGCACAAAGCAGCCTTAGCCAGTAGTCCTCACCACTGACCAAAAGGGTGAGTAGACAGACAAGACCTGACTCCCTGGGAGGTCTGTCCTGTTGGTTTCAGAGGCCTGAGCTATGGGGTTCACAGGAAGGCAGGTAGAGTATTGACTGTGATAGCAGACTCCACTGCACGGGCCTTCTGTACAATTCACAGTAGGCTTGCAGCTGACAGTGTCCAGGTGGGAGAGTTGGTGGCACACTCCAAATGGACCCCCAGGGAGGTATGCTTTGTTGATTTTAGAGCAGAAGCTTGAGGTCCTGGCTCTTTGTACAGGCAAGGGTTGTGGTGCGTAGGGCCACTTCCCCAGTTCACAACAGCTGGCAGCCTGCGTGGCTGGAGGTAGGGTCAGGGACCATGGGAGAAGCAATTTTCCTGCTACATGTGACTTGTTATTGATTCATTGATTCTTGCCTGTTTGCAGTTCCCTTCTGCTTTCCTCTGCTCCCTGATTCAGAGTCTTAAAAAGCTGAGCACTGTTTCCTTGTTATATTTGTGGGGAAGGGTTAGAATGATGGTCTGTTTACACCACCATCTTCTCAAAATCATTGAGACCCTATTTTCTTAATAAGAACAAGCTAACTAGACATAATAATTTTCTAATAGCTAGCCATATCCATTCTGGAAAAAGATTTAGTCTACTAGTGCAACTAGGCTCCTCAATTGCAAGCAATAGAATTTACTCTTCCTCTCAAGCAAAAAAAAAAAAAAAAACTGAAGAAGAAATTTATTGGATGGATTTTAGGGGTTCAGGGTATATTGTCTAGAGCTTTGAGGGCCAAGTTTAGAAAATAGAGGCACTGAGACAAACTTGGAAGGTAAAGAAGCAGGAAATGCAATAACTATCTTTGGCAGAAGCAGTATGTTCAGGATGTTGCGGCTGCTGCAGGTCATTGTCATGGTCACCACTGCAACAAGTGGATTCTATCATACCCTGACTTTTGTTTGACCAACTCAGTATTCCAAGTCCTGAATTGGAGCATCTGATGGCTGCAACCTAAATCACATGCCAACACCCTATCTGCCAGGGGACAGGAGAATGAAGTATCTGGCCCCTTCAGCTTTTGATGTTGGAAAAACTGTATCAAGACTACACGTATGGGGGAGTTCCCTAAAATACATAATGGGAGATGTTATGCAGAGAAGAAAATACAAACAAACAAAAGCAAAAAAGAAATATTTCCAAACAAAAACTAGCACATGTTGTATCCATTCCTTTTTAATAATAGTGAGGCTTTATGAAGGACTACTCGAAAAGGTCCTTGAGTGGTGCAAGCTGTTCGCAATCAGCTGCTAACCAAATGGTTGATGGTTCAAACCCATCCAGCAGCACCATGAAAGAAAGGCTTAGTAAATTGCTTCCATAAAGTTTACAGCCAAGAAAACCCTAAGGAGCCGTTCACTCACCATGAGTCGGACTCAAGGGCAGCAAGTTCGTTTTTCTCCTTTTACTCTAGTAATTGCAACTGCTATTAGAAGAACTTTGCTACGGGATTGCTATGTGGTGATTGATTTCATTAGGTAAATGAATAAACAACTATCTAATATCTTCGTAATGTAAATTTAATTAAATGCTGCAAAATCCCTGCTATTGTGGGGAGAACTCTGGGGTTCTCAGTGTAAGTTGGCATCTTAGGTACATGCTGCCTAATCTTTTTCTCTTTGTGTGTATGCTAAGTTGTTTTTAATTGCTAAATACCTAATATTTTTGCTAATAATAGAGTTTTTTTCCTCTAAATTTCTTATGTGTTATTCACATATGCCACTCTTTTTTCCACGTGCACTTCCAGGTTCCTATTTGTCTACTGTGCTAACATCTCTTCATTTTTTATCCATCTAATAGGCGGGCAGCAAAATTTAAAATGGTTCAAGCATAACAGCACTTTTGCTCTTTGCTACTCATGGCATGATTTTGTTCTATACCCATGAAACGAAAATAATGCAAAATAGGAACTGGAAACAAAACGCCCTCAAAAGGCAAAGACATGATTCCTGGTGGGAATAGGGATGGGAGGGGGCAAGGGAAAATATAAAGAAAAAACCCTGTAGCCGTTTCTCTATTCCAATTTTCATACTGAGTTTATTGTATTAGTCTAACCTCAGGACAAGTATATTTCACAGGAAATTACAGTCTGACTTAAGGCTTGTCAGAGGAATACTAAGAATTTGCAGAGTCATTCCTTGATCAATAGAGAGCAAATATTTAACTTCAGGGAAAAAAAAAATCAAAACTAAATTAAATTCTTACCAACTTTATTCAGAGCCTTAACCTGAAAAACTTCAGCAGCCTATGAATTGATGACTGGATTCACAGAACACTTTCAAATAGCAGAGACCTTTCCCTCAGAGGTAATATTCTTCAAGGAGTCTGATAAATTTCCCGCAAATTTGTGGTCTCTTGGAGATGCCTGATAGGGATTTTAGGTCTCTTTTTAGAGGAGGAAAAACCTGAGGAATCTCTGCTAAAGTTTCAAATAAAGATTTCAGTCTTGGCTTAGAGCTTAAAGGGCAAAATTTAAAAAATAAGTCTTCATATTCACTATCACTTCCATTTTCAAAAGAAAAAATATATTCGATTTTGAGTTTAAGCTACTGCATTAAAAAAATAAATATTCTCAGCTTTAAGTGGGAGTGTAATTTGGCATCTCAAAACTCAACAACTAGCAGACAAAAATGAAAAAACATAAACAAAAAATCATTGCTATCAAGTTTATTCTGACTCACAGCGACCCTACAGGAAGGAGTAGAACCGTCTCGTAGGGTTTCCAAGGAGCCTCTAGTGGATTTCAACAGCTCTTAACCACTGCACCACCAGGACTCCAACTAGCAGATGGTACTGTTGAATTTAGAAAGAAATGACATCATATCTTCTAAAAAGGAAAAGAAATAGGGTTAAAATAAGAAAACACATAAGTGTCTGTAGATAGTGAAGGGAAAGGGAAATTATGGAAGAAAAATTATTTACAATACATTCAACTATCCACCGTTTGAAAAGGCAGCAAAAATGGATCTGATGATGCATTATCATCTAAAAATAAGAATAACATCTCTGATTTAGTTTAACTAGGAAACCGTTAAACTCTGTCCTGTGTCAGGGATGTGCATCCTGAGGTCATCAAGAAAGAGCTGTCTGCAGAACTGGCTTGAATGCACCGCAAATGAACTATCATCTGTTCTGAATGCCTCACCCTTGAAAAATAATCAGAGCTTCCAAAAAAAAAAAAAAAAGTTTGTCTTCATCTAAACATGGCAACAGACAAAAACCCCAGAGGAGGTCAGAGAATGTTTCTACAAAACATGTCTGTATAAAGGTTTCCATCTCAACCTTTACAAAGATTCCGCAAACATAACCTCAAAGGGATAGGACGTGCTTACTTCCAAGCAGGTGTCTCAGAAAAGATATTTGGATGGCAGCAAAGTGAAATTTCCTAGTCATCTCTAGAGAGACAATACCTGACTAATAAAAAAGCAAAATGCATAACATAAAGAGAATGTGTAAATGAAAACAAAAGAAATGGATGTTCCTATTCACTCCCTTTTCAAACCAAGACAAAAGAAAAACGTTTTCCTTTACTCAGAATCCAAAGAGAGACATTTATCTCAATGGTAAAGATGCTTATCGGTTACATTTCAAGGACCAGCACATGAACGCTTGAGAATGTAGACAGCATTCACCACGTGGATTTAGAAGTCTTTCGAGAGCAATGGATTTATACTTTTCATGTGTTACTCTATATAAACATTAACTTCAAAATTCATTTTTCTGAGTAGCTTCCTTCTTTCCTCTGTTACCTCACAAACTAGGGAGTCATATAAAAATGTAAACTTCAAAGAGTCAAATCAAATTTAATTTTAGGAATATCTGATTCCTTAAAACGCAGTGATGCTTACTTGAACACATTAACGAAAGCCGAGGGAGAGACTTCACACCTTTCTTTCTGCAAATGTATCAGCTGCTTACCTTTCAATTTTAGAGACGGTTCTAGGATGGTTCATTACCTACAATTTTCTCTGAGAAAGAAACAAAATACATTATTTTTGAAAAATGAATTTCATTTTTTAAGTAATAAAACAGAAAAATTGATATTTTTTATTGGTTCTATGGATTTTAACACATGTATAGATTCCTGTAACCACTGTCACAATTAGGATACAAATACATTCGCTCACTTCCAAAACTCTCTCATGCTGTCCATCTGTAGTCACTCCCTCCTCCCACTTCTTGTTGTCCCACAAGTCACTTACTTGTTGTCTATCACTATAGTTTTATTTTTCTGAGAAGGTCATATAATGTAATCATACAGTATATATACATGTCAGATTGGCTTTTTTCACTTTTATGCCTTTGAAATTCATCCTAGTTGGTGCATGTATCAATAGTTCATACCTTTCAACTGCTGAGAGACATTTCATTGTATGGATGTACTACAGTTTTTTCGTCATTTCACCAGTCGAAGGGCGGTTAAGTTGCTTCCAGTTTATGGCAACTATGAACAGAGCTACTATTAAACATGTGTCTATAGGTTTTTATGAGAACATAAGTTTTCATTTCTCTAGGGTAAATATTCAGGAGTAAGATTGCTGGGAAATATAGTAAATTTAACTTTATAACAAACTGTGAAACTTTTCTAGAGTGACTATACCATTTTCATCAACAATGTTTAAGAGTTCCAATTGCTCTGCATTCTTACCAGCCTTGGTATTCTCAGTAATTCTTATGTTAGCCATTTAAATAGGTATGTAGAGGTATCTTACTGCGGTTTTAATTTGCAATTCCCTAATGACTAAATGATGTTGAATATTTTTCATGTTTGTATGCCAAGCTTACAATCTGTTTGTTAAAACATCTGTTCAATTTTTTTTTTTTTAAGCCATTTTTAGGTTAGGTTGTACTTTAGCTGTTGAATTTTGAGAGTACTTTGTGTATTCTGGAGCCCTGGTGGCACAGTGGTGAAGAGATCACTGCTAACCGAAAGGTTGGCAGTTTGAATCCGCCAGCAACTCCTTGGAAATCTTGTGGGGCAGTTCTACTTTGTTCTATAGGGTCTCTATGAGTTGGAATCAACTCGACGGCAATGGGCTTTTTGGTTTTATATATCTGGAGTCCCTGGGTGGTGCAAATGGTTAAGCACTTGGCTGCTAAGTAAAAAGTTGGTAGTTCGAGTCCACCCAGAAGAAAGACCTGATCATTTACTTTGGAAAAATCAGCCATTGATAACTCTATGAAGCATAGTTCTACTCTGACACGCACAGAATTGACTCCACAGCAACCAGTCAGATATGTGATTGCAAATACTTTCTCCTAGTCTTTGGCTTATAAATCTATTTTCTAAACTGTGTCTTTCACAGTACTCTCCCTTTTATATATTGGTGAATTCAATTTGCTATTATGGAGGAATTTTGCATCTATATTCATGAGGAATATTGGTCTGTAGTTTTGTTTTTGTTGTTCTTTTGGTGGTTTTTTTGGGGGGGAGTTGTTTGGTTTGGTTTGATATTATTTTTGGTACTCTCTTTGCCTGGTTTTGCTATCAGAGTTATGCTGGATGTATAAAATTAATTGAGAAGTGTTCTCTCTTCTTGTATTATCTGTATAGTGGGTGGTATATCTTCTATAAACATTTGGTAGAATTCAACAATAAGACCATGTAGGCCTGACTATTCCTTCTTTTTGGAAGATCTTAAAATATGGATTTGATTTATTTAATAATTATAGGATGATTCAAATTATCTATACATTTCATCTTGAATGAGTCTTGGTAGTTTGTGGTTGTCAAGTTAGCATTTCATCTAAGTTACTGAATATATGTGGGAAGAGTTGTTTATATTATTATTTATTATTCTTTTAATGTTTCCAGGGTCCGTACTTGTATCCTCTCTTTTATTCCTAATATTAGTAATTTGTGTCTTCACTATTCTCTTTTATTTCGTCAGACTTGCTAGAAGTTTATCAATTTTATTAATCTTTTCAAACAATTAACTTCTGGTTTCACTGGTTTTTCCCTATTCTATTTTAAATATCATTGATTTTTGCTGTTATCTTTATTATCTTTCTTCTGTTGTTGGCTTATTTTTGCTCTTCTTTTTCTAGTTCCTTAAGATGGAAGCTTAAATTGTTGATTCAAGATCTTTCTTTTCTAATAAAAGCATTTAATGATGTAAAATTTTCTCTAAGCACTATGTTAGATACATCCAACACATTCTGATATCTTGCATTCTCATTTTTGTTCAGTTTAAAATATATTCTAATTTCTCAGAGACTTTCTCTTTAAACTATAAATTATTAGGAAGTGTAGTGTTTAATTTTCATGTCTTGGGACGTTTTCCTATTATTTTTCTTTTACCGATTTCTCATTAAATCCTGCTATGAATCAGAGACCAAAACCAAACCCACTGATGTCGAGTCAATTCTGACTCATAACAACCCTATAGGACAGAGTAGAACTGCACTACAGGGTTTCCAAGACTGTAATCTTTACAGAGCAGACTGCCACATCTTTCTCCCTCAGATCAGGCTGGTGGGTTCAAACTGCTGACCTTTCAGGTAGCAGCCAAGTGCTTAACCATTGCACCACCAGGACTCCTTATGAATCACAGAGTATACTTTGAATTATTTTACTTCTTTTATACTTATAAAGGTTTATTTTATGACCAAGGATATAGTCTATCTTGGTGAAAGTTCTATGTGTACTTGACAAGAATATATTTTCTGTGGTTTAGGGATTGAGTTTTCTATAAATATTAAATTGATCCAGTTGATTAATGTTGTGTCTCAGTTCTTCTACACCCTTTCTGATTTTCTGAACACCAGTTCTACCTATTCCTGACACAGGAAAATTGAAGTCTTCAACTGTAATTGTGAATCTATCTATGTCTACCTTCTGTTCTGTCTGTTCCATATATTGTGAACCTTTGGTGTTAGTTGCAGTACATGCAGGATTGTTTTTCCTTCTTTGGTGAACTGGTCCTTTTATCATTATGTAATGTTTATCACTGAAGTTCTTGGGAAAATTAATGCATTAACTGTAGAGAGACAACAGCTGGAATGACTATTTCCCGTCAGAAACCATGGAGACCAGAAGGAAATGCTACAACATTTTTAAAGTGCTGAAATAAAATAGCTGTCAACCGATAATTCTACATCCAGTGAAAATATCCTTCATGAATGAAGATTACATAAAGACATTCTCAAATGAAGGAAAACTAAAAGAATTCGCTGTCAGATCTGCTCAAAAAGATTTGCTAAAGGGAGTTTTTTAGACAAAAGGGAAGTGATATCAGAAGGAAATTATGAACGTCAGGAGTGAATGAAGACTAACAGAAAGTATAAATTCTAGGGTTAATATAATAAACTATTATTTTCCTCTGAGTTCTTAAAATATATTTGATGGTTGAAAGCAAAAATGATAACATTACCTGATTTTCCATGTATGTAGATGCAATATAAAAGAAAACTACCATATAAAAGGGGGAGGTAATGGAATGTATATGGTGGTAAGATTCCTACATTGCACTTGAAATGGTAAAATACTGATTCTAAACAGACTGTGAGAAAGTGAAGGCAGGGAAGGAGCAACAGAGATATAAAAA
This sequence comes from Trichechus manatus latirostris, assembly GCF_000243295.1. NCBI lineage: Eukaryota > Metazoa > Chordata > Mammalia > Sirenia > Trichechidae > Trichechus > Trichechus manatus. The sequence continues at coordinate 827,350 of NW_004443968.1, forward strand.
ACAGTGGAAACAAAATGCAAAATATAAAATAAAATGATAGATCAAAAGCCAAACATATCAACAGTTCCATTACATGACACCAGTTAAAAGAGATGATCAGAATAGATAAAATAAATTTATCAACTATATGCTAATTTAAAATATAATGATGTAGGTAGGTTAAAAGAAAAAAAAAAGATGGAAAAAGATATACCATGTAAACTTTAATCAAAAGAAAATTAGTATGGCCTTACTGATGCAAGGCAAAGTAGACTTCAGAACAAAAAACTAAGGGATATTGATAGACATTGTCGTTGTTAGTTGTTGTCAAGTTGATTCTGATTCATGGTGACCCCATGTATGCAGATTAGAAACGTGCTCCATAGGAATTTCAAAGCTATGACCTTTCAGAAGCAGATTGCCAGGTCTGTCTTAGGAGGCACCTCTGAGTGACTCTCCAACCTTTCAGCTTGTCGTCAAGTGCATAACCAGAACAAAAGACAAAGACGGGAAAGACTAACCTAGTGGTTCTCAAACTTGAGTGTGCATCAGAATCACTTGGAAGACTTGTTAGAACACAAATTGTGGGCTCCACTCCCGGAGTTTCTGAGTCAGGTCTGGGGCTGGGGCTGAGAATTTGCATTTCTAACAAATTTCCAGATGATGCTGAAACTGCTAGTCTGGGGACCACACTTTGTAATGTAATGCACTGATTTTCTCTTCCTAAATTCAAATTTTTTCTTTGACTTCAGTTTTAAGCATTTTAATTATGATGCAACTGGGCGTGGATTTCTTTGGGTTAATTCTCTTGGGGTTTGCTGAGGTTCTTGAATATATAGGTTTACATCTTTCACCATACTTGGAATGTTTTCAGCAATTATTTCTTCAAATATTTACTCAGTACTGCACTCTTTCTCAGCTCATGTCTCCTTTTAATGACATGAATGCTAGTTAGACCTTTTGTTGTTGGCCAAGAGGTCCTTGAACTTCTGTTAATTTCTTTTTCAATAACTTTTCTCTCCATTTTTTGAATAATTGCTATTAAACTATTTTCAGGTTCACTTACTCTTTCCTTTGTCATCTCCATTCTGTTAATGAAAGTAATTTTTACTTCTGTTATTATATTTTTCATTTCTTTATATCTTCTTTTTATTTGCTGATAATTTCTATAACTCTGTCCATTTCAAATTTGTTCACAATTACTCGCTGAAACATTTATTTAATATCTGCTTAAAGTCTTTGTCAGGGAATTTCAACATTTGTTTATTCTCCTTTTCTATACGAGTTGATGTTTCCCTGGTTCTTCAAAGGTGAGTAATTTTGGATTCTTTTCTGTTATGAGTTGCTAAGTGTTCTTAAAATATGCCTTTTGATGGTATAGTAAAACCTACAAAAGCAGGAACCTGTGTAAGGTGAAAACCTGACAGAGACGGAAAACTCAAATATTTTCCACTAATAGCGATAGAAAAGTGGTAAGACTGCATCTTGTCAAAGGTGGAAAACTTTCCAGAGCTGAAAGATAAAGGCAGTCCCATCAAGTACTGGCTCTCAGAGTTTTCACTGTATTAGAACTCTTGTCTTTTTTCTTTTTGCTGACTATGTACTTTTTCAAAAATCTCAAATAGCTACACTATGCATTCTGTTCAGGTTTTATAGTTGTAGAAGAGAGACATGGTAAAGTGTACTCACTCTAGCTTCCCCAGAATCAAAACACTTCAGAGTACATGCTTTATCTCTTAAATCCCCTATTCTGCTTTCTCTTCAGTAGTATTCATATTCAAATAACTGATGAAAGTAAATTTTTAATTGTCATGTTCTTTTTCCATCAGATACTCTTCATATAGTCTTCCACAAAATTATGAACAGCCACAATCAATTTATTCATGACAATGACACATTACACCAATGTAAAATTACAGGAAATAAACAAAAGATTAGTTGGTACGAAAAGTACACATAGCTCTTCAATTATGTCACTGTTTCTCTTATCATCTAACATAGGCAACTTTTTAACGAATGGTTTAAATAAATGTTTATGTGGTTTTTGAGCAATGTGACCTGGTAAGTTTAGAATGCACTGTCAGCACTAATAATGTACTAAGTAGACTACCATACTGAAGAGTCACAGAATTAACTTTTATTCTTTCCTAGGTTGTCTTTCAATCAAGCACACAATGAAGTCCAAGAAAAGTTGAAAGGAGATACAAAATTACCTCCCACAAGCTTCAGTTAAACAGATAGGATCTTTGGGACACAGAACACATCTCTGTTTTATCCAGATGGTTTGAATTTAATCTCTTTTGCCACTTTGAAGATAATCTGAAGTGGGGTCAACTGTTTAAGTGACCTGTCTTGTCAAGCTGCCAGCTACTGTCAGTACACTTTTTTCCTTTGAAAATAGTGAGATACAATTTAAATTTAAACAATGGAAAAGTCCTGCCATAATAGCTTTATAAAACCACTTATTTTAATATATTAAAAATGTTTCACAGTCACAAAGTAAAGATAAATCCATGGCAAGTTTTTGGTTGAATTTTGTTTTTTTGCCAATTCGGTCATAAATGTAAGTATAAATTTTGCTAACTGAATAAATTTTTATTGAAACTGAATATTTCAATTATTGAAATGTCAATACAATGAAAACTTGGTGTGTAACTATACAGCCCTCTAATCTTTTCCAATATGCATGATTTTTTATGCCATTTCTTCATTAGATTCATTTGGCTTAAGAAAATATCTATTCTAAAGCTCTAAATAATTTACAATTAATTTGAGAGAGCTCATTTTTCTGGAACTGGAAAGAATTTTAGAAATCATATTATCATACCGCACTCATTTTAGATGTGAGAATTTTCAGATTCAGAGACTCAGCCCACATTATGAAAAGTTAGGAATCCAGATCTCCACATCTTGTCCCACTATATTTTTTTCTACAATAAAGAAATTATTTTCTGGGTCTCCTGTCCTTTTGAGAAAAATATGCACACATGCAAAATTTTGCTGAAATTTTACGGGTTCACTAAATACTCATGGACACCAGGAGAGCCTCTAATTAAGAAATCCTGCATATACCACACACCTTACACCAAGGTCATTTCCAAATGGATTAAAATTTTAAATATGAAAAATAAGATAATCAATGTTCTGGAAGAAAATATGACAGAATAACTTCGTTTCCTTGAAATGAAGAGTTGAGTCTAACTGCAACTCAAAAATCCACAAACTCAAAAGTAAAAAGTAATGAATTTGACTATAATAAAATCACTGCATGGAAAACACATACACACACAAGAAACAAACAAACAAAAATCTAGAAAAATTATTTCCAAATCCACATGCATTGAAATTTAAGCTAGTATGGGAGACAGAATGGCTTCCCAAAGATGTCCATACCTTAATACCTGGAATCTGTAAGTATGCTATGGTACTTGACAAAGGGATTTTGAAGATGTATTTGGTGTTATTTTAGGCTGCTAAGTTTATGGAAATTTCTTACAGCAACAATAGAAAATTAGTACAACTAGCTAATATATGGAAATCCTGGTGGTGTAGTGGTTAAGTGCTATGGCTGCTAACCAAAAGGTCAGCAGTTCAAATCCACCGAGTGTTCCTTGGAAATTCCACAGGGCAGTTCTACTCTGTCCTGTAGGGTTGCTATGAGCCAGAATCAACTCGATGGCAATGGGTTTCATTTTTTTTTTTTTTTTAACTTAATACACAAAGAGTGAAAATTTAGGCTACAGATATAGTTCCACACATATTAAGTAATTTATGCAAAATGCTTTTCACTGAAGCATCATTTGTAATAGTAAGAGATTGGGAAACAATCTAACTGTATGTAAATAAGAACTTGTTAAATCAATTGCAATGCAAGGCAGATTCCAGTAGAACTTGTCTGTGCCGCTCCACACATGGTGCAGATAGGCAGGAGAGAGGAGGAGGATGTGATACGTGGAGCTAAGTGGGTGCGGGAAAGAAGAGAAAGAGGAGAGAGACAGAAAAAAAAAAAAAAAAGTGCCAAGGGAGCCTGCTGTTGGAGTGGCACAGACCTGGGGATGTTATGTGCTGGTGGCTTTTTTAGCCAGGTGGTGTGGCCCATCAAAAAAGGACAGATACAGCACTTGCAGCTAGGTGGATAAGAGAAAGAAAAGGAAGGAAGGGCAAGAGGGACAAGAAACTGAGGGAAATAAAGAAGAAAAAAAAGTCCCAAGGAAGCCCACTAGAAGTGCATCCCTAGTTGAGAGGCTCTGCACAGCCTGTCAAGAAGGAGGGGAGATGGCACACAGCACCAGGTGTTCAGGAGAAGGGTAAGGAAGGAAGGTAGAAAGAGAAAGAAATCGAGAAAAGAAAGGAGAGGAAAAAAAAAAGGCCTGAGAGAGCCCACTGGTAATGTAGTGAGGACAGGGGGAGGGGTTGTCTAGCCAAAAGGCACTGAACAGCCCATCAATAAGGAGAAGAGATGGCACACTGCACCAGGTATCCAGGAAAAAGGAAGAATTGATGAAGTAAAAGAGCTAAACAGAAAATTTAAAAGGGAAGTTCGAGAAGACAAAGTAAATTATTGTAATGAAATGTGCAAAGACCTGGAGCTAGAAAACCAAAAGGGAAGAACACGCTTGAAATTTCTCAAGCTGAAAGAACTGAAGAAAAAATTCATGCTTCCAGTTGCAATACTGAAGGAATCTATGGGCACAATATTAAACGAGGCAGGAAGCATCAAAAGAAGACAGAAGGAATACACGGAGTCACTGTACCAAAAAAATTGGTTGCCTTTCAACCATTTCAGGAAGTAGCATATGATCAAGAACGAGTGGTATTGAAGGAAGAAGTCCAAGCTTCACTGAAGGCTTTGGTGAAAAACAAGGCTCCATAACTGACAGAATAACAATGAGACATTTCAACAAGCGGGTGCAGCACTGGAGGTGCTCATTCGTCTGTGCCAAGAAATTTGGAAGACAGCTACCTGGCCAACTGACAGGGAGAGATCCATATTTGCACCCATTCCAAAGAAGGTGATCCAAAAGAATGTAGAAATTATCAAACAATATCAATATCATACACAAGTAAAATTTTGCTGAAGATCATTCAAAAGAGATTGCAGCAGTACATCAACAGAGAGCTGCCAGAAATTCAAGCTTGATTCAGAAGGGAACGTGGAAAGAGGGATATCATTGCTGATGTCAGATGGATCCTGGCTGAAAGCAGAGAATACCAGAAAGATGTTTACCTGTGTTTTATTGACTATGCAAAGGCATTTGACTGTGTGGATCATAACATAACATTAAGAAGAATGGGGATTCCAGAACACTTAATTTTTCTCATGAGGAACTTGTATATAGACCACAAGGCAGTCATTTGAACATAACAAAGGGATATTGCATCATTTAAAGATGAGAAAGGTGTGTGTTGGGGTTATATCATTTACCATACCTATTCAATCTGTATGTTGAGCAAATAATCCAAGAAACTGGTCTATATGAAGAAGAAAGGGGCATCAGGATTGGAGGAAGACTCATTAACAACCTGTGATATGCAGATGATACAACCTTGCTTGCTGAAAGCAAAGAGGACTTGAAGCACTTACTGAGGAAGATCAAAGACTACTGCCTTCAGTATGGATTACACCTCAACATAAAGAAAACAAAAATCCTCACAACTGGACCAATAAGCAACATCATTACAAAGGGAAAAAAGATTGAAGTTGTAAAGGATTTCATTTTACTTGGATCCACAATCAACACCCATGGAAGCAGCAGTCAAGAGGTCAAATGATGCATTGTACTGGGGAAATCTGCAAAAGACCTCTTAATAAATGTTGAAAAGCAAAGATTTTAATTTAAGGATTAAGGTGCACCTGACACAAACTGGTATTTTCAACTGCCTCATATGCATGGGAAAGCTGGACAATGAATAAGGAAGACTGAAGAAGAATTGATGCTTTTGAATTGTGGTGTTAGCAAAGAATGTTGAATATACCATGGACTGCCAGAAGAACGAACAAGTCTGTCTTGAAAGAACTATAGCCAGAATGATCCTTAGAAGCAAGGATGTAGAGACTTCGTCTCACACACTTTGGAAATGTTATCAGGAAGGACTAGTCTCTGGAGAAGGACATCATGTTTGGTAAAGTATATGGTCAGCAAAAAAGAGGAAGACCCTGATGAGATGGATTGACACAGTGGCTGCAACTATGGGCTCAAATATAACAATTGTGAGGATGGTGCAGGACTGGGCAGTTTTTCATTCTGTTGTACAGAGGGACACTATGAGTAGGAACTGACTCGACTGCACTTCACAACGTAACAACAGTACTCTATGCTGTTTTCATTTATGTAATTGCTAAATGGTATAATTCATCAATAATGAGATAATATTTCCTGTCTAAAGGAAAGGGAGAGATGAAAGAAAAAAAGAAAAACACTTTCTTAATTTGTCATTAATGCTCCATGTTCTGTTATCAGGAAATAAAATTTTGATTTTCCCCATTACCCGTCGAGTCACAATACAAATATGCCATGAAAAGTTAACATAGTATCTTCAGACTTTCTCGTACTAATAGATGTGGCATATTAAGTTCATTATAGGTTCATGACACAGTATATATTTTTACAGGAGAGAGGAGGAATAGAAAAATCAGGAATAGCTAAAATGATGAGGTTCAAGTATTGAAAGGGTACCCAAGACAAACCACTTTTCTAACAGTCTATCCCTGCCTCCCCCCATGTTTGGTATCTCAAACCTTTCTATGATCACCATGTGAGAATAAAGCCTCTCCTCATCTCAGACAATTTATTCAATAATTTCTAAAACTCTTTGCTTTCAAGTCAATTCTGACTCACAGCAACCCACGTGTTACAGGGTAGAACTGCTCCATAGAGTTTTCTTGGAAGTAATCTTTACAAAAGCAGGTTGCCAGGCCTTTCTTCCATGGCATGCTGGGTGGTTTCAAACCGCCAACCTTTAGGTTAGCAGTTGTCATGGATTGAACTATGTCCCCAAAAAAATTTGTGTATCAATTTGGCTGGGCCATGATTCCTGGTATTGAGTGATTATCCTGTATGTTGTAAATCCTGCCTGTGTGATGTTAACGAGGGAGGATGGGCAGCAGTTGTGTTAGTAAGGCAAGACTCAGTCTACAAGATTGGATTGTGTCCTGAGGCAATCTCTTGAGATATAAAAGAGAGAAGTGAGCAGAGAGACAAGGGGACCTTATACCACCAAGAAAGCAGTGCCAGGAGCAGAGCGCATCCTTTGGGCCTGGGGTTCCTGTGTGGAGAAGCTCGTAGTCCAGGGAACATTGACCAGAAGGCCAACAGAGAGAGCGAGAAAGCCTTCTCCTGGAGCTGACACCCTGAATTTGGACTTTTAGCCTACTTTACTGTGAGGAAATAAACTTCTCTTTGTTAAAGCCATCCACTTGTGGTATTTCTGTTATAGCAGCACTAGATGACTAAGACAATAGTCAACTGCACACTGTTTGCAAACTCAACAGTTGCTTGAGGTCATGAAACTAAAGCAGATTTTCCAAATATGCAAAGAGAAAAGTTGAGGTTAAGGAGGTGGTAGAAATCCAGGCCCTTCAGTTCTCCATCAGATTTTTATAGATTACCTTCCTAATGTAGACATATCTGGCTGGTAACAGTACATGCAAAGACATGGGAAAGGACATTTAGTTTGGAGCAGTTTCAAATAGCTGGTGAAGTATTTAGAATAATATTGGCCAGGTGACATCAAGCAACATTTGGAAGGTCTTTCAGATTAAGTAATGCTAACTCAGCAATCAGGCACCTTAAAGGTTGTTCGGAAGAGAGTGCTTTGTAGATTAATCTGGAAGACTGTACAGTGTCGATGAGATGAGAAAGAAGAGAGGCCAGAAAATCTCTAGGCAAGAGTCTGAGGGAAAGCACTTTTAGATCCAAAATCTATTTTGGCATTCTGAAAATTAGTGAGGTTGCTTGGCAGTTGCATTACTTACTGCTAAATCTGATTAAATCCCAAAAGCATTTTTTTTGAAAGGAAAGATTAAAGAAAATGAAGTCAGAAGCTAACACCAAATGAAAGTATCTACGATTTTTCAAAAAATAATTTCCAAAGGGTCATCTGGTTAATTTAAGAAACACTCTGATGCATCCATGGCTAGAACTCGGATATTTCCTATAAGAAGTGTCATTTTAAAAGTGTAATTCCATAACACATTGCTAAAACAGTAATGAAGGAATTTTACAGCATCCATCAAAGGACATCTAACATGAAATAAACAGCTCTAGATTGCGAGTCTTGAGATTGCTGTACGGTGCATTAGACAGCACTGCCCTCTGCAGTTAGATGTGTTCTACTAACTGATCCCTGTGAAGCTTGTTATAAGCTCGTGCTTGAAACCACACAGATGTTTTATTTAGTTTACCATAGTCAACAAAATGACAACATTATCATAGTCTCCAATCTGGATCCGTTCTGAAAGAAGTATGTATAATGGTAGAAGGTATCAGGAGAAGTACAAGGCTGAGGAGGACAAATCTAGACTCAGGTGGCACCTACTGTGTGCTAAACAGTGTTCTTAGTTAACAAGATTGACAATATTCCTGCCTCTTGGTGCTTCTATTCTTTGGAAGGGTGGAGTCAGACAATAAACCAGTCATCAGACAATTAAATAAAATAGTAATAAATTTTCATAAATGTTATCAAGTAACAACAGGCTAAGACTGAATTTCAGCTAGATCTCATCAAAGTAGGAGATATTTTCATTGAAACCTGAAGTACAAGAAGGACATAAGCATGTGAGGAGTGCGAGAAAGTAGTCAGAATAGCAAATGCAACGGTCCTGAGGCAGGGAAAGAATAATATGCTTAAAGAATGGAAGGAAAGTAGTGCTGTAAAACAATATTGAGCAAATGAGACAGTGCTGACATAAACCTGAAAAGCTAAGCAAGAATAGGTCATGAAGATCTTAGCTACATCTAGGACCTGGTAAGGAAATTGAATTTTAGTCTAAATGCAATGAAACACATGTGAAGAGTTTCAAGTAAAAACTAACTTTATAGTAGTTATGTTGTTACAAGATCATTCTGTATGCTTTGTGAAGAGATTCCAGAAGTACAAGAGAAGAAGACAAGAGCCCAGACAATTTTCAGATAACTTGCATAAAACTTACCAAACTCACTCTCTCATTCTTTGTGTTATAGGGTCAGAGGAATGTCAGGGAAGGTGGAGGGTATGACCACTTATAAAAAATAATTCCATAGCCTTAAACTGGATAAACATATGCCCTGAATTTATGGCTTTGTCCTTATCGAAAGGAGACATTTTAATTATTATTTTAATTACAATCTTAAAAAACGGATTAAGATAGTAAAATCATACATGAACTCTCAAACAAGAAGAGATCACAATGATTTCTAGCCTCCTTCAAGACAGAGAGGTCCACTATGTGATAATATTCTGTGCTCTACAGATTCTAACCTTAATTTTGAAACATCCATGGATGGTAAATGGCTCCTCTATGATTCTTGTGCAGTCAGGAAGTTTCCTAATACGAAAAGTGAATGCCTCTCATTTATAAACATAAGAAATGTTTAAAAATTCCAATAAATAACTAGGGAAGCTCTAGTTCCAAGAAACAAACCCTTTATCATCGATTCCTGAGGGGAAATGACAAGTTCACTTCTGATTTAGGGGAAAAAGATGGAAATAAAGTTGCGATTTTTTTTTTTTTTTTGCTGGAAATTGAATTGCTAATCCATTCATTTTGAGTTTATTATCATCCTTTTTTCCTTTAGTGAGCAGAGAAAGAATTTTGCTCACCATATCTTATCCAAAATCTCTTTTTGTACTTTAAAAACAATTCAGCAGCATTACCCATGCTACAGTTCCACACAGAGGGAAATTTAGTTTCTATAAAAAGTGATACATTAAACATTTTAGTTTCTGGCTACATCATAAATGACAAGCTTAAGGACTTCTGGAATTGAATTAACTGCCCCAGTACTTTGAAACTGTTCAGATTCCTTAGTCACGGCATTCATAGCTTCCGAGTACCTAGACGAAAATGAAATCATGAATGAAATATTAACAGATTGATTAAAAATCTTCTGACTGATGACAGAAATCACTGGCACAAATAACTAAATGAGATGAATATTGATAAATAGTATTGATACTATACTATAATACTATACTATACTACAATACTATAAATAGTATTGATAAAAATTCCCTATACTTTGATGCACACCATTATCTATTTCAATTTCTAGCACATCTGCTATGCTTTATTTAGTTTTATTTTTAAATGAATATAAATAGCAGAAAGTCAGCCTCCATGAAATAGAAATACCTTCTCTGTAGCAATAAGTCAAAAATTGGCTTAGTGGATATTAAGTACACTTATCAAACTTCTGTGTGTGTGTGAGTTTTAGCTTAACAGTTGTAGAGTTTGAGTAAAATTTAGGACATATTTCAGGCCTAACAAACATTGCAATATTTGTACTGGTTTACTTTAACAGCAGTAGTAATATAACAATTATCTATTCCAATTTTTGAATTAGGTATTATTAAGACTGGAGAATTAGGAGGAGGGGCCAAGATAGCAGAGTAGTCAAACGCTTCTGGTGATCGCTCTTACAACAAAGACCTGAAAAAAAAAGTCAATCAATTATATATGACAATCTAGGGGCCCTGAACATCAAAGAAAAAGTTGAGGAATCAGATTGAGAGGCAGGGGCAGGGAGAGACGGTTTGGAAGCAGTGAAGAGTTGCCAGACCTGACCCTGTGGGAGTCAGAGCACTTCAGCCCATATCAGGTCGGGGGTGAGCAGTGAGGCAAGCAGGGGTGCTCCTGAGGTGTTTTGCACATCAGGAGAGGCCCAGCAGCACAGTCTACTCGGCCATCCAGAGCCAGTGAGAATCAGCTCTCAATCAGAGAGAGATAAGTATTTGTGTCTGACCTACTGCACAGATCAAAAACACCCCCATTAGGGAAAAATCTCTCTCCCATTTACCTCTCTGCTCCAGGCTCTGCACTGGGTTCAGGACAACTTCAGAGATTGCTGAGGCCCCTGGGCCACAAGTAGGACCTGTCAAATGCCCTGAGCCATTCCCCAAGCCTTGGAGCATGAACAAATTAACAAATGGGGAAAAAATTATCTGCCAGCTCCTCTAAACCAGGAACTCAGGGTAGGCACAGCTCCTTTGCCTAGGCACAGGCATAAGGGATCCATGGACTTTGAGTGCCTTTCCCCCTGCATAGACCTGTGTGGGCCCATTTCAGCAGCGTAGGCCCTCATTACCACAGTACAAAAGTGTATATACCTGAAGTCTAACTTCAACTGTTTCAGCTGTGAAGTGGCAGGTTCATGATATTTGACACTGCTCTGCCCATTAAGCAGAGTCTTAATCTACCCACATCAGGGACCTGAGGACTGCTGGCTCCACATACTCCACCTAGCCACCTGAGATAGGGGCTCAAGAATAAGAGGTACCCCCTAGTGTTTACAGTCAACAGCACTGGGTACTCATAGTCAGGCTGCAAAACCCACCCACCTACATGCTGTAGGGAAGAGGGACACGCCTTCCTCCTGGATACTCAGGGGCAGCCATCAGCCCCCTGCCTTGCTCAGCGTGTGTTCCCCTGCTCTAGCCAGATACCTATGCCTGCACCAATCACCCATGCCTGTTTAGGACTGTGGGTGAGAGCTTGCACCACACTACCTGGACACCTGAGCTGAGTCCATACAGGAGGAGTGGGTGGACTCCTGGTCACGCATACTTAGTGGCAGGTCTGGCCACCTGTTGACAGGACAGTGGAGCTTCAGGGGCACCAGTGATTGGGTTAAGTCACATAAGCAGCCTATTTGAGTATATCAAAACAAAACAAAACAAGAAGTTAGGACACAGAAAGCAAACATAAAATAAATAAATACAATAACTTATTAAAGGCTTAGAGACAACAGTCAAAATCAAATCACACAAAGAGGCAGGGCATGATGGCTTCTGCAAGCTTTTAAAATAAAGAATCTAGAAATTTTCCAGAGGAGGAAAATTTCTTGGAATTACCAGAGGCAGAATACAAAAGATTACTATACAGAACTCTTCAAGAAATTAGGAAGGAAATTAAGGAAAATGCAGAACACACAATAGAGGAAATTAAAATGACTAGAGAAGAGCATAATGACAAACTTAACAGGCTACAAGAATCCACAGAGAGACAGCAATCAGAAATCCAGAAGATTAACAATAAAATTACAGAATTAGACAACTCAATAGAAAGTCATAGGAGCAGAATTGAGGCAATGGAAGTCAGAATTAGTGAGACTGAAGATAAAGCACTTGAAACCAACTTATTTGAGGAAAAATCAGATAAAAGGATTAAACAAAATGAAGAAACCCTAAGAATTATGTGGGATTCTATAAGAAGAATAACCTACGAGTGATTGGAGTACCAGAAGAGGCGGGATAACACAAAATACAGAGAGAATTGTTGAAGATTTGTTGGCAGAAAACTTCCCTGATATCGTGAAAGATGAGAAGATATCTATCCAAGATGCTCATTGAACCATATATAAGGTAGATCCCAAAAGAAAGTCACAAAGACATATTATAATCAAACTTGCCAAAACCAAAGATAGAGAATTTTAAGAGTAGCTAGAGATAAAAGAAAAGTTATCTACAAAGGAGAGTCAATAAAAATAAGCTTGGACTACTCAGCAGAAACCATGCAGACAAGAAGACAATGGGATGACATACATAAAGCCTTGAAGGAAAAAAATCGCCAGCCAAGAATTATATATCCAGCAAAACTGTCTCTCAAATATGATGGCAAAATTAGGGCATTTCCAGACAAACAGAAGTTTAGGGAATTCGCAAAAAACATAAAAATTACAAGAAATACTAAAGGGAGTCCTCCAGTTAGAAAATCAATAACATCAGATAAACAACAAAGACTAGAACACAGGACAGAAAACCACATATCAACCCAGATAGGAAAGTTACAAAAATAAATCAGAGCAAAAACACTGAAAATAGGGAAATAGAGGTGTCAATATGTAAAAGTTGACAACATTAAAAAAAGAGAGAAGGACTAAAAAATGTAGACATAGATTTTTCATATTGAGAGGAAGTCAAGGCGATATAAAGAAAAAAAAGACTAGTATAAACTTAGAATAATAGGGGTAAATATTAAGGTAACCACAAAGGAAACTAACAGTCCTATGTGTCAAAATAAAAAACAGGAAAAATATAAAGACTCAGCAAATACAAAATCAACAACAATGAAAAAGATGAAAAGAAAATACATAAAGAAAAATGACTCAGCACAGAAAATTAAGTGGACCAAAGAAACTGTGAACATCACACAAAAAAAGACATCAAAATAACAGCACTAAACTCAAACCTATCAATAATTACACCGAATGTAAATGGACTAAATGCACCAATAAAGAGACAGAGAGTGGCAGACTGGATAAAAAAACATGATCCGTTGACATGCTGCCTACTAGAGACACATCTTAAAGACACAAAAAACTAAAACTCAAAGGATAAAAAATAATATATCAAGCAAGCAACACTCAAAAAAGAGCAGGAGTGACAATATTAATCTCTGACAAAATAGACTTCAGAGTAAAAGCCACCACAAAAGATAAGGAAGGACACTATACAATGATTAAAGGGTCAATAGAACAGGAAGACATAACTATAATAAATATTTATGCACCCAATGACAGGGCTCCAAAATACATAAAACAAACTCTAACAGCATGGAAAAGAGAGAGAGACAGCTCCACAATAGTAGTAGGAGACTTCAATACACCACTTTCGGTGAAGGAAAGAACATCGAAAAAGCTCAACAAAGACATGGAACAACTAAATGCCACAATCAACCAACTTGATCTTATAGACTTATACCGAATACTCCACCCAACAGCAGCTAGGTATACTTTCTTTTCCAATGCACAGGGAACATTCTCCAGAATAGACCACATACTAGGCCATAAAGCATGCCTTAACAAAATCCAAAGCAACCAAATATTGCAGAGCATCTTTTCTGATCATAAAGCCATAAAAATAGAAATCAATAACAGAAAAACAGGGGAAAAAAATCAAACACATGGAAACTGAACAACACCTTGCTCAAAAACTACTGGGTTATAGAAGAAATTAAGGATTGAATAAAGAAATTCATAGAATCAAATGAGAATGAAAACACATCCTACTAGAATCTTTGGGATACAGCAAAAAGCAGCACTCAGAGGTCCATTTATAGCAATGTATGCACACATCCAAAAAGAAGAAAGGGTGGTAATTAAAACATTAAACCTATAATTAGGAACAAGTAGAAAGAGAGCAGCAAAAGAAGCCGTCAAGCACCAGAAGAAAGGAAATAATAAGAATTAGAGCAGAAGTAAACGAAATAGAGAGTAGAAAAACAATTGAAAAGGATAAGAAGACCAAAAGCTGGTTCTTTGAAAGGATCAACAAAATTGATAAACCATTGGCCAAACTGACAAAAGAAAAACAGGAGAGGAAGCAGATAACCCGTATAAGAAATGAGATAGGTGATATCACAATAGACCCAACTGAAATAAAAATAATCATAACAGATTACTATGAAAAATTTTCCCCTAAC
>NW_004443968.1:849643-877080 GCF_000243295.1 Trichechus manatus latirostris
TAAAGAAAACAAAAATTGTCACAACTGAACCAATAAGCACCCTGACAAAGGGAGAAAAGATTGAAGTTGTCAAGGAGTTCATTTTACTTGGATCCACAATCAACAACCATGGAAGCAGCAGTCAAGAAATCAAAAGATGCATTGCAGTGGGCAAATATGCTGCAAAAGAACTGTCTAATGTATTGAAAAGCAAAGACGTTACTTTGAGAACTAAGTCTGACCCAAGCCATGGTGTTTTCAATTGCCTCACATGCATGTGAAAGCTGGACGATGAATAAGGAAGTCCAAAGAAGAACTGATACCTTTGAATTGTGGTGTTGGTGAAGAATATTGAATATACCATGGACTGCCAGAAAAAAGAACAAATTTGCCTTGTAAGAAGTACAACCAGAATGCTCCTTAGAAGCAAGAATGGCGAGACTACCTTTCACATAATTTAGACATGTTATCAGAAGCAATCAGTCCCTGAAGCAGGACATCATGCTTGGTAAGGTGGAGGGTAAGCGAAATAGAGGAAGACCCTTTACAAGATGGATTGACACAGTGGCTGCAACAATGGGCTCAAGCATGACAACGATTGTGAGGATGGTGCGGGACTGGGCAGTGTTTCGTTCTGTTGTACATAGGGCTGCTATGAGTCAGAACCAACTTGATGGTACCTAATAACAACAACAACATGCCACAATGCAAGGAGAGATATATAAAAACCTAGACGACTGAGGAGACTAGAAAATAGGAGTGGAGATACCAAGGTAGGGTCAGCAGGGGACGGAAAGTCTTTGTTTTGTGCTAGTGTGGTTTGGATAGCAAAGAATTATTAAGAATATAAGATTTTATTGAGTTGTTGACAGAGAATAGAATTTAAGGTCTAGATGGTGGAATAAGCCTCTGAAAACTTTTCCTCTCCCCCAGATAAGCTCTGTGGTTAGATGGGCTAAGGAACCAAATCATGAGTCTTTGGAACAAAACCCTAAGCAGCATCCAGGCCATGTTTATACCTCAAGCCAAATGCTTACACCATATCTCTCTCTAATACTTAACAAGCAGGACAATTTCAGAGAGCTGATTGGTACTTCAAGCTCCAGTTTCATCATTTGGTAAATGAGTTGTTTAGGATAAATCATCTCAAAGATTATTGTAGCTATTAAAATAAAAACCCGTAAATCTCAAAGTGGCATAGAACAGGATGATTTTTGAGGGTACACTCAACACCATCAATTTCTTTTTATGAACTGTGTTACCAATTTGCCTGTTTACACATAGAAAAGGTGCACAGCAAAGAATTATCGAGGTAAGTGTAGAACAATGAAATAGGATAAGTGTGTGTGAGATTTTAAGACTAAGTTAAGCCTAGAATATTTGAGTGTGAGAAAATTTTGCCATCACCTTGATTTTCAAAGTTTTGCTGGTATCATTTGGAAAGACAGAGATCTATATTCCAAAGAGGAACTAGATTTCATATGTTGTTATAATCCGTTTGATTAGAAATAGCAATGTAGTTTTAAGGATAAAGACTAAGTCCTGCTAAGTGTGAAAAAATAGCATAATTGATTAGTAGCATCTGCCATGTGTATGGATGGAAAAATTTTGGCAACATTCTACATATTTTTATCATTGAATTATATTGTCCATTCCAATTTTAAATTATTTTTAAACCTTGCCCGTCTTAATTTAGGAGTCATATCTTCTTTATTTCATTGTCTATTGTTGATTTTCAGAATTCTAGTAGATCTAGAATTTTCCCCTTCATTTTCTTCATAACCATGTTTGCTATCCTGAATAGTAATCCTTTCTCTAATACAGAAAGTACTGGTAATAAAAAAGGGACTATAATTATAACTTCCCATGGAAGCAGCAAACTACGCATTGCATTGGGTAAATCTGCTGCAAAAGATCTCTTTAAAGTGTTGAAAAGCAAAGCTGTCACTCTGAAGACTAAGGTACGCCTGACCCAAGCCATGGTGTTTTCAGTCACCTCATACACATGGGAAAGCTGGACAATGAATAAGGAAAACCAAAGAAGAATTAATGCCTTTGAATTATGGTGTTGACAAATAATATTGAATACTATGGACTGTCGAAAGAACAAATATATCTGTCTTGGAAGAAGTACAGCCAAAATGCTTATGAAAGGAGGATGGTGAGACTTCGTCTCACATACTTTGGACATGTTATCAGCAGGGATCAGTCCCTGGAAAAGGACAACATGCTTGGTAAAGTAGAGGGTCAGAGAAAAAGAGGAAGACCCTCAATCAGATGGATTGACACAGTGGCTACAACAATGGGTTCAAGCATAGCAAGGATCATGAGGATGGCGCAGGACTCGGCAGTGTTTCGTTCTGTTGTACATAGTGTCATTATGAGTAGGAACTGACTAGACAGCACCTAACAACACCAACAAACTCTGAAAGCATTTGCAACTTTGAGGCCAAATTATGTTTTTGCTTATTCTAACGTGTCTTCCATTAGTTTGGAAAACAAATTATTTTTTCTATTAGCATTATTCTTTACTATTTTTTTAAAGTTATTACCTTGATGGATTATCATTTCTAATATTTATCTGTATATAATAAGTAGACAATAATATACAGAGTTTTTGTATTAACATAACAAAAATAAACATTTTTAAACAAAATCTCAACACACAAAAGCTATATCCAGCAGTAAGGAACATCCTTAGGTGGAAGTTTAATTATTTCAGCAGTCAAGTAATGTGCCTTTAACATGAGCTCAGAGTAGACTATTTATTACATAAAGCACAATCTAATTCAGTGCAGTAACTTCATTAAGACTTCAGAATAAAGACAGGGACACAGGGATAAATTAGGTAACAAAGAAAGTGGTTGACTGGAAGTAATACTCTAAACTTATTTTAGTTAAAATTGTTGCAAATAAACCACCTATGTAGTCAATAAGATTAATTTTTTATTATCATTTGAGCTAGAAAAGACAGTTTATGAGGAGATCTAGCATCTAAGGAGGAACATCTCTCAAGTAATTATTCAATATACATGTATTAAGATATTATTCAGTACCAACTATATGCAAGGTCTTATGGAGAACGCAAAGACTGATAAAACACACTACCTCTCCTCAAGATGCTTATACTTGTAGCAGAGCCCATAGATTTATAAATGAATATCTTTTATCATTTTCTACTTTAGTGAATACTGCCAAAAATTGCTACAGTTGAAGTGCTATAAGAGCTCTGAGGCAAGTCAGAAAATACTTAAAGAGGTAGCTCTTAAAAAGTCCTGAAATCATGACAGAGTTTAGTTGTGGTATATGAGGAAAAAAGGAAATAGAAATAAAATTTTTACAAGGTTGTGGAAGAAGGAAAATATGGAAAAGATCAAGAAGTCCATTTGGTTTGATCTTACGGTTAATGAGGAAGTCTGGAAAAGGTAATTCTAGACGGTCAGTTCGACCTAGAGTATAATGGACATTTTATAAAACCAAATTGCATCTTATTGCCCTACGAAGAAAATAAAAGATGTTACAATGATTATAACTGTGCTTAAGATAATGGAACAGTTAAGTGGCAGAGATACAAGAAGCAAGGCTTCTGTTTAGAGGCTATTATAAGAAATAAAAAAGTGAAGAATTGAGTCACGAAAATGTCATGGAAAACTGAAGACAGGTTGGTTCTTACCATATGTCACTATCAATGACGGAAGTTTTTGTTTTTGTTTTTGTTTTTTGTTAGCCTAATGTGGTAAGCATAATTCTAAAGTGGCCCCCAATATTCTTTCCCTATATTGTACAAGCTCTGGACTTGTGAATATGATGGGAAAGTCACTTCTGTGAGTAGGCTATGTTGTATGATACAGCTGACATTAAAAATGGGAGATTATCGTGGGTGGATCAGACTTAACCAGTTGAGCCCTTAAAGGGTACTTGGCTATTCCTGAAGGAGGACATTCGAAGCACGAGAGTCATCTGACATAAGGGAGATTCTCCATTGCTGGCCATGGAGATGGATGGGGCCATGTGGATGGCTATAGCTGCTGAGAGAGACCTCTGGTTGCTGGGAGAAAGGAAATGGGAACCTCAGCCTTACACCTGCAAGAAACTGAATTTGGAAAACAACCTGAATGCTCTTGGAAGAGGATTCTTCCCCAGAGCTTCTTGTAGCACAGCATGGCCAACATCCTGATTTCAGCCTGAGCGGAGAACACAGCCATGTCTGGACTTGTGACATAATAATTGGGGCCTGTTTAAGCCACTAAGTGTGTGGTGTTTTTTGTTTCTTTTTTTTATGCAACATTGGAAAACTAATACACCCTCAGGCCTAAGCATTACGGTGTACTACCTGCAAATGTGCCTCAATCCCAAATTCTCCTCCTCATATTGTTGTTGTTAGGTGCCCTCGAGTCAGTTCCAACTTAAGCAGTTTGAATCCGCCAGGCGCTCCTTGGAAACTATGCGGCAGTTCTCCTCTGTCCTATAGGGTCACTATGAGTCCGAATCAATTCAGTGGCAATGGGTTTGTTTGTTTTTTCTGGATGTACAACAGAATGAAATGCCACCTGGTCATGCGCCATTCACAAATCATTGTTATGCTTGAGCCAATTGTTGAAGCCACTATGTCAACCCATCTCGGTGAGGGTCTTCCTCTTTTTTCACTGACTGTCTACTTTAGCAAGAATGATGTACTTCTCCAATGACTGGTCCCTTCTGATAACATGTCCTAAGTATGTGAGACAAAGTGTCACTATCCTTGCTTCTGTGGAGCATTCTGGCTGTACGTCTTCCAAGACAGACTTGTTCTTTCTTCTGGCAGTCCATGGTATATTCAATATTCTTCGCCAACACCACAACTCAAAGGCATCAATTCTTCTTCGGTCTTCCTTATTCATTGTCCAGCTTTTCTATGCATATGAGGTGGTTGAAAATAATATGTCTTGGGTCAGGTGAACCTTAGACCTTAAAGTGACATTTTTGCTTTTTAACCCTTTAAACAGGTCATTTGAAGCAGTTTTGCGCAATGCAACATGTCCATTGATTTCCTGACCTCTGCTCCCATGGCGTTGACTGTGGATCCAAATAAAATGAAATCCTTGACAACGTTGATAGTTTCTCCATTTATCATGATGCTGCTTATTGATCCGGTTGTGAGGATTTTTATTTTCTTTACATTGAGGTGAAATCTATACTACAGGCTAGAGTCTTTGATCTTCATCATAAGTGCTTCAAGTCCTCTTCACTCTCAGCAAGGAATGTTGTGTCATCTGAATATCACAAGTTGTTAATGAGTCTTCTTCCAATCCTGATGCCCCATTCTCCTTTGTATAGTCCAGCTTCTCTGATATTTACTCAACATGCAGATTGAATAAGTATGGTGAAAGGATACTCCTGATGCACACCTTTCTTGACTTTAAATCCTGCAGTACCCCCTTGTTGTGTTCGAACAACTTCCTCTTGGTCTATATACAGATTCCTCATGATCACAATGAAGTGTTCTGGAATTCCCAATCTTCGCAAAGTTATCCATAATTCATCATGATCAACACAGTCGAATGCCTTTGCATAGTCAATAAAACACAGGTAAACATCTTTCTGGTATTCTCTGCTTTCAGCCAAGATCCATCTGAATCAGCAATGATATCTCTCACTCCAAATCCTCTTCTGAACCCAGCTTGAACTTCTGGCAGTTCCCTGTCAATATATTGGTGCAACTACTTTTGAATGATCATCAGTAAAATTTTACTTGTGTGTGATAGTAATGATTTTGTTGGATAATTTCCACATTCTGTTGGAACAACTTTCTTTGGAATGGGCACAAATATGGATCTCTTCCAGTCGATTGGCCAGGTAGTTGTCTTCCAAATATCTTGGCATAGATGAGTGAGCACCTCCAGTGCTGCATCTGTTTGTTGAAACATCTCAATTGGTATTCCATCAATTCCTGGAGCCTTGTTTTTCACCAATGCCTTCAGTGCTGCTTGGACTTCTTCCTTCAGTACCATTGTTTCTAGATCATATGCTACCTCCTGAAATGACTGAACATTGACCAGTTCTTTTTGGTATTGTGACTCTTTGTAATCCTTCTATCTTCTTTTGGTGCTTCCTGTGTAGTTCAATATTTTCCCCAAAGAATCCTTCAATATTGCAGTTCAAGGCTTGAATTTTTTCTTCAGTCTTTCCAGCCTGAGAAATGCTGAGTGTGTTCTTCCCTTTTGGTTTTCTAACTCCAGGTCTTAGTACATGTCATTATAATACTTTACTTTGTCTTCTTGAGCTGCCCTTTGAAATTTTCTGTTCAGCTCTTTTACTTCATCATTTCTTCCTTTCAGTTTAGCTACTCTACGTTCAAAAACAACTTTCAGAGTCTCTTCTGACATCCATTTTGGTCTTTTCTTTCTTTCCTTTCTTGTTAATCATCTTTTGCTTTCTTCATGTATGATGTCCTTGATGTCATTCCACAACTTGTCTGGTCTTCAGTTGTTAGTGTTCAATGCGTCAAATCTATTCTTGAGATGGTCTCTAAATTCAGGTGGGATATACTCAAGGTCCTACTTTGGCTCTCATGAACTTGGTTTAATTTTCGTCAGCTTCAACTTGTATATGAGCAACTGATGGTCTGTTCCACAGTCAGCCCCTGGCCTTGTTCTGACTGCCAGTATTGAGCTTCTCCATCATCTCTTTCCATGGATGTAATCAATTTGATTCCCATGTATTCCATCTGATGAAATTTGAATATGAACTGTATATTCCCCCATTGCCGTCAAGTCAATTACGACTCATAGGGACCCTAATAAACAGAATAGAACAGCCCCATAGGGTTTCCAAGAAGTGGCTGGTGGATTTGAACTGCCAACCTTTTAGTTAGCAGTCGAACTCTTACCCACTGCACCACTGTGATTTTTTTGTCTTAAATAATGTTGCTCTGAATTGAAAGTGTGTCAGCTTTTAACATTATTAGTAACCAGTCAAGTCAAATTTTGATATTGTCAGTAACATAATTCAGCATCTTGAACTTGAATCTGATGAGAATATTTCAGCATACCTTAAGTAATTAAAGCAAGGTGTCACTGACCTTTTAGAAATTTGTATATTCTTATTTTCCTGAAGTCTAGAAAATTAAATGGGATTTGTAGAGATCTATGTGTTATGGAGGGGGTGTTGGGAGAGTAAAGAGGTTTCTTTTATTTATTGTACAAAGAGAATTATAATATCTTACTTGGAGACCTACTACAAAATGGTTTAAGATCTACTAGTTCAAGAAATCATAAAATATATTTATTATTCTATCAATAATCCTTCTTAAATATAGAATCATGTGATGATGGCAAACATGTTGCCATTATCCCTCAAGTATTCTTCGTAGATGACACTAAACAGTCACAACACTTTTCCCAATGAGTCCAAATTCAGCCTCAGAATTCTCTACTAGGACACTCAATGGCTCATTCCAGTTAATTGAGTAGGCACAAGAGATGCAACCTATTTTCTATCCTTAGCTTGGTTATTAATAATTTATGTGAAGCATTTAGGGTTAGATTTTGGAATAACATTGACTTGTTGCTAACATAGTTTTACTACTTACTAGCTATGTGTCCTTGAAAAATTTACTTCTAAAGTAAGTTTGCTTGTATATAAAATGAGAATATTACTTATGTTTCAGGGTATTAGTAATGATAAATGAGATAATGTAAATGAAAAACTTATTATGATACCTGAATTATAATAAATATTGGCTCCTTGGTAGGCACTGGGTATAAGATGAAGAGGGTAAGAAGATTATAGGATCCCTGCCTTTAAAATTTTTTTATGTAATATAGAGAGATAGACATAAATAAATAAATTTGATTGATAAAGTGCTACAACTGCCATGATAGAGTTATGTTCACACATTAAAATGTGTTATCAGTTCTATTGGGAGCTTCTGAAAATGTTTGATATCTAGTGGAGTGTTGACTATAAGGATATTGATGTCAGAAGAGAGGTGGGAAGTAGAAATTAAGGTTTGGAAATCGAAAGTATCTGGGACTGGAGGAATCCCTGAGATTACGGCCCCTGGGCACACTTCTGCGTCAGAACTAAAGCCACTCCTGACATTCACCTTTCAACCAAAGATTAGACAGATCTATAAAACAAATAGTAACACATGTGAGGAAAGTGTTTCTTAGATCAAAGACGAGAAGGCAGGACGGGACTGGAAAGCTAGACAAATGGAAACAGGGAGCCTGGAGTGGAAAGGAGGAGAGTGTTGACACATTGCAGGGATTGCAACCAACATCACAAAATAATTTGTGTATAAATTTTTGAACGAGAAACTAATTTGCTCTGTGAAATTTCACCTAAAGCACATTAAAAGAAAATTTAAAAAAAGAGTATGTGAGTGACATTCAAAACCATGGAATGAAATTGAATTACAGAACCTTGGAAGAACCTGCCTAATCAGAAAACAAAAGAGTCAAAGAAGGTATCTTAAAGAAAACCAATATTCAAGAAATGGGTAGAGAAAGAGGATTCAGAAAAGAGAATGATATCTAGGAGGGGAACCAGCATAGAGTAGTATCACTAGCACCAAGGTGGAATTTGGGGTGGTTAAATGTTATACAGGGGTCCAGTAAGGGAAGGGCTAAAAATTGTCTGTTAGTAAGTATAGCAAGATGCCTCACCAAAAATGATTTCAATAGGTCTTCAGGGATGTTAGTCAGATTTCTGAACATTAAGTAGTAAATTGAAGGTGAGATCTTAGAGTCAGTGATTTTAGCTGGGACTTTGAGAATTTTGATTATGAAGAGACAATAGACCTGTAGCTCGTGGGAGCAAAGCTGAGATCAAAGTGTAAGAAAAAGGTGTTTTGACTCTGAGAGAGACTTGTACATACTATCTATCAATGGATTGAAAAGTGTACAAGTTAAATAACAAGATGGTGCTTCTTAACTACATTCTCTGGGAAACAAGAATACACAAAAGCTCACCAGCTCTATTCATCTTGGACCACCTTGGAGAATATCAACTATAGACAAGCCACACAGGACCCAACTCCTAGCTACTGGCCACTAACCAGTCATTCCCGTCCTGTTCAATCTCTCAGGAAAGGAGTGTCAACATCCTTTTCCACAGTCATCTTTTAAAAATAATTTTAAAAAGAATACATTTTTAAAATATATAAATCCAGTTATGTTACTCACCTGTTTAAATTATTTCAAGGGCCCCACATCATCCAAGCATTTTATCATTACATACTCTGGTATACTCTGCTTATTTCTGTAGATGCGTCTTCCTCTGCTTCCTGCCTTCCACTCTATGTTTGCATGGTGTTTTTAGTTGTTGCTGCTGTTATATGTCACTATCATGCAGGAGCATATGTGATGGGTGCTCTGTAAGTGCTTTATATGCCTGAAATGTTCACCCCACCCTGTCTACTGAAACTTCCCTAAATTACCCAATCCCCCCCTTAGCAATTAATTATTAACCCTTCCTCCCCATTATTATATATTACGTATATATCATGATGTATTTATGATATTCCATACTAAATATTTGTACATTCATTTCTCCCTCTAGACTATAAAACCAAAACCAAACCCATTGCCACTGAGTCGATTATAACTCATAGTGACCCTATAGGACAGAGTAGAACTGCCCCATAGGTTTCCAGGGAACAGCTGGTGGTTTTGAACTGTCAACCTTTTGGTTAGCAGCCAAATGCTTAACCACTGCACCACTAGGGTTCCCGCTAGACTATAAGCTCCTTGAAAATGGATTTCACATTTTATCTAACTTTGTATACCTGCTACCTGAAGTAAGCCAGGAATATAACCAACAATTATTTTTGAAATTGATACAGGATGAGCAGAACTATTTGTGATTCTAGTAACAATTTTAATTAAATTGATTTGTCTATTTTTGTTCTAGATATGCATAGTCTTCATTCTAAAATACTGTTATCATAAATGTTTACTATATTTAATAGTACAATAAGAATGGATGCCGTATCTTTCCATTATTCTAGACTTGATAAGTAACTATATATATGAAGTCTACTACTCCTAAAATAACTTCATCTTTAATTCATATTATCCTAGTAAATAAAAGAGATTCAGTCTTTTCAATACCATCCAAGCCAGAGCTGTTTCATATGATTTTTGTGATGAAGACCGTATTTCCACTGAAATGACTTGACTCTAGTTCAATAAATATGGGTTGTTACTTGTTCAACTAAAATTAATAAGAAAATTCATGCATATCTAGAATATCCTTCCAACTGTGCTCCTGGAAACCTGATCATAGAAGTTGCAAAATCCTTGAATTAGAGTTTTCTTTCTTGACATTGGCACTCAATTTCCTAAGAGCTGGAGTGAAGGTATGTAATTATTCTGCTTTGCAACTCTGACAATGAAGGTATTCAATCATCAATTAGGAATTGGCACACTTATGATTTCAATTATATTGATTTATCACCAAGCAACTTTTTAATACAGAATTTAGTTACACTCTATCATGCCTTGATAATTAAAATGCACTTCATTTTATTGTTTCTTACTGACTTGTTGGAAAACAAACTTACAAAAGCTTCTTGCATTGTCTGCTTATTTATTTCTGCTAATCCTGAGTCAGTTTCCCTGTCCCTAGCACTGTAAGATCCAGATAAATATTATCACTATTGTTGTCATCTCCACCTCTATATATCATTTCTCCACTACAGCATGATTCTGAACAACGTTGCCCTCAACTACATTATGGACATGAAAGAATAACACATGCAAGAATTCTGTTGGCCTTTAAGAAGCACAGCCTGGGAAAACTTTGAACACCTTCAAAGTCAGCATTCAGAGTGCCCAGTATTCTGTTTCTGCACCTGTTCCCCTGTCTTTGATAATATCTACCCCTGCATGCAAGTCAGGATATTACAGGGCTGCTTTGCTTTCTAATCCTTTATTACCAGTGAAAGTGAGAAATCGCATGAGTTCGCTGACTATGTCTGCTGACTTATTAAATATACTTCAGTGTAATAGACTTTTACTGTGCTGTCAATCCTGGTCATTTTCATAGTAAGCCTAGGCATAAAGGTATTACAGGTTGGAAAACGTTCTCCCCTTTAAATAACCAAGTAGGTGGTAACTTTTTAAACCAGAGGATTTTTTGTTGTCCTTGAAAAATTATGAGCATTTCTATGGTTTAGTTTCTGGAAACTAAAACTAATTTCTTTCTTTTAGAGGAACAATTTCAGGAGTAAAAATAATGATTCTGGAAATGATCTGGCTGCAGTTACCATGGTACTATTTCCAAAAGTTGTTGAGAGCTGAAAAATGTACATGCAGTCATCTACATACATGTCTACAGTTTCCGGATCCCTGTGTCTGGATCCACTCTAACCAATCTTTTCATTTCTTTGGTGACAACCCTTTTTAGAACCCCCAACTAGTCTCTTCCTTCATCAGTCTTTCTTTCTTACTTAGACAGTTATCTTCCTTCTTTCCCTTGTAACTTACCTCAGTCTCAAGCCCAAGCATCCACATCACATTCTCAGAGCCCTTGGATTGCTACAATCTCCTGGTCTTCCCCGTCAGGCAAGCCAGCCATCCAAGCAGCACATCCACAGAGCCTTCAGCTCTCCAACATTTGGAGTAACTAGAGGAGAGGGAATTAGGCTAAGGCAAAGAAAACAACAGAAGTTACAAAACTACCGAACAATAACTTGGCCCTGGGTCAAGTTGTTTACATTCACATTTAATTCATACAACACTTTCAAGTAGGTATGTCTTAACCACTGTCTTATAGATAAATAAACTGAGGTTCAGGAGGTTGGTCGTATTGTTCAATTTCACCCAACTAGGAAATACAGTGATTAAATTCAAACTAAAATCTCTCTTACTTCATAGTCCATTCTCAACAAAATTATGATTTATTGCCTTCTCAGATGGGGGATGATTGCATAGAAGAGAAAAAAGTTCTTAGCCCTGAGATGTGTATGCAGAGAGAGACGGGGAGAAAGGACAGACTTTTATTAACAGAACTCTACCGATGAAGGAGTCGTTTTCACACCTTGAGTGAGGGGGGGTAGCTAGGATGGTAGAAGATATGTGTGTGACTAACGAGAATTTAGTTTTACATAGTATCAGATAAAATTGTCAGCATTCCAGTCATGAAAATACTGAAGAAACAAAAAAAAAAAACAAGAGCTATAGAATTTTAGCTTGGCTATGTAAAATTATAATCATCTGTTGTCCATTAATGCTTAATTACCATGTAGCCCAACAGCAATTATGCATATCATTAAATAGATGCTAGATTAACTTATGTACATTTTAATCGATCAAAGCCGTAAAATGCGGTTTGCAGTATGTTCAGCCCTTATCGTTTGTGGCTCATGTAACATAATAATCTACTCAAAGTTAAAAAATATTAGAAGCTGTGTTGATTATAAAGCTTTATGATATTGTGTTGGCTAATCAATTTTATAACCTTATATGAGCAATGGAAATGCAGCTGTTAATCTGGCTATATGTTCCCTCCTCTACTAAAATATTTCACAGAAGAAAAACGTCTTTCTTAATGACAGAATCAAAGCCTGGTAATTATCTTTGAACTTCAGCTTTTCACACCATTACCATTTTGTGATACCACCCAAAATTCAGAATTTATTTTATCTAGAAAAACAGCCTAAAAAGTATAACCAAGTTAATTTTGGTTTGCTGTCTCTGAAAGGTGGAGCTCATAGTGGTTTTATATATTTCTGTATTTTTTTCTTAATTGTTGTAATTTTATAGTAAAATAAGGATGAACCAACTTATTAGCTGTGCTATTATCATAAGCCGAATGAGGCATTACAACACGGTGGTTAAACTTGTGCGTCCTGAAATAAGTCTTGTGAGATTAAATTATGGTTCTTGCACTTCTAAACTATGTGGTCTTCATATCGCTGGACCTCAGTTTCCTCATCTATAAAATATGCATTAATAGTAGTAGCAAGTAGTACCCATTGCATAAAGTCACCTAGAATATTAAATGAGATAGTCCATTTAATGTGGGGCCTTAGTGGCACAGTGGTTGAGAAGTTAGCTGCTAACCAAAAAGTCAGCAGTTCGAATTCACCGGCCACTCCTTGGAAACCCTATGCGGCAGTTCTCTGTCCTATAGGGTCGCTTCATTTTGTTCCTTCCACACTGTAAGTGTTCAATAAATGTGACCAACTGTTACTGAGGTGCTCTATTTTTTTAATTTTACTTAATCTTTTTTAGATACATCTGTCGTTTTATAAATTCCAATAAAGGAAAAACTAACTTACAAAATTGATCATATGAAAATCTTCAAAACACAGCTCCTTATAAGATTAAAAAACATTCTGTTGGATGAAAATTGGCTGTTTCAGAGCTAGCAGGAGTCCTGTTATCTGTTGCTCAA
Source organism: Trichechus manatus latirostris (assembly GCF_000243295.1). Classification (NCBI taxonomy): domain Eukaryota; kingdom Metazoa; phylum Chordata; class Mammalia; order Sirenia; family Trichechidae; genus Trichechus; species Trichechus manatus. Next base: position 863,006 of record NW_004443968.1, read on the forward strand.
GCTCCAAGAGGAGCCTTGTGACAGATTCCTGGTAGCCCACTAACTGAGGAGTCTTGAAGAAAGCAATCAGGAGGAGCAACGGGTAAGGAATCTGGACAGCATACTTTAAAGTAAGGTTAAAGTGCCAGATAGGGTAACCTGATAAAATATTGCTCAGAGAATGCATGTCTTTATTTAATTTTTCTTAGCCTCAATTTCATCATTTGTAAACTGAAAGATTTAATCTAAAATGATTTATAAGTTCCATTTTCCCTCTAATGTTCTAAGAATCTCAGAAAAACCTAAAGGACTGGGCCTTCAACTAGAGAGGAGAGTTGTTCTGGGCTTTTACAGAGAACACAATCAGAACAAACTGATGGAAGTTAGGGGGAGATATATTTTATTATATTATAAAGTAGGACTTTCAGGCAACTAAAACAGAAAAGAGGGTTATTATCAACTATTAGGAATTTGTAAACCCATGAGCAGTGATTTAAGGCAATTGAAAAACTGAGCTCCACTATTCCATCCAATTTTTCAAATGGTTTGCATTCAACTGCTAACCTAAAGGTTGGTGGTTTGAATCTACCCCATAGTACCATGGAAGACAAGGCCTGGCAATCTGCTTCCATTAGGATTACAGTCAAGAAAGCCTATGGAACAGTTCTACTCTGTAACACAGGAGGTCATCATGATTCAGAACTGACTTAATGGCAACTAACAACAGCAACAACAACCATATTTCTTCATATTAAGTTACCTATTGCTGACATTACTAAAAATGTACTGTTTTCTTGAAATGAGTGGTCCTTAGCCTGAAATCATGGACCCAAAGGATAAGGATTCAGAGAATAAACTTCTTAATTACATGAAAAATTCTGTGTGTGTGTAAATTTTTTCAGGAAAGGATCTCATTCTCATCAAATTCTCAGAAAAATCATCATAGGTGTCGAAGAACCATTTATTTAACCTATATATTTGTCCATGTACAAAGAAGCTAGAAAATAAAGCCAGTGCACAAAGCAAGGTATTTCAAAAAACGATTTTATTAAAAACATATATCTGGAGGTATTTTTTGTTAAATGCTTTGTGAGAACCCCTATTTTAAAATGGATTTATAGGTTAGACTTGAAAAATGGCCAGGTGAATGTAGTGATTAAATATCTAACAAATCTTTCCATCATATCTGATAAATCAAAGATATAGAACTGAACATATTTCTGATATTACCTGCTTAACTAGCTGTGTTTGACTTTATCTTATTTTGATTTGCACTGTAAAAAGATTTAGGTACTTTTTCCTGAATCCTTATTTTCAACTCTAAAAATGAACTTCCATGTAATAAAATGTCATTTTGAATTAATATTTCCAAAAGAAATCAAAACACAAATATGACAATATTATTTCTTCCAATATATGTGTGTATATGTGTATAACATCAGAAGTAGAGACACCCCCACCAATTTGTAAAAATAACCCAAGAGCAGGCAATTGTCTATGTATTTAAAACCACACAAATGAGCCCAAATGAATATTAGGCAAGGAGGTCAACCTTCTCTGAGATTCCATTCAATTTGAATAACATCACGGACGGTGAAAGTAAGGACAGTACTGCCAAAGTCAATATCCTAGATCTCTGTGTCTATGCAACAGCTTTCTCTGTGCTAATAGTGTTTATGCCATCTGTCTGTTACCAATTAAAGTTCATTTTTGATTCATTGACCAGATGTTTCATATTGTGGGGCTGTTTTGTTACTCTCTCTCTGCTTTAAAATTAGTGCCTTTACTCCAGTGTTGATATGGTTTTCTTTTTTTTCTGTTTGTAATATCATAAGCTAGTATCTCTTACAAGTTTTCAAGTCATAGAGTAGGTTTTGCATTTCCTTTTTTAAATTTTAGTGTCTTAAAATAGGCATTCTGAATGTGTTTATATTTCAAATTTCAGTTCTGAATGTGTTTATATTTCCAATTTCGGTTAATGATCGTTCACTCGTTCTTCCTGTATCTGATTTTTTTTTATTACAACTATCTGAATAAAATTTAAGAATATATACAACCTATGTAAGTAAAACATTTTAAATAAAATCACTAACTGTATGAGTCCTTTTGTTGTTATTGAGTGTCTTTGAGTTGATTCCAACTCATAACAACCCCATGTGATAGAGTAGAACCGTCTCACAGGGTTGTCTTTGCTGTAATCTTTACAGAAGCAGATCTCCAAGTCTTTCTCCTGCAGAGCCGCTGGGTGGATTCAAACCGTCAACCTTTCAGTTAGCAGCAGAGCGCGTAACCATCTGCACCCTCCAGTGCTCCCAGTATAATTCCTTAGGGAAGGGCAAATTACTGTGCCAACTACTTTTTTCCCCTCTACTTTATTATTTCAAGTATTTACTGAATTCTAGCCATAAACCGCCCATATTTCCAATCATAACTCCAGGCAATGTCAACTTTGCTCATTTTTAGGTAAGGGAAAATGAAACTAAATTTTAAGGAGGCTAGATTAGATTCCAATCTCATCTTCTATTCAGCTTTTATTGATTATCCTTATCCCAGGGGAAATTTTTCAGAACTGTTCTTGATGATGATTTTAGGATGTTAGTACTCTCAAGACCTTGGCGTGCAGCCATTTCATGAAGGGTAGATGTATAACAGCTGCAATTTTATATCTTACATTTTGTCATTGGTGTTGTTGAGCAGGTTGGATGATTCTTTGGAAGTATCTCTGTACCTGCTATATGGTCATGGGTAATTTGAATATCTTTTCTAGCATAAGCACCCAGTTTCCAAATTCCCCTCATAGTTACAGAGGTCAGGTTCCAAAAAGAATATTATTTTAGTAAAGAAGTAAAAGTAATTACATTTTAGAATATGCAGCAAGGACCAGTATCAACAATTTAATGCTTCCAGAACATATTCCTGCCTAGTATGGAAGTGGCTGCCTGACTGTAGTTACTCTATGGGGGAGCTTCTAGATCAGGACTAAAGATTTCCATATCATTGTTGAGAAGTAAAGAAAGGCCTCATGTCATACCCAGTAGCATATATTTGAATTTTTTTAGCCTTCCTTGAGAATAGAGTATATCTGTAAATAATCTTGAATTCCATATGTTTTGTATTTCGGATATATAGTTAAATATTCAGCAAGGTTTCTAACAATGCAGTATTTATGTCTCTGTACATTTGAGCATAAACACAATGCTTGATATAAGAAAAAATGTTCATTATAGTATCAATGCTCATTTTGTTCCTTATTCTAGGTTTTTTATGTCCCTCAGTGAACACTCAGCATCTGTATCCAGTATTACCAGGTTTTCCTCTGAGGTTTCCATATATGTCCAAATTCTATCCACTTTAAAGGTCAAGATTAAATGTTAGGTCCTACAAGAAACCTTCTGTATTGCCTTTCTCCACACTAGGAGCCACTGTTGTTGTTGTCTAGTTGGCTCCAACTCATGGAGACTCCAAGTACAACAGAACAAAACGTTGCCCAATCCTGTATCAATTTCATTATTGTTGGATATGCTCGAATCCATTGTTGAAGCCACTGTGTATTTTCAGTGTTTCCAATCTAGAGGATTTACCTTACAGCACTGTATCTAACAACAATGTATTGTAATCCTTATGCTTTTCATTGGCTAATTTTCCAAAGATGGTCAGGCCTTTCTTTCTAGTCTGTCTGAGTCTGGAAGCTCTGCTGAAACCTGTCCGCCATGGGTGATCCTACAGGTATTTGAAATGCTGGTGGCATAGCTTCCAGCATCATAACAACAGGCAAGCCACCACAGTATGATAAACTAAAAGATGGGTGGGGTAGGAGTCATACCATATTTTTATGCAAATAATGCACACCTTCGGCATTTGTTTGCCAACCACGCCCTCCTCCAGCCAGGTATTTTCATAAACGTTGCTATGCCAATCTTTTTTTACATGTTGCCGTAAAAAACAAAAAAACAGCACAGCGCACTTACAAAAATACCTCTTGGAGGGAAGGCGCGGCTGGCAAACGTAGAAGGCGCATATTATTTGTGTAAAAATATGGTACCTCCTTTGTATTCCTACATTTCTTCCTGCAATTTATACTTTGTATAATGGAAATTTTGTTCGAATCCACCAAGCCCTCCTTGGAAACTCTATGGGGCAGTTCTACGCTGTCCTATACGGTCGCTATGAGTCGGGAGGCAACCCCACGGCAACGGGTTTGGTGTTTGTTTTTCTTAAATCTTACCTCTTTAGTGTATATTTAAATCCCATTAGAGAAGATTACAAGACTTATCTCTGTGCGCCATCCCATAACATCTAGCATAATGGCCAAGTATCATTTGTGAATTAAATTGATTAATTACTAAACCTGCACTAAGCAAAGTTTCCTTGTACTCTGAACCCTTTCCACAAGTAAAACTCAACTCTTAAACTGTTTCAATCATTTCGGTTTTGCTATGTTCCAGAAACTAGTCTAATAAAATAATTTATTTTATATCATTATTAGCTCTAAATTATTCCCTTCTTAAATTGACATTTTAACTTAACCCAATCTTAATTTTATTATGCCTAAAAAAATTGATGAGAGGTGTTACAAGGTAAAGTATTCATTTTGAATCAAACTATACTTTAAACTCTAGTTCTATTTATACAAGTGGGCTTAGGATGATTGCATTAAACTTCATTACAGACATTGAGCATTGGTTCTTAAATGTTAGAGTACATAAGACAAATCATCTGGAGTTGTTTTTATTTTTTAATGCAAATTTCTATCCTTCATCTCCTGAGATTTAATTTTATAGATGTGAGTTGCAGAAAACTCCATGTTCACAAGCCCCCAGCTGATTCTGATGCCAGTAGTCCAAGGACTAAGCAGGAAGAAATGCTGCCCGAGATGATCAAAAGATGATCGCTCACAAAGTTAAGAATTATTGTCCATGAACAGTGATTAAGACATTTTTATACCCTTCAGTGGCTTTGTTTTTTATTTCATCCTATTCCATAAAATATGGATGCTGTATGCTTTGAAATTTTGATGCAGAAAGGATATAAAAGAGCAACTGAAATTTTAAGAATGACAATACTGAAAAAATAAGAATTATGCATTTATCCATTTATACAAATTTCATAATTAAGAATAAAACCTAAAAAAGTATTAAAAATATGCATTGCATTAAAGGCATAAACCTAAATTTTAAATGTATTCATTCTTATTTTAAGTAAGTATAACTTATGTGTTCTTTCAAAATCAAAAAGTAAATAAATAACAAATAAACAAGAAGAGAATTAACAGGGAAAGGTATTCAGATAATTAAGCAATGTTTCATGATCCAGATCCAGAGAGGGTACAGAGACTACTGTTGAATTGCTTGGTTAGGGAATGTCCTTCCAAGCTGAGGTGTCATTGCCAAGAAGGAGTTAGCCATGGTAAGACCAGAAAGCACAGCATACCCAGTAGACAGAACAGCTACAGAAAAAGACCTAAAATAGAAACAGAACTGGTCTGTTCTATTCAAAAGATAAAAGCAGAGCACAGTGGCTAAAATATACTAGGTGAGGAGAAAAAGTGTATGAAATGAGGCCAGGAGGTAGGTAGGGTAAAGGCCATATTAAATTTGTGAACCAGAATTAGAAGTTTGAGTTTTGTTCTATGAGCAATGGGAAGTAATAAAAGGGTTTAAAGCAAAAGATTGTATGACCTAATTTACATTTAAAATATATTGCTCTGGCTGCTCTGTGCAAAAGCAGTATGTAGGGGAACAAGCTGAGAGATGTTAGAAGACGATTACAAAAAGACAATGATGGCTTGGACCAGAGTGGGAATTCTAGAGATAATAAGGAAGTGGACAGATTTGGGACATGTACAGACTGATTTAGAATATCTTTTTCTTCCTTGAACAAAGCATATAATTCTTATAGAGCAGGTAGGAACTGATGTCTGTAGTAAGGGAGAAACAGGGATAAGGTATGACTTTAGACGGACTTTAGACCAGCACAGTCCAATAAAACTTTATGTGATGATGGAAATGTTCTATTCTGCACTAATATTGTAGTACCTAGACTATGTAGCTAGTGAGTACTTCAAATGTAACTAGTGCAACTGAGAAACAAAATGTTTTATTTTATATTATTTTAATTTAAATAGCCACATGCAACTAGTGGCTACCATATCGGAGAAAGCAAGCTCTAGAAGCTTTACTTGAACAATTGGATGGGTGGTAATGACATTTACTGGAATAGGCCAGAATAGGAGGTGGCACAGTGGTTAAGAGCTTGACTGTTAGCCAAAAGGCCAGCAGTTCGAATCTACTAGCCACTCCTTGGAAACTCTATGGGGCAATTCTACTCTGTCCTACGGGGTCGCTGTGAGTTAGAATCTACTTGATGGTAATGGGGCTTAGTTTGAGATGCCTAATGGATATTCATATGGAGATATCAAGTAGTATGCAGAATATATGAATCTGGAGTTCCATCAAAGGTCAGGGGTCTAGCTATAGATTTGGTGTTACATCATATAGATCATATTTATGCTCCGAAAGAGTGTATTAAAAAAAAGAGAAACCAAAGACAGAGCCTAACATACGCTAGTAGAATTCTAACACATGCTAGTTAAATAAAATAGAATCCACCAGAAAAGACTGAGAAGAAAAAGTGAATCTCACGAGATACATGTCAAAATGAAGTCAAATAAAGCCAGGGACCTGGCTCTTCAAGGAGAAGGACCCTTTCTTCCACATCAGCTATAGAAAGCACCCTTGTCCTTAGAATGCCAAGCAGGACAAGGGAAGTGCTCAAGGAAAAGAAAGCTTAGCTTGACAGCCTCTAAGATAGATGCAGGAGAGGGTGGTTTCTGGTAGGGATTTGGGCCTCAGGCTGAGGCTAAAAGTAAAGTGTGCAATGTTCACTTTTCGTAGATCATTTTGGAACCATATCACAAGCAAGAAGCAGCTGGAAAACAATTTAGAACCTGCACATTTACCTTTGAGAAATAGCTAACTATAAATTACTAACACTACTACTAATAAAATTAATCTTTCCTATCAAAGACTTTGTATTAACTGTTTTAAGAACAAATCCTTTAAAGCTAAACATCAAAAAATTCTGTGTTTGTGTTCTGCTTTAGGGTTTCAGGAGGGTTAATGGTACTCGAAGAATTGTATCAGATATAGAAAGGATATGAGACCTTATGGAAAAAAAATTTTAAAAAGAAGAGCTAGGAAATGAAAGAAATCAAAAAGCAACAAAAAATAGCTTTATCTTTCTCAGATGGAATTGTTTTTTTCTTATTATTTTATTAAAATTCTCTGTCAAGTATTTCAATCTAAGTTTAATATGGGATTGTTCTGAGATTCAGGATTACATGATTTTGTTTGGGCTTTATAGAGGAGAAGGATTTTTCACTCTGAGGATTTATGTTTCTGCTTCTACCTGTTGCCAGTAAAAATAAATAGATAGGTGATAGATAACTAGATAGATAGATAGATTATAACTAAGTAATAATTATCAAGTCTGTCCCAAGTTCAAATAAATGCATATCTAGATTTATTTCCTCCAGAGAAGTGAGAGAAATGGGGTTACTCATTTATGTCTTTAAAGTGTCTAATTTACAACTGACAAAACTAAAGTCTTTATTTTGGTCTGAGGTGATGGGCTCTGGAATAAAGAAAGTATCCACTTAATTCACAGTTAGTATTTGTCACAATTTTGGCAATTTAAAGTAATCCAAATTGGAAGATACCAGCATTTGGCCCTTTCTTGACCAGAGGGACAAATATGTCCCACCTATATTTTCCACCTCTAAGGTTTCGTGGGAAGTTGCTGTCCCACTTTTAGCACATGCTGCCACCTGGTAGAGGCCTGGAAAATCAGAAAAAATGGGCCTCATACCACCAATCTCTGCACCAGAGCCCACTTGTGACATTTGTGTCCTACTAATTGTATGAAAACTCATATTACCTCAAAAAATTATTTTTGTTGATATATCAGAAGGCATTCATTTGGTTTCAACAAAAAATTCAAAGCAGAAAATAATTTGATCTAGAAAGGGGTAGAAAAAGTCAAAGTTGGTATACTTCTAATCCATGTATTTTGAATAGCTGTCACTTCTTTACTTACATACCTACCCTTCCAACATCTTTGACAGTGCACCTGCTTCAGCAGTACATTTTACAATGAGAACAATATCAAGGAGTCCAGATCAGACCCAGCACTGGTGCTCAAAAACTCTGATCAAGGCCTACCACTACCATCGGCCTCAGTCCCATATCAAAGTGTCACGTATCTAAAGATATGTAACACTTCCTATAAACTAGTAGGATTGTAGCTGCAAATCTCAGAGGGAACTCACACTTTCCCAAAGGACAAATGGCTTTCTGTCATGAAAGAAACCAAACATTAAAAAGTTCGAATGCCTCTTGAGACCAAAGACAAAAGATCAAGCCAATCCAAATGCAAAGAAACCTTTATAAACCTGGCAGCTATAGGCCAGGACTGAGTCCTTCTGTGTCCACTACGAACTCTCAAACCAATATGCTTCTCATGGTTACCAAGCAGGCTACTGTCCCTGGGCTTATTTATATCTGCTGCCTCCTTCAGATCCTTTGTCTGCCCCCTGACTGGGCCTTTTACTGTCTGTCACACATTTGGGTCTCACCTCACTAGCTACTGTCTTTATGCTTCCAGCTTCCATGCGAATGGTCAAGCAAGTGTAACCTTCAAAAATAAACTAACTTCTTTCTTTAAAGCCACGCACTTAAGGTATTTGTGTTACAGCAGCACCAGCTAACTGATTAAAAAGAGAAAGGGAGGTTGATAAGAACGAACTGAAAACATTAAAAAAGAATGAATAGACACTTGCTTTCAAGGTGTTTTCTTTCTTAGAATCATTTGTTCATCTTAGGCTATCTCTTTATTCTTTCCTCTGTATCTTCTCCTTTTTGTCCTTTTATTTTATTTTTCATTCTCAAAATGTTCATCCTCCCTCTCACTGATTAGATTTTGATTTTGACTGTTTCATCAACACCAGGACACACTTCAATTCTATAACAAAAAATTAAATATCTTAATATTACATTTTACACCTTAACCAGATCACTACTGATCTCAACTAACTGTCCTTAAGACTCACCAGGCTATATTTTCTTCTCAGTCTGTCTGTCTTTATAGCTTTGGCTTTGTATCATAATCATCATATCCTCTCTCTAAAATATTTTTCCATTTCCTATAATAAATCATTTGAGAGATTTATACTTTCTCTGGGTCGTCGAGTGATTTCCCCTTTCTTTTCTCCTGTGGCAATTTTCCTATAGGCCTCACGAGATATCTAGCAAGATCTGAGATTTGGTAAAATACAGTGAACAGAGCTAACCCTTGGCCCCATTCAGTATCTATTTGGGGGTTAGTGGAAACCCCATCTTAAATCTACAGCTGGTGGAATGATGTATATGATTTTAAATTCAATTTTGAGTGTTTATTAGATTTTTTTATGTATTGAAGCTTTGTTACTATGAGATAAACAACCTCCTTACCAGAACCAATAAAGCACTGAAAACCTGTCATGTGGGTCATGCTCTTCTGCTCTATGAGAACAAAATCATCCTTATATCCCCATTTTACTTCTATTTTTCTGAATCTTTTTCCATAGATCTCATAATAGTGAATATTCCTTCCAGAAATGAGCATAATATTGTCTGTGATTCTTGGAATGTAAGTGTTAAATTCTCATTTTCTTTGTCTATTCTTAGGTATTGCAATAAGAATTTATGTGAGCTTAAGCAAGAGGTTCTTACTCAAACATATTTTAAATCAGGATGCCCACAACTCATATTCAGACTGGTCTGCAAAATATTTTTATCTCATGAGTATTGTTTTAAATTTTTATAGATTAGCACAAAATGCCATGAATTTAAAAGTGTACTGAATCACCAGGTCTCTTAGAGTCCAAAAAATTCACTGAATATCTACATACCAATAAAATAATTTACATACACAATTACTCAATTTACATTTGTTTACATATACAATTAATATGTCTGCATGCATAGTTATTCTACTGAGTATGTAAAATTAAACTCTAAAATCAATAGAAAATTACATAAACATTTTCATATCAAAATACAAGAAACAAAAGTATTTAAATTTAAGTCCAAAACTTGGGACTATTGCATAATCTTTGAAAAACATGAAGTTATTTTTAAGTAATACAGACTAACATTCAGTGCAATTCAGAAGATCTCTAACTCAATAAACAATTCTTACAAATCATCTATACATTATTAATTCAATTTACCCTGGCATGCTTAAAGAATAATCACGGAGTCATTCTGATTTTGAAAGTTGCATTGAACTGTTTGTTATTCTCACTCCTACCTAAGCAGATGTTCGATTTGGCAGAAATAGTCTGCTGTTAATACCAAATTGGTCATTGTTACTATCAGTGTCTATTCATTGTTTTCAAATCGGAACTGTTATCAGTACTCTGTAATAAGACCCTTGTTGCAGAGAAATTTTGTTTACCATTGACTGTCAGACACCTTTGCTCAGGAAGAGTTATATGTGTGAATTTTACCATTACACATACCTCTCCAAATCACTGACACACTTTCCTAATCACTGAACGAAAGTTTCAATTTATAAAAACAATTCCAAAATGCATACCTTTGGATTCGTGGCGACAAGACAGTGTTCATCAGCTTAACAGTGTGAATACATTATGATATAGTATATTTGACAGTGAAAAAAAAAGGGAGAAATTGATAATTGGCGTGGAAATTACAAAATGCACCAAATCGTTCTCCTAAATATTGAGGGAAGGGAGTTAAACACAATGCTGTACTTTACACTAATGAAAATGTCCAGTATATTCCTTTCCCTGAGCAAAATAACATTTTAATGACTTTGTTCAATGCCATTTTTGTTAATGTGACATCCAAGGAAGCACTCCTCCCGGAGCCATAAACCATGTTCAAGGACAAACATCAAAACACTACTTATCCTCTGTTTCTCATTGGTGGCTATACCCGCAGATTGTGTAAGAATGGTTAACAATACTGTAAATTGAATTCTAGCCATTTAGAATTTAGGGCTGTAGCCTATCCTCATTGTTTCCTCTCTTGAGAAATAGCCACCATGTGTATATGTTTGCTGAAATTTTTTCAGCACAGCATTCCAGGACTCATAACAGGAAAAGACCTTTCTCCTTTAGACTGGAAACCCCTGAATATGTAACTCATCTTGTTATTTAGAGTTCAACTAAATGTCATGCTTTTTAAAAAAGCTTTTCTGCAGTGAGAGTAGGGAATTTCAGAATCCATGTAGAGGTGGAACAATTTAGGTTAATGATGCGATCTAAGGAATAGTTCGTTAAGCAGGGTGTTCCCTCTTGCCATCAAGTCGATTCCAATTTATAGCAACCCTATAGGACAGAGTACAACTGCCCCTAGAGTGTCCAAGGAGTAGCTGGTGGATTTAAACTGCCAACCTTTTGGTTAAGAGCCAAGCTCTAACCATTGCGAAACCAGGGTTCCAAGCAGGGAAAGTAAATGGAAGTGGAGATGTATAAGTCATCACCCTAATGTTTTCAACACGGAGACTGAAATCATCTGGGCTGATGATATGAGTCAGATAGAAAGATTGTGGACCTAGGGATAAAGTCACTGAAGACAATTGCCAACTCTTAGATATACGTGCTTCTCAACATGGCCAGACATAGCAATAATGTCCACCAGGAGGCAATAAGTTGACCACCCTGCCTTAAACCAAACCGAACTGAACCAAATCTGTTGCCATCGAGTCAATTCTGACTCATAGTGACCCTATAAGACAGAGTAGAACTGCCCCATATGGTTTCCAAGGCTGTAAATCTTTGTAGAAACAGACTGCCACACCTTTTTTCCAAGGAGCAGCTGGTGGGTTCAAACCATCAACTTTTCGGTTAGCAGCCCAGCGCTTTAACCACTGCACCTTGCTTAGGACTTTGACATTCCCTAAAACACCCTTGATGGAGCTCTATCCTTTAGCTCCCTTGTATTCATAACACAGCTTAGATGCTGAGTGTTTCCTAGTGTACCTCCTTACGATTTTTGCTCTGCATCTGTTAGTGCTCTAAATATTCAAGTCTGAAGTTAAAAGATAGGTATTTGCAATATTTGCTGGTGGGAATGTAAAATGGTACAACTACTTTGGAAATCGATTTGGTGCTTCCTTAAAAAGCTAGAAATAGAAGTACCATATGATCTAGCAATCCCACTCCTTGGAATATATCCTAGAGAATAAAAGCCTTCACACGAATAGATATATGCATACCCATGTTCATTGCAACACTGTTCACAATAGCAAAAAGATGGAAACAACTGAGGTGCCCATCAATGGATGAATGGATAAACAGATTATGGTATATCCACATAATGCAATACTATGCAAGATAAAGAACAATGATGAATCAGCGAAACATCTCACAACATGGATGAATCTGGAGGGCATTATGCTGAGTGAAACTAGTGAGTCACAGAAGGACAAATATTGTATGAGATCACTATTATGAGAACTCAAAAAAAGGTTTAAACACAGAAGAAAACATGCTTTGTTAGTTAGGAAGGTGGGGAGTCAGGGAGAAGGGAATTCACTAAGTGGATAGTAGCCAAGAATCGTCTTAGGTGAAGGGAAGGAAAACACACAATACAGGGATGTTAGCACAGCCAGACTAAACCAAAATCTAAGAACTTTCATGAACACAACCAAACACTTCGAGGGACAGAGTAGATGGGGTTGGAGTCTGGGGACCATCGTTTCAGGAGACGTCTAGGTCAGTTTTGTTATAACAAAGTTTATTAAGAAATTGTTCTGCATCCCACTTTGGTGAGTGGCATCTGGGGTTTTAAAAGCTTACAAGCAGCCATCTAAGATGCATCAATTGGTCCCAACTCACTTGGAGCAAAGGAGAATGAAGAACACCAAAGACACAAGGAAAATATTAGCCCAAGAGACAAAAGGGCCACATAAACCAGAGACTCTATCAACCTGAGACCAGAAGAACTAGATGGTGCCCAGCTACCACCAATGATCACTCTGATGGAGAATCTCTGACAGAGTAGAAGAAAAGTGTGGAGCAGAGCTCAAATTCACGTAAAAAGAACAGGCTTAATGATCTGACTGAGACGAGGAACCCCCGAATTCATGGCCCCTGGATGCTCTGTTAACCTAAAACTAAAACAATTCCTGAAGCCCCCTCTTCAGACAAAGATTAGACTTGACTTTGAAACATATAATACTCATGAAGAGTGTGCTTCTTAGTTCAAGCAGATACAGGAGACCAAATGGGCAGCTCCTGTCCAGAGGCAGAATGAGAAGGCAGGAAAGGACAGGAGCTGGTTGGATAGACACAGGAAGCCCAGGGTGGAAAGGCAGAGTATGCTGTCACATTATAGGAACTGTAACTAGTGTCACATAACAATATGTGTATAAAATTTTGTGTGTGAAATTAACTTAAGCTGTAAACTTTCACCTAAAGCACAATAAAAAAAAAGATATGTATTTGTTGTTGTTGTTGTGTGCCATCAAGATGATTTTGACTCATAGCAAACCTACAGGACATAGCAGAACTGTCCCATAGAATTTTCTATGCCATAAATCTTTATTTGTTACCTGATCTTTTCTCCCATGTAGCAGATGGTGGGTTTGAACTGCCGACCTTTTGGTTAGCAGCCCAGAACTTAACCATTGTGCCACCAGGGCTCCTTACGTATATCTCAGTTTGTATGAAGAACTCTACATATGACAATATTGATTGATTTAATTTTAAAATTAACTCTCTGGACATCTATTTTGCCTACATGTAAGGCTAGCTCAATCAAAAAACTCCATCGCATTGTTCTACTCTAAATTCATAGCAAAATTTCTATATATCCTCTGATGTCTTATCATAAACATTTGGAATTCAGGAAATTGTTTGTTAACTGCCTTAATACACTGTATACTTTTCTAAGTATTATACTGATAAGTACATATTATAAAGATATCATCATTAAAAAGTATTTGGTGATCAATAACATAATAAACCGAGTTATTAAACATAGAATTTAGAGATTTTTTTTTTTTAATTTGCAAAATTTTATTCTTTC
>NW_004443968.1:884799-896980 GCF_000243295.1 Trichechus manatus latirostris
ATTAGCTGGTAGGGGACCTCTGCATGAATCTCTCCTCACTCTCCATTCTCTGTCAGTTTTCTCAGTCCATTTGGTTCTTGGCTGAGTTCTTTATCACTTCATTTGATGTTATAGGGTTTCAGGATTGTTGTATTCTCTGTTTGGCTTAGTTTTTTGGATCTTTGCTGTGGAGGGACGGCGTGGTGCTTCTGCCTAGAGTGCCATTTTACTAGAACCAGCCAGAATTTGGAGATTTTTGAATTTACAATCATTAATTCGGTTGTTCATATGCAAGTTCAAGTTGAAGCTGAAGAAAACTGAAACAAGTCCACGAGAGCCAAAATACAGCCTTGAGTGTATCTCACCAGAATTTAGAGACCATCTCAAGAATAAATTTGATGTATTGAACACTAATTACTGAAGACCAGACAAGGTGAGGATGACATCAAGGACATCATACATGAAGAACACAAAAGGTCATTAAAAAAAACAGAAAAGAAAGAAAAGACCAAAAAGGACATCAGAAGAGACTGTAAACCTTGCTCTTGAACATAGTTTAGCTAAAGCGATTGGAAGATGTGATGAAGTAAAAAAGCTGAACAGATTTCAAAGGGCAGCTGGAAAAGAAAAAGAAAAGTATTATACAGAAATGTGCAAATGGAATTAGAAAACTAAAAGTGAAGAACGTGCTCATCATTTTGCAAGCTGATAAAACTGAAGAAAAAATTCAAGCCTCCAGTTGCAGTTTTGAAGGATTCTATGGGCAAAATACTGAATGATGCAGGAAGCATCAAAAGAAGATAGAAGGAATACAAAGAGTCACCGTAACAAAAAGAATTGGTCGACATTCAACCATTTCAGGAGGTAGCATATGATCAAGAACCAATGGTACTGGAGGAAGAAGTCCAATCTGTGTTGAAGGAATTGGCAAGAAACAAGACTCCAGAAATTGATGAACTACCAACTGAGATGTTTCAACAAACAGATGCAGCGCTGCAGGTGCACACTCCTATACGTCAAGAAATTTGGGAGACAACAACCTGGCCAACAAACTGGAAGAGATCCATATTTGTGCCCATTCCAAAGAAAGCTGATCCAACAGAATGCAGAAATTATTGAACAATATCATTAATATCACACAAAGTAAAATTTTGCTGAAGATCATTCATTAGTGGTTGCAGCAGTACATCCATAGGAAACTGCCAGTGACTTAGGCTGGATTCAGAAGAGGAGGTGGAACCAGGAATATCATTGCTGATGCCAGATGGATCGTGGCTGAAAGCAGAGAATACCAGAAAGATATTTACTTGTGTTTTATTTACGGTGCAAAGGTATTTGACTGTGTGGATCATAACAAATTTAGGATAACGTTTCGAAAAATGGGAATTCCAGAACTCTTAACTCTGCTCATGAAGAACCTGCACATAAACCAAGAGGCAGTTGTTTGAACAGAACAAACAGATACTGCGTTGTTTAAAGTTAAGAAAGGTGAGCCTCAGAGCTGCATCCTTTCACCATACTTATTCAATCTGTATGCTAAGCAAATCATCTGAGAAGCTGCATTGTATAAAGAAGAATAGGGCATCAGGACTGGAGGAAGACCCACTAACAACCTACAATATGCAGATGACACAACCCTACTTGCTGAAAACTAAGAGGTCATGAAGCATTTACTGATGAAGACCAGACTACAGCCTTGAGTATGGATTACACTTCAACGTAAAGAAAACAAAAATCCTCACAATTGGACCAAAAAACAACATCATGATAAATGAAAAAAATGTTCAAATTGCCAAGGTTTTCATTTTACTTGGATCCACAATCAAAATCCATGGAAGCTACAGTCAAGAAATCAAACAACATATCAAACTGGGAAAATCTGCTGCAAAAGTCGTCTTTAAAGTTTTAAAAAGCAAAGATGTCACTTTGAGGACCAAGGTGCATCTGACCCAAGCCATGGTATTTTCAATTGCCTCATATGCATGTGAAAGCTGGACAATGAATAAGGAAGACTGAAGAAGAATAGATGCCTTTGAATTATGGTGTTGATGAAGAATATTGAATATTAATTGAAGAACGAATAAATCTGTCTTGGAAGAAGTACAGCCAGAATGCTCCTTGGAAGCTAGGACAGAGAGAATTCATCTCACATACTTTGGACATGTTATCAGGAGGGATTAGTTCCTGGAGAAGGACATCATGCTTGGTAACGTAGAGGGTCAGTGAAAGAGGGGAAGATCCTCAACAAGATGGACTGACACAGTGGCTGCAACGATGGGGTCAAACATAGCAACAATTGTGAGGATAGCATAGGACAAGGCAGTGTTTCATTCTGTTGTACACAGGGTTGCTGTAAGTCAGAAGCAACTCGATGGCCCCTAACAACAGCAACAACAAATTTGGTTTGTTTAGATTGTTTAGATTGGAAGTGACGGTCAAATCATTACCTTAGAGTTCCCTCATCACACTTCTTAGTGAAATGAGGGGGTGAGCCACTCTATTTCCTAAGAACAACACCCTGTCAAAATCGTAAAACTTTGCTGTCACAACTGACAGTAATTGGCAACCTTGTTAGCACTCTCAAAAGAGAGGTTAAAACTGGAGGTTCATAGAAACCAAATTGTCCCCCATTATAAATGGTTCCTCTGGGTTGAAAAGCAGAGATGTGGAAACCTTAGAAAAAGTTGGGCATGTACCTTATTATAAGGAAAAGAAAAGACATCCATGTAGATCCGTGAATATTGATTTTTTGGCATCTTGGTAGATTTGTTATATAGGAAAATTAAGAATAGATGTCTAAATTGATTTTAAAAATCATATCATAATAATACAGTTCCACAATTTCTTACTCAAAGCCTCTGAGGATGGACATGGATGTATGTAGAATTTCAGGGGAATGTGTGATGGGAGGGGGACTTAGAAGGAAAATACCGTACATATATCTTATGTTAAAGGAGCCCTTGTGGCCTTGTGGTTCAGCTCTCAGCTGCTAACCAAAAGGTCGGTGGTTTTGAACCCACTAGCCGCTCCACAGGAGAAAGATGTGGCAGTCTGCTTCCATAAAGATTACAGCCTTGGAAACACTATGGGGCAGTTCTACCCTGTCTTATAGGGTCACTGTGAGTTCAAATCAACTCCATGGCAATGGGCATACCTTATGTTATGTAGCACCCCCATTAAGGTTAGGGGCAGCATTATCTTAACATTTCTAGAAATATATATGAATACTCACAATGATTACAATAAAGACTATAAATATCCTCATGTCAGTTCAGATTGAAGTGTACCACAAAAATTGAGCTCGTGTGAATTTAGGACTTGCCACAAAATATGCTATGAAAACAATTCTGGCATAAGAGATTTTGGAATTTCTGAATTGCAGATATGATATTTTGCATTTGTACTTCTAGTTTGGCTAGAAGAAAACAAAAGATAGAAAGTGATTAAAATACAGACTTCATTTGTTAATTTGTATTTTCAACAAAGACTTACCAAGCCTGTATTGCATGCCAGGTACTATGATAGGCATTAGAGAAACAGTGATAAACAATACAAATCTGGTTCTACATCTCCATGGTGTTTTGTGACCAGCTTTCTTCAACTCCAGTGAGTTCAAAAAGGAAGTAAACATTTAAAACTGGACCACAAATAAATTAAATAAAATAAAGAATAATACATCTTGTTTCAAGGGTCATTAAATACAGGAAAAAGTTATCAAAGAAGTTTATAGAATCTACCCTCCTCTTGAAATCTTACAGTCCAGAAGAAAAATCTGTGTGGGATGATTCAGAAGCAAGAGAATCAACAGTATAGCTTCTTAAAACATTTTATCAAACAAGATCATATAATTCAATACTAATTTTCCAAGTTCTGATTCTGACGGATTCCTCCATTTAGTTGTTTTTTCACAGTCCCAGGGAATTTTTTTTTTCTGTTTTCAGACATAATTACTTCGTACACACACACAGACATCTAAATGCCACAAGTCAATAGACATAAATTTTCGTTAGCTAAGCTGACTAAAAGTAAAACATGATAAAAACACAAACTAGTACATGAAGAAGTCAATGAAATATACATTAATTCTGATTGCTCTCACTTCCAATTAAGAATCTTTATGACAAATGGGAATAAAATACTATCATTGTCATTTGAAACATAATACTAGAGGCTTTGCTGTTACTGTTACTATTTTGAAGCTTGTAAGCCTGTGACTTGGGAAGTCAACAATATACGTACCTGCACCACTGTTAATTATATAGAAAAAGACATTTTCTATTCTGCCACTGCACCTTCCTTTTAAAAACATCATTGCTCTCTCACTAAGCTTTTCAGAGAATCAATGTTGTTGTTCTTGTTGCTGTTAGGTGCTGTTGAGTCAGTTCCCACTCATAGCGACCCATGTACAACAGAACAAAACACTGCCTGGTCCTGGCCAACCCCACAATCGTTGTTATGCTTGAGCTCATTGCTGTAGCCACTGTGTCAATCCATCTCATTGAGGGTCTTCCTCTTTTTCACTGGCCTTCTACTCTACCAGGCATGATGTCCTTCTCCAGGAACTGGTCCCTCCTGATAACATGTTGAAAGTACATGAAACGAAGTCTCTCTATCCTCCATTCTAAGGGGCATTCTGGCTGTACTTCTTCTAAGACAGATTTGTTTGTTCTTCTGGCAGCCTATGGTATACTCAATATTCTTTGCCAAATTCTTTGCCAGCACCATAATTCAAAGGCATCAATTCTTCTTCGGTCTTCCTTATTCATTGCTCATCTTTCACATGCATATGACTAACCCGACCCGATCCGTTGCCCTTGAGTCAATTCCAACTCATAGCGACCCTATAGGACAGAGTAGAACTGCCCTGTAGAGTTTCCAAGGAGCGCCTGGTGGATTTGAACTGTTGACCTTTTGGTTAGCAGCTGTAGCTCTTAACCACTACGCCACCAGAGTTCCCACATGTATATGAGGTGATTGAAAACACCATGGCTTGGGTCAGGCACACCTTAGTCTTCAAGCTGACATCTTTGCTTTTTACCACTTTAAAGAGGTCTTTTGCAGCAAGTATGCCCAATGCAATGTGTCGTTTGATTTCTTGACTGCTGCTTCTATGGGTGTTGATTGTGGATCCAAGCAAAATGAAATCCTTGACTAGTTCAATCTTTTCTCTGTTGATCATGATGTTGTATGTTGGTCCAGTTACAAGGATTTTTGTTTTCTTTATGTTGAGGCGTAATCCATAGTGAAGGCTGTGGTCTTTGATCTTCATCAGGAAGTGCTTCAAGTCCTCTTCACTTTCAGCAAGCAAGGTCGTGTCATCTGCATATCGCAGGTTGTTAATGGGTCTTCCTTCAATCCTGATGCCTGTCCTTCTTCATATAGTCCAGCTTCTCAGATTATCTGCTCAAATAACCAATGTGTGTCACTAATTAAGTATTGATGCATGTAATACTGATTCTAATTTTTCCTAAAATTATTTTCTCCCCTAAATTCAACAACGATCATTTTCTATAGTCATGCAAACACAATGATTGAACCAAACACGCCAATTGGGCAGCTGTTTTTTCACACATATACACTATTGCAGTATGTTTATATATACCTACTATAACAGGGAGCCCTGGTGGAGAAGTGGTTAAGAGCTCAGGCTGCTAATCAAAAGGTCGGTAGTTTAAATCCACCAGCTGCTCCTTGGAAACTCTATGGGACAGTTCTACCCTGTCCTATGGGGTCAGTATGATTTGGAATTGACTTGACGACACACAACAACAAAAACATAGACAAACAAAAAATTTGATTTTATTTTCTGAAGTTTAATGATGTAGCCCATTGCTAAGGCAGGTAGGATGCCATAAGGCCTCTTTCTGACTGACACCACCTAAAGATGCTAGGATATGAGTTATTCTTACAGAAAAATAATGACTCTTACTCAGAGAAAAAATAGATTTTTTTTGAACTGGTCAGGTTCAAGGTCATAATGTAAAAAACTATTTTCCATATAAATGGAAAATTGAAACATTCCCTAGGCCAGATTACATCAGCATGGGAGAAATTTGAGGCTGCTTACATTCCACTAAGGCATATATTCTGAATCACCCAGGAAATTAAAACAACAGTTCTAAAATTCTGTTATTCCCTTAATCTAACCATTTCACAAGCAGAAGAAGGAGACACAACCAGTAAGATAAAAAGTTTGATGGGTCCTTTACAATAAGTCACAAAAGACAAAAAGGATAGGGAGGCAGTACTCATTCATTAAGAATCTTTTGACCAGAATGCAATGAAAGTACATGTTGATTAAAGGAAGACGGTTAATATACACTGTTCCACAGGACTACCAAACATCTGTCTTGTTTCTTAGAGTGTACAACCTCCTTTCTTATCGACTTGGATTGTATGTAATCTTTGTCTTGTTGGATATGTACTAGGTGTTTTCTTGCTGATCAATATTGATACTAGGCACAGCAGATTTAAGTCAAGGTTAGGTTCTTCGGTGTTGATCGGTAGGTGATGATGATTTCAAAATCCAAGAGTCCACAGGTAGATGATGAACAGAGACCTCAAGACAAATATCAAAAATTGCAAGAATAATCTTATTAATCCTGAATCCCCAAAAATTTTTTTCCTCTAAATGCCTTGTATGGGAGAATACAGGGCTGAAAAAGAGTTGTATTGAAAGACTGTGTAATTTGAATTAAACCAAAGAGTTTCTTGTGAGACATATAACTCTCAAAACTACCTATCATTGAGACTGGTTTGAGGTGTTAAACTGTATAACTCTCTTTGGTTCCTATTCTGCACAAAGATAAAAATAGGCAAGTGACTTCTGACTGATTAGTCTTTGTCTTGATTTAAGTTATCCAAGGAATTGCCTCAAAGGGCCACAACTACAAAAATGACAGATGGATCCTGGAAGATAAAATAGGATTGCCTTCTCTGGAAGCCAATCTCATCACATATAAAATTGGGACATTAATAAAACCTACATCATACAGTTATTGTGAAGAGTAATGAACTAATGCAATGTAGAAAGCTTAGTATAGTACTCAAGGAAGGCTAAGAAAATTTTAACTTTTATCATTATTTCAAGAATTGCATGGTATGCTGCCTTGCATACTTGTAATGTATTCTTTTATTTAAGTGCTATTTTCCTAACTTATGCTTATGGAATTATAAAAATACTATACTGTATTAGAAACATCTCTAAACTGAAGGTAGCTGAAATTCCATCTGGTTCCTGCCTTGCCAAGGACTGATGTTACCTATGACCTGGTACAATTCGTTTAATCATCATAGAACTCAGTTTCCTTGTCTCTGACATGTGGAAGTGGGCTCAAGAGCTCTGAATTGCCTTCTTGAGCTCTGGGATCATGTACTTCCTATAATCACAATATACTGTGTTGTTTAGACAGCCATAACCTAAACAAAAATAAATCCATCTCTATGACTTTCTGGCTAAGATTTAAAAAAACACAATTTTCATGTTTTCCACATCCATCTACAATTTTTAAAAATGCTTAGCTATGATCTCTCCATGCAAATATCAAAGCAGCTAGTAATAGCACCCACACCAATACCATCTTCACATAGTATTAAATGGACACTTTAATATTATATAAATTGAATACTCACCTCACGATGGATATATGAACTGAATATGTTGCCAATTCTATTTTTTTATTATTCCAGCACCTCCCTTAAACTGGTACATAATTATATCTTCTGACAAGAATAGATTGAGCATACCTATAATTTTTTACTCCAATAAACTTTATAACAATCTGAGTATATACTGCTGGTTGCCCAAAAGCCGTCTTCCCTTTCTTCATTGCTAAAATAATCCTGCTTTTATTCAGGTATCACTATCCATGTATTTTAGGAAAGACTAAGTGCCCAAGGGGTGAATCTTGAATAGTCTATATAGTTCTCCTTTCAAGTGATTGGTTTAGGAACAGGCAAGAGACCCAATTCTGAGAAATGGGCATAAGAGAAAGTCTGCATTATTGCTTCTGGGAAAGTTTTCTTTGTTCTTAAAAAAGAGACATAAGGAGAAATGTCATTTTACTAATTATGGCCATTATATTCTCTGTGCCTGGAACTGCAGGAGCTGTTTTGTGACCAAGAAGTGAGTCAAGCTAAGAGGCTACAAAGTGGAAAGCTGGAAAAATCTGATTCTTCATGATTTTTCTGAGTCTTTGAATTTATCAACCCTGGAATTTTACAAATTCTGGACTTGTTGCAATGTGAAGTTTTAAATGTCCTCATTGTTTAGGTCCCTTTAAGTTGAGTTTTGTGTTACTTACACCTGAAAACATCCTGACTAGTACATAATACATTAATCAGGAAAGCTCTCTAGCTGCTGTAATAAACATCCCAAGATCTCAGTAACCTAACCCAAGGGAAGTTTATTTCTTGCTCGCCTTGCAGTCAGATTTGGGTCAGTAAGGATATCTGCTTCATGTAGCCATCCATAGCCCAGGCTTCTTCCAGTGTGGTTCTACCACCTTTATATGAATTCAGCAAAGAGAGAGAGAACACAGAGTTCACATATCAATACCTGGAACTGCACTATGCGACTTCACCTATCTGGTTGGGAAATGTAGTCAAGTCATATGCGCAGGAGGGAAAAGAAATGGGTTTGGCAAACACAATATTGTCTTTAATATATATAATTGCTTGAACAGTTTTTATATGGTAATAGTTTATTCGTTCTACATCTGTGTTGACTTAATTACCTGGGGTAATAAGCAAAAAATTGCTTGTTGTACCATCTACTTCACTGAAAAGTGTATGATTAGAAGTGCTCTGCCTTAACAGTGTTACGTTTTGAAAGATAAATGTGCAATTTATGTATGGTCCATGAACAGCCCTTCTTCCCTTACCCCAATAAAATACAGGCTATTCTCTCTAAACACTGGAAAGTGATGTAAAATGTGTGGAATGAATTAAATCTCTTGAAAGATCAACTTTATTTTTCAATGGAAAGAAGTATGCTCAATCAGATTAGATATATATATGTATTTTTAAAGTGACGTTAGATATTTGCTTTAGAATGCAAAAGTGAATGTTATATTTACCTATTAAGTGAATCCTAGCTAATGGAATCTACCAAGAAAGTATAACGGATTTGTTTCTTCTTTAATATTTCTCTCTATACTACCAAGATTAAAGATTAAAAAGAATTGTAAAATAATTGTCAGTGGTCTATTGTGTATATCTTTAGATTTTTTTAAATATATGTTCTCAGTGGCCTCATTTTACATAGCATATTTTAGAAATAAATTTTTTTATGCAACAGAGCATTCCAAAGATCAAACACTACCCTGTTGTTCTCAGTATCCAATATCTAATACTTGTGGGAGAAATAAAAACTCAGGGAAGGGAAAAAAAAGGATTATACTCTGCCGCTCACGGGAGATTTCTCATGTCTGGTGGGTGACAAAGTGAAGCAAGACCAATCCCATTACCACTAGTTATGCTTCAAACACTCCAATTTCATTCATTTTGCTTTTATTTCTGATGTGCAGAGACTGTTTGATAAATACGCTTCTGGGGACAGGCCAGTCTTGGAAGAATGTACATTAAAAAGTTATGAACAGTACATAATTTATTAAACCCAACTCATTACTGGAAACTGTTAGCATACGATTCATTTAATAGGAATCACTGGTGGAGAAAATGACTGTTGTTTTCATCTGATCACATAAGCTGTGGCGTAATGTCCCTTGTCTGTGATGATTTACCTAATCTTGAACAACATGAATACTCACTTAAACTTGGCTTGCTGCTGGAAAACTGACACATATGTTCCGTTGTTTATTAATGACAATGGCTTTACATTTTTATTATGTTCTGTAACAAATAGATGCTCCAAGTTTTCAGCAAAATGATTGAATAATTGAATAGAGTAACTGTATCCCTGAGTGCACAGTGGACAAGAATTGAAAACAGTTTTACTGACAAATACCAAGGCCTGAAGGCCTGTCAGCTACTAACAATGCTCACTCAGGAAAACAATCAATCAGTCAAAAAAGATTTCTTGTCCTCCTACTATGCACAAAGAGTAAGCCTAAACACTGTGAGAAAAACAAGTACAGAACTTCAAGGACTAAGGAGACAAGATATACACATTAAAATAACTTGCTAGAAATACAAGGCAGCATGTGGTCAAATGCTAGAAGATACAGACAAATACTAGATGAGGACAGATGGGGCAAGATCTCAATATCTTGTGATGGTCAGGGTTTCATCTTTGACTGTAGGGAGACTTTCTTCATGTTATTTTGTAAGATTATTTTGTAATCCAATACAAGGAAATAGTTGTTCATCACAAGGAATACGGAGAAGACAGAAAATGCATATAAACTTGAGCCACAGTGGTTAGGGAGAGAATGATCCAGGAAAATGTGCGGTCCCCCTGGGACTGTAAGAGAAAACTGGCTATATATTTTGTACAGCCCAGTGCAAAATGTCAAGATGGCAATAGCACAGCACTATGCCAACTACAGGGTATTTCTGAACATGATGCCCTGTGTGACTAGAATTGTCTGCCATGAAGTCAGCCCTGACATAAGGTCATAGGGATCCATGCCAAGAGTAGCGGGTTTAAGGCCAGGAGGAATCCTTGCCTCCACCCTCCAAAAATAATGCTCCTTCAGTAATGATCCCAAGTCTATTTTATTTTCAGGCCTTTAGTCTATGTTAAGATTTTGATCTCCGTAAAAATTTTAATGCTCCTATGAGAAGAAGAAAGAGTTAGAGTGTTCTTGAAGCTGAAAAAATAAGAAAAAGTAAAAGAAAAGCCTATGACAATATTAAATATATATACAGGTAACCATCCTACTTATTTGTCTGTCATGGCAGATATCACTAACTGATAGCTGCATTCTATCTCACAAAGTCAATGTGTAGTTAACAATCCTTCTCAATGCAGTGACAGAAGGAGCCATGTGTTAGATAGAAAGGACAAAGAAATCCATTTGCTTTCTGAGGTACAGTGGTTGAAGAAAAATGCCCCAATTTGTCTGTGGTCAACACGAAATTAGTCTCATTTCAGTTCTACAAAATTAGGATTCATTATCATTAAGATCTTAGCACACACGCTGAGTGGCATTCACCCTGTTTTGTGTTATACCACAGAGCAACGATAAAGGAAAATGACTGAGGAAAACCACTCTTCCTCCTATATTCCTGCCTCATTTCACTGAAAAGAAGACTTCTACTTTCCTCCCACCTAGGGAATGTTAAAATAATATTTCCAGTATGTCTTTGCCCTTTATTGTCTGCATTCTAAGAGAGTTAGGGTAGTCAATCTGATTGGTGGCATATAGACCACTGGTATCTCCATCTCTCTCCCTTGCTCTTTGAATTTCTTGCATTCATTGAGGGAGGCTCCCTTGCTGGTTTTGTCCCAGGCCTTGGGCCTTGAGCAGGACATCCATCTGCAAGAAAAAGTGAGACAGTGCCTCATTCTCTAGTGCCTCCATCTGCTCCCGGGTGGTTATATTCAATTTGGAGAAGAGGCAGTCGGAGGATTTATTTGAACTTTAAGCCTAAGCCTTGTCATCTGCCATGTTTTACCAAGGAGCCTATTATTTAGGAAAAGAAGTTATTTTTATTATTATTTAGAACTGCTCTTGAAGTTTCTACTACATTGACCATAATTCTTTTTTAAAAAAAACTATTTTTTTTATTGTTGTAGTCTAAATGAAGTTTACATTTCAGGTTAGTCTCCCATACAAAATTTTATACATACATTGTTATGTGACCCTGATTGCTCACCCCATTCTGCGACAGCACACTCCTCCTTTCCACCCGATTCCCCATGTCCATTCAACCAGCTCCTAACCGTCTCTGCATTCCCGTCTCACCTCTGGACAGAAGCTGTCTCTTGTATCTACTTGAGCTAAGAGGCACACTCTTCACGAGTACCACTTTATGTCCCACAGTGCAGACCAATCCCTGTCTGAAGAACTGGCCTCAGAAATTGTTTTAGTTCGGGGCTGATAGAGAATCCAGAGGCCATGCTTTCTGGGGTACCTCCAGTCTCAGTGAGACCATTAAGTCTGGTCTTTTTACTAGAATTTGAGTTCTGCACCCCATCTTTCTGCTGCTCCATCAGGGACTCTCTGTTGTGTTCTCTGTCAGGGTGGTCATTGGTGGTAGCCAGGTACCATCTAGTCCTTCTGGTCTCAGGCTGATG
>NW_004443968.1:897184-913950 GCF_000243295.1 Trichechus manatus latirostris
TATGCCAATTGACCTAGATGTCCCCTGAAAGCATGGTCCCCAGACCCCTAACCCTACCACTCTGTCTCTTAAAGTATTTGATTGTATTCAGGAAACTTCTTACCTATTGTTTAGTCCAGTTGTGCTGACTTTCCCTGTAGTGTGTGCTGTCCTTCCCTTCGCATAAGATGATTCTTATCTACTATCTAGTTAGTAAATAACCCTCACCCTCCCTCCCCACCCTAGTAACCATCAAAGAATGTTTTCTTCTTGTTTAAACCTTTTCTTGAGCGCTATACTAGTGGTCTTATAGAGTATTTGTCCTTCTGTGACAGATTAAATTCACTCAGCATAATAAATTCCAGCTTCCTCCATGTTATACGACATCTCACGGCTTCATTGTTGTTCTTTATCGTTGCTTAGTATTCCATCGTGTAGATATACCACAATTTGTTTATCCATTCGTACTTTGACCATAATTCTAAAGGGAAGAAGGAATGATTGCTACTCCAAAAGTAACCCAAATTAAAGTCATATCTGACAAAATAACTGTACTTCAGCCTAGTCTGGATTGGGAAAGGCCATTATGGCCACTATCTTATTGCTGTTAAATCATTTATTGACCCTAATGGACAAGTAAAGGATCATTTGCAATAAAACTGCTCCTACTTAAATTTTCTACATTCATATTAGTCAGTCACCATTTAATTCCTCCACATCAAGTGTTCTCTCAGGCCTCTATAACTATTCAATACCTACTATGACATTTAAATAATAGATTTCTTTTTTTTCCACAATAAAAATAGCCTTTTATTTAGACTATACAAATATTTTTTAGTTTTGAAAAATTAAGATAATTCTATCAATATTCAAGCCAAACCCAAAATACACCTTGGTGACCATACTCTCACATATTTATTGGAGCATTTTTAAATATCCGTATAATTTTATGGAAGTTGAATTTTATCCCACAAACTGTTTTTAAATAAATGAACATTTCTTTTCTTTTTATTTTAACTTAATTCCTTCCTCTCTGTCTTAGTTATCTAGTGCTGCTATAACAGAAACACCACAAGTGGATGGCTTTAACAAAGAGAGGTTTATTGTCTCACAGTCCAGTAGGCTAAAAGTCCAAATTCAGGGCGTCAGTTCCAGGGGAAGGCTTTCTTTCTGTGTCAGCTCTGGAGGAAGGTCCTTGTCATCAATCTTCCCCTGCTCTAGGAGCTTCTCCACGCAGGAACCCTGGGTCCAAAGGACTCCCTCTACTCTTGGCACTGCTTCTAAATCCCAATATATTGCTTATTGTAGTAGTATTGTGTATAATTTGAAAGTTCTAAAAGAGTTCAGAAGAAAATAAATGCTTTTTAATTGTAATTTAAGAAACAATAATGCTATCCTTGTTAAAAAATGCAGGGAAATTTCTATCTCTGTGTTTGGAATTTAAATTTAGGCAATCACTAAGCAATTTCTAAAGCTATAATATTTTGAAAATTAAGACCATCTGGAAGTTACACTAATACTTTACTTTCTTCAGGAACAATAAAATTACTGCGTTTTATTTGTTTGCTGTGTACTGTGGAGTCAGTTCCAGCATGTGTTGTTGTTAGGTGCAGTAGAATCTGTTCCATCTCATAGCAACCCTATGCACAACAGAATGAAACACTACCTGGTCCTGTGCCATCCTCACAATCGTTGTTATGCTTGAGCCCATTGTTGCAGCCACTGTGTTAACCCATCTCATTGAGGGTCTTCCTCTTTTTCACTGACCATCTACTTTATCAAGCATGATGTCCTTCTCCAGTGGGTGGTTCCTCCTGATCACATGTCCAACGTATGTGAGACAAAGTTTCTCCATCCTGGCTTCTAAGGAGCATTCTGGCTGGACTTCTTCCAAGACAGATTTATTCATTCTTCTGGAAGTCCATGATATATAAAATATTCTTCACTAATACCATAATTCAAAGACGTCAACTCTTCTTTGGTCTTCCTTATTCGTGGATAGTTTTCGCATGCAGATGACGTTATTGAAAATGGCTTGGGTCACTCTCACCTATGTCCTCAAGGTGACATCTTTGCTTTTTACCAATTTAAAGAGGTCTTTTGCAGCAGATTTTCCCAATGCAATATGCCATTTGATTTTTTGACTGCTGCTTCCATGGGCGTTAATTGTGGCTCCAAGTAAAATGAAATCCTTTACAATTTCAATATTTTCATCTTCTATCACGATGTTGCTTACTGGTACAGTTGTGAGGATTTTTGTTTTCTTTATGTTGAGGTGCAGTCCATACTGAAGGCTGTAGTCTTTGATCTTCATCAGTAAGTGCTTCAAGTCCTCTTCACTTTCAGCAAGCAAGGTTGTGTCATCTGCATAACGCAGGCTGTCAATGAGTCTTCTTCCAATCCTGATGCCCAGTTCTTCGTCATATAGTCCAGCTTCTCAGATTATTTGCTCAGCATACAGATTGAATAAGTATGGTGAAAGAATACAACCTGACACACACCTTTCCTGACTTTGAACCATGCAGTGTCCCCTTGTTCTGTTCAAACAACTGCCTCTTAGTCTCTATGTACAAGTTCCTCATTAACACAATTAAGTGTCCTGGAATTCCCATTCTTCACAATTTTATTCATAATTTGTTATGATTCAAACAGTCGAATGCCTTTGCATAGTCAGTAAAACACAGATACAGGGTTAGTGAGCAGAAATGGAAGAGGGATGTCACAAGGCTTAGGAATTATGGAAGTTGCTGACTATACTACATTGAACATTATGGACATTGAGCCAGAAGCACATCCAACCTGAGGAAAGGGAGAAGCTTCAACTCTAAAAGCATTCCTAAAACATTCTAGTGCTTAAAATAAGATTTTGTGATTAAAATTGCCAGAGAATTGTTTTAATTATCATACAGTGACCAGAAAATCATGCACTTGGTAGAAAAGAGCTGTCTCAACAGAGAAAGTTAGAATGAACAAGGGGTAGAAGGAATAAAATTTTCCCCTGGCATCCAAGGTAACTGTCATGGATTGAATTATGTCCCCCAAAAAATGTGTGTATCAATGTGGCTGGGCCATGATTCCTAGTATTGTATGATTGTCTACCATTTTATCATCTGATGAGATTTCCCTATGTGTTGTAAACTCTATCACTATGTTATAATGAGACGGATTAGTGGCAGTTATATTGATGAGGTTCACAAGATTAGCGTCTTAAGCCAATCTCTTTTAAGGTATAAAAGAGAGAAGTGAGCAGAGGACAGGGAGACCTCATACCACCAAGAAAGCAGTGCTGGGAGCAGAGCACATCCTTTGGACCTGAGGTTTCTGCGCTGAGATGCTCCCAGAACAAGGGAAGACTGATGACAAGGACCTTCCTCCAGAGCCAAGAGAGAAAGCCTTCCCCTGGAGCTGACACCCTGAATTTGGACTTGTAATCTGCTAGACTGTGAGAGAATAAATTTCTCTTTGTTAAAGCCATCCACTTGTGGTATTTCTGTTATAGCAGCACTAGATGACTAACACAGTAATGATTATAGAATTTTTACTATATACCAGGCAGTCTTCTAATCTAAGTAGATGAAGAAAGAATGTATTAATTAATTTAATCCTCAAAAAACTCTATGAGATGAATACCATTATTACCAACCCCATGTTACAGATAAGGATATTAAGGTATAAAGAGTTGAAATAATTTTCCCAACATCATCCACTTAGTAAGTGGCAGAGCTGTGACAGATTGCCCTCTGTAAGAATGAGTAAGAACAGAAACATCACAGGCCAAGGAGAAATTCTGAATTTTAAAGAAATTAATATTCACTTTATGAATATTATCAGTTGCTTTCCTTAGAAGCAGATAGATTGCTAGAACAGAAACAAATTGTAGTTGCACAAAAACACTGCACCTATGAATCTAGAATAAATTTCTAGTAAAACGGAAAGTTGAAATAGGGAATGGCTGAACACATTTTATTTGTTTCAAAATTATGGTTTCTGAATTGTATATATAATGAAGTGAAGACCGTATTAGATACTACAGAACATCAAATTAATAATGTAGAAGAAAACACAAGAAATTCCCCTAGAAAACAGGGAAAATGGATAAAAGAATTAAAATGAGAACAAAGAAAATAAGTCATGTGGAGAACAAATTCCCAAAGTCTAATCAATGTATACCAGAATAGGTGGAGCAAAAGCAGTAGTCAAATTAACTATAAGGAAAAAAAAAAAAAAAACCTATTTCTGCATCTAAAAACCTCAATCTGAGTCTTAGAGTGTTATATTTCAGGAAATCGATAGAAAGAAAACAATATCAAGAAATAGCTAGTGGAATTGTCATAGTTAGAAAGTAAAGAAATAATCCTACAATAATCTATGGGGGACAAAAACAGTAATGCACAAAGAAGTAAGATATGACTGGCCCAGATTGCTCTGCAACACTAAAAGGAGTCTGTGAGGCAATATTTACCTAACTCTGAAGAAGTAATCCACAAATTCTGTTCCCAGAAAAACTGTCAATTCAGCAGAAGAAAGGCACTGGCTATGCAAGAGTGCAGAAAACGTATTTCCTAGGTATGCTTCTTGATCTTACATATCAAAGACACTCTGAAGGACAAGAAAACAAGTGAAAATCTAGGAATGAGGATATCACACCTAGAAAGGACTGGTGGTGAGCACTGTCAACCAGTCAACCACATTCAAAAGGTTAAAAATGTAATAGAAGCTCTTTTTTATGAAACTGAACTAATTAAACATTCCCCATGTAAATCATCCTGATTCTCAATGTTCATAACTAATAGGTTAACTATGAGTGCTTGTTGATAATGGGCTACCTCTTGGGCAACAGGCTACCTCTAATTTTGCTTCCACCACCTAACTTGTAAAATAAGCAACTGAGAATTATCTATGATAGTTTCCAAATCCACGTATGCCAGTAGTTTTGCTAATTAAGAAATTTATCTAAATATTGTGTAAATCAGTGAAATATGAGGCTGAAAAGTCTAGAAAGTCATTGTATCTAAGGCCAGTTATAACATGTTCTTGCCTTAACGTGTGTCACTCTAGCAGATAAGAAACAAAACAAAATACTGTTATAAAGAATAATTGGCATTTTCCCTTCCTATTTAGCATAGCGTCTGTCTTCCCCCAAGACTATGAGCTTTTTGAGTATAGGAACTATGTTTGAAGGTTCTTCACTGTATTTCCAACTCCTTGCTGAGTGACTTATACACGTTGGGAACTTTGAAATGTGTTAGATTGATTAATAAATACCATAAGAAGAACGCCAGCCTAGATTCTTCCTCTGTTTCGAACGTAAAACCAGAGTTTAGCCAAGTAACAGTACTAAAAACCTAAACCAGTTGTCCTTGAGTCAATTCTGACTCGTGGCAACCCAATGTGTTGCAGAGTAGAACTAAGCTCCATAGAGTTTTCAAACTTCTGAACTTTGGAAAACAGATTGCCAGGCCTTCCTTTCTTCCAAAGTGCCTCTGGGTGAAATTGAACCACCATCCTTTTTGTTAGTAGTTAAGAACTTAACCATTTTTGCCACCCAAGGACTCCAATAACAGTACTATCTCCTTTGAATTACTACTGTGTAGAGGTGTTTTCCATTCCCGTAGAGTCTCATTCCTAGTTTAGAGTTTCCCAAAACTTAACTCTCCTACATTTTTCTTCATCTCCAGAGGGCCTTCCTTATGTATTAGTTGTGGAAATGTCACATAGTTTCTTCACTAAACCAGAGAGAGCGTCTGATTAGATCATCAAAGCAAGAGGGAAGTGCAAATCATGTATCTGAAGTCCAATTTAAAACCAGTGCTTGCTATGCTAGATCTCTTTTGGTCAATATTGGCATCATCACCACCCTCTTCCTACACCTCTTTAGTGCCTCAGAGGAGGATCCAGGGACCACATTTCACAGAATTCCATTCCCTATTTGGTTCTGGGCTAGAGTTTTCCAATGAGAGGCACTAGCACAAGATTAAGAGGGTCTATGATAAGGAGAATCCAATTCCCTTAGGCAGCTGCAGCCAGTTACAGGGACAGATCTGAGATTCACAGCAGTTTCCTGGCAAATTTTTGCAAACTATCTCCTTCCAAATACAGACTGAGAGAACTGGTGAGAACTTTCTAGAGATTAGTAGTCCCTGGGTGGTGCAAGGAGCCCTGGCGGGGCAGTGGTTAAGAGCTTGGCTGCTAACCAAAAGGTCAGTAGTTCAAATCTACCAGCTGCTCCTTGGAAACCCTATGGGACAGCTCTACTCTCTCCTATAGTTTGCTATGAGTCAGAATCGATTGGATGGCAGCATGTTTTGGATTTGGGAATGGTGCAAATGGTTAACAGTCTTGGCTAGAGTCCACCCAGAGGCTCCTCTGAAGAAAGACTTGGTGATCTACTTCTGAAAATTCAGGCATTGAAAACCCTATGGAGCACAGGTCTACTCTGACACACACGGGGTTGCCATGAGACGACTTGACAGCAGCGGCTTTTACCCAGAGATTGTTGAGTACTATCGCAGCGTCCAGACAATTTATTAAGAACCACCCATTTTTATTCTTTACGCTGAGGTCTTTGATGGAAAATTGTCCAGTGTTTGTTCCCTCAGCTCCCCAACAGTTGTATGAGCCTCCATTTCCTAAAGTAAAACTTTGTACTCAAATTACTTAGAATAGCTTCTATTTTCCTGACTAAAGTATGACTAATACAGTCAAGGGCATGAGAGCAGAAAAAGAAAAAGAAAAACTGCAAGTAAAAGAATAATGAAGTGAATAATCTCAGATAATACCGTTATCTATGCCTACCTCCAGTTCTCAAGTACAGATAAAAGGCAAAGGTGATAGACCTCACATAATTTTGTGTCTACAACATTAGTTAATTGCAAATTAGTTATGTGGGTAGTAAAAATCCCCTTCTCTGATTCATTAATTTCTTAGATTTTTCTAAAAATGGAACCTGGTATGAGTGGACTCATATGATAAGACTGATCCAAACAACCTCTTGAGCCTGTAGACAAATGAGATCACATCCTGGTGCTCCTCAGCCCATTTTGAAATTAAAAAAAAAAAAAAAAAAAAAGTCTGTAAACTTCCTCCTTGCTCAAAGTTTTCAGTCTTTCAAATGAATGTAATTGTGAGCATAAAAAACAGATAATTCATGCAAGCCATTGGACTGCCCTACTCAGGTAGAGATCCTCTTCTCCCTATCTCTACATGGAATGCCTCTATTGTTGTCTACGCTCAGAGCCACCTGCCTTGACAGACAATTCTTATTATTACTGAAAACTTTACTCTGGACCCAAACCACTCTCACCATTTTCCTCTCTATCGTCATCTTATGAGATCTGTAGAGGCAAACTTAGGCTATATATAATGCAGATATTTTGATGAATAGAAAGAGTATCCTGATTGATAATTTTTATGAGTCATGTTTTAAACAAAATTTTCACAGTACCTCTGAATTAGAGATGTGGTCATTTCAAAATGCTGTGGGTAGAAATATGTGTTGAAAAATTTTGCCTAAACTCACTCTATAACCAAAAAAAAAAAAAAAAAAACAAAAATAACGCCTGTTACCATCAAGTCAATTCTGATTCATGGCAACCCCATGTGTTACAGAGTAGATCTCTTCCATAGGGTTTTCTTGACTGTAATCTTTAATAAAGCATATCACCAGGACTTTCTTCCATGGAGATGCTGGCTGGGTTCAGATCTTGGGTTAGTAGTCAAGCAAAACCATTTGCTCTATAACCAGGTCCTAAATATTCTACTCTGGACCATTGAATGACTCTTAATTGGTCTCTCTACCTCCAACTTCTCCCTCTCCCCACTTTTTATTTATTCCAGATTACTCTTATTAAACTATTCTTCTACTCATGCCAGGGTTCTACCAATGGCAGAGATTACTATGTGTCTGCTGCTTCCTCCTGGACAAACAGCTGGACTATCTGTCCTCTACTTTCTGAGATTAGGTGGAACCATGTGATTTACTTCTGAGATAATGTGGGCAGAGAGAATTGTTCTACTGGGCCTGGCCCCCCGACAACTTCCCACCCACTAAGCTTGATTCAGAGGACCCAGCAGAAGACACTGAGCCCCTAGTAACTGGTGGAAGAAGCCTGGATCTCTAAATGACTGTGGGAAGGAGACCCTTCAGCTGACCCACATTGGATGACAATATGGGCAGGAGAAAAATGTTTATTTTGTTAAACCACTGAGATTTAGGAGGTTTTTGGTTAGGAATATATTAGCCAAACCTGGGTAAGTAGGTTAGCTTATTCTGTCTAATCTTGCAGCATCTCCCCCACCCCTTTGCCTGCAAAATAAAATCTAAATATTTTAGAATTATTTTCTACGGCATCACTCCAACAAACTGTTGTGTAATCTTTTCTCTTTCACAGACCCCATGCATAAAGTTAGAATTGGAATTAATTGGATTAAACTATTCACATGCTCTGTATAATTTGAGAATATATCCAGGTCTTTTTCTCCATTTGGAATTTCTTTTCTCAAATATTTGCCTCTTGAAATACTGTATATATATCCTTCAAGGTAACTAAACTGCCAACATCATTGCGTTTTTGTGAGTGTATGAGTGTGCGTGCGCACACAAGTATGTGCATTTTAAAGGTTGTCATGCCAGTAAAATAAGGTGGCCTGGTAAAGATAAAGAATTTGTGTCATACAAAAATAGAAACTTTTACCTGTGAACTGAGGTTTGTAGCATCCTGATTTTCAAATGATCTATAGTTTAGTTTCTTTTAAAGAAAAGATACTCAAGTTTCAGTTGAAAATCCAAGCCTCGCAGTCTATTCTATACTCAGTACTGTGGTATATTAGCCAAAATATGAAGCAAACAGTTGCATGTTAGTC
Organism: Trichechus manatus latirostris; assembly: GCF_000243295.1. NCBI lineage: Eukaryota > Metazoa > Chordata > Mammalia > Sirenia > Trichechidae > Trichechus > Trichechus manatus. The sequence goes on from NW_004443968.1 coordinate 906,026, forward strand.
CCAATTTTTGAAACCATCTCTGATTTTCCTTACAAATGTGGGTAATACATTATGGCCATAACACTGTTTTACAGCTTAGTCTTACCCCAAGAGTGGTCGGATACATGAACAAAATAAAATGCATCCACTCTGAAGAGTGATGATTTATTGTTGTTTTATAGATGCCTATGCCCGGTGCCGTCGAGTCAATTCTGACTCATAGTGACCCTACAGGACAGAGTAGAACTGCCCCATTGTGTTTCCAAGAGGTGGCTGGTGGATTTGAACTGCCAACTTTTTGGTTAGCAGACCTAGCTCTTAACCCCTGCACCACCAGCGCCCCTTATAGATGCCTAGAGCAAACCCATATAAATGCTCTTACATTGCTTCAGTCAGGGTTATATAGAATCATTCTAAGATATTGTAATTTGTATGTATTTACTGCTCAGTCCGTAACCTGAAGCATGAAAGGCATCTCCTTTATGTTATTTAAGAGTTGTCTTCATGCATGGGAAAGCACGAAGCCTTAAGGTTCAATTGACATTAAAAGAATCAATCCTTCTGCACAGAGCATCATGTCTTTACAGTTATTGTCTATCAAAATGATATAAAAATTATTACTTTGTAAATAATCATACAAGAAGCCATTGTTGCTATCTTTCATGGAATAGCAGAAAAATATCATGTTAAGAAAGTAGGCCAAAAAAAAAAAAAAAGGTAGGCCAATTTTCACTTAGAAAAATCAGGTTTATTTATGTTTTTCCTGAGAATCTGTAACCATTAAAAATGACTATAAATGGTTTGAGGGTAATTTTGTGTCTTTATATCCCAGACATGATCTTTTAGAGTTCCTTATAAACAATAAGCAGGCAAATATTTGACTAATTTAATTGAAGAAACTGATGTGGCATCTAAACACACAAACTGGGATAAAAAAACACAAATATATTTAAAATAAATTAATTATTTGCTTCCTATGTTGTTTTTGTATAAACACAGTACAATAAAAACTGAAAAAGATGAAAATCTAATACTTATTATTTTGGAGAAGGACAAAAGCAAGTAAGTCCTGCTGTTTGTGAACATAAAAGAAAATTGCTTATCTCAGGAAAGATAGGAATAATTCTGAAAACATCATTCCTTGTATACTCAAGGTCGTTTGCTTTTTCTACTCACTCTTTCTTTCTGTTTCCCTCTGTCTCTCTCTGTTTCTTTCTGCCTTTTTTTTTTTTTTTTTTTTTGCTGAGATCACCTACATCCAGGGTTAAGAATAAAGTCAACAGGCTAAATAAATCAAATGAATTTTTACTTATAATCTGAATGTCAGTGATGTACAATTCTCTAGAAGCAATGGTTATAATTATGTCCACCCCCTAATTGTTTTATCTGAAGCAATAGCTTGGTTACACTGTAATTATACAAAATGACTTTTTTCCCAAATTATACATTATGAAGATAAGAAATATATTTAAAGAGAAATCACATGTAGTTAAAAAGGTAAAAGTCTGTTATCTAATACCTGAAATGAAATTATTCACTATCAAACTTCCACTTGTAAAATCTTAACTAGATCTTCATGGGTTATTTCTGCTCTGGATTCAGTTTGTATATACATGCAAATTATTCCCTTTCTACATATATAAGATAGTAAGCGTTCAGGTAAAAAGTGACACTAAGATTTTAAACATGTACTTCACCAAGAAGAAAAGAAAGTGTAGACAGTGGTAAGTACTACAATAAAACAAGGAGAACACAGATATTGATTTTAAAAAAATACTGCTAAACTTAGTTAACTATTACCTTAAAATAATTAATTTTATATATTAAAAATACATAATATTAAAACTCTTGATAAAAAAATAATATGAGCAAATGAGTATTCCATAGGTAAAAAGTAGTAAAAGGTCATTGTTTTAAGAAGGGGATTTAAATATTGAATAAAATATAGATACAGTTTTCAGTTTATAACTAAATATTTAAGTTAGGAAAGATACAAAGTAACCGCTAAAGAATATAAATGATATCTATAGATCTAAACTAGTAGAAGGAAAAATCCAAGGAAGTGAAAAGAAAGAAAGAAGGGAAAAATCTATGATAAATAGTAAATAATAACAATAATAATAGTATGAGAAACACAACCAACACAAGAAGTGATTGTAATGACCACACCACTGATACACACAAAAACTTGGTATATCACAAATATAATATTAAGTGAAAGAAGCCCACAAAGAGTGCAACTCCATGATTACATTTATATAAAGAGAAAAACAAAGAAGTAAAATTGAACAATAGTAATATGCTAATGGTAGACCAGTCAATATCATAAAGATACCAATTTTCCATGACAGTTGAAAAACTTATTGTAAAATTCCTATTATAAATAACCAAGAATATCTAAGAAAATTCTCCCCAAATTGATATATAGGTTTAATCAATTCCTATCAAAATCCTAGCAAGATTTTTTTGTAGATATAGATGAGGTTATTCAAAAATGTATATGGAAAGGCAAAAGAACTAAAATAACTAAATCAATTCTGAAAAAGAAGAATAAAGTGGGTAAAATCAGTCTACACGATTTCAAGACTCATATAATCATTGTAATCAAGACTGTGTGGTTTTGGCAGAGGGACATACACACAGATCAATGAAACAGAATAGAGAATCCAGAAATAGCCCTGCATAAGCATGTCAACTAATTTTTGACAAAGGTGCAAAAGCAGGTGAATAGATAAAGGATAGTCTTTTCAACAAATGGAGCTCTGGTGGCTCAATGGTTAAGAGCTATGGCCATTAACCAAGAGGTAAACAGTTCAAATCCACCAGCTGCTCCTTGGAAACCCTATAGGACCGTTCTACTCTGTCCTATAGGTTGCTATGAGTCGGCATCAACTCAACGGGTTTGGTTTTTGGTTTTTTTCAGCAAATGGTGTGGAGCCAATGGACATCCACAGGCAAAAATGAATCTTGACTTAAACCTTACACCTTATAAAAATGTTAACTCAAAATGGATCATAGATTTCAATATAAAATGTAAAACTATAAAACTTTTAGAAAAGAACACAGGAGAAAATCTTCCTACCTAGGGCTTAGTAAATAATTCTTAGACATGAAACCAAAAGTACAATCCATAAAATAATACACTCCTGGGCATTTACAGCAGGCAAAATCTTAGGTTCACACAAAAACCTGGACATGTTTGTAGCAGCTTTATATGTAATAGTCAAAAGCTGGAAATAACAAAAAAATATTCTTCTCATGTGAATGGTTAAACAAACTGTGATACATTTGTGCTATGGAATAGTACTCAGCAAAAAAAAGAAAAACTGTGGATAAAAACCACAAATTCAATGAATCTCACAGTCATGACTCTGAGTGACAAAAGCCAATCTCAAAAGGTCAAATACTGGATGAGTCCATTTATGTAACTTTCTCAAAATGGCAAAATTATAGGGATGGCGAACAGATTAGTGGTTGCCCATAGTTAAAGATAGTGGAGAAGGAGGAAGGTTAGTGTGATTATAAAGGGATAGCATAAGGGAGATCTTTTTGTTGATGGAACAGTGCTTTCTCTTGATTATTGCGGTGGTTATATGAACCTACGCATGGGATAAATGACAGAACCACACACACATTGTATCAATATCAATTCTCTGGTTTTAATATTGTACTATAGTTATGTCCTAGGGAAACTAGTTAAAGGGTACATGGGATCTGTAGATATTATTTTTTGCAACTTAGTATAAATCTATAATTATTTCAAAATAAATAGTAAAGAAAAAAAAATCCAGAGCCTGGGATAAGTTATTTGCTGTTAATATGAAAGACAAATAATTATTACACAAAATTTATGAAGAACATCTAAATATTAATAAGAGAAAGCAAACCACCAATTAGAAAAATACTCAAAGGATGAAAGGCAATTCCCAGAGGAGGAAAAAATGATACACATAACCAGTAATCAGTGAGATTCAAATCACATGCTATAAAATACCTTTCCTCTACCTCAAACAGGCAAAAAAATTAAAAGTCTGACAATATCAAGTTTTAATGAAGAGGGAAAGAAATAGGAAGCCTCATATACTGTTGATGGGAATGCACCCACTTTGGACAATAATTTGGCCTTGTTTATAAAATTGATGATTCACTTATATCCTTGCATCCAACAAATCCACTTCTATGCATATATCCTGCATAAATTCTCACACATCTGTACAAAAGATATATGCAACATAATATTCTTTACAGTATGGTTTCTAATTACGAAAAAAATGATAACAACCTTAACATCCATCCACAGGGGAACGCCTAAAAAGAACTGTGGTGTTTTCTCCACAGAAAAGCAGAAAAATGACTACAGAAAAGCAGTTAAAATTAATTGACAAAGTTTCATATTTCTATGGAAAATTTTCAGTATCATAAAACTGGGAGAAAAAAGTAAGCAATACAATAACACACAATATAGCATTTATTTCAATTTGAAACTATGCAAAATGTTAGCACTGCGTTTGAGTATATGCATATGTCATACTGATTTTAAAACATATGCATAAAAGACAAACACTAATTCAGTGGAGTAGTGACTCTAAGGGAGAGAGGGAGAGAAAAGTGGGGCCTTAGAGGTTGTATCAAGTGTATCTGTAATACGTTATTTCTTTAAAAATAAAGCAAGTATGGTGAAACAGCAAATGTGGTAGTGCTTGGTGATGGGTACACTAGTGTTCATTACATTACATTCTCTGTTTCCTGTATATTTTGGATATTCCATTAATAAAAACATGAACCTCCTGTTTTATAAATAGAAAATTAGCCATGTAGATTTGCCCATGTAGTTCCTGTGTGAGTTTTTAATTTCATTCAATTTTATAAAATATTCAGCCTTAAGAATAGAAAAGGACTTCATCTGATAATAGTCTAGTGTTCAGAAAACATAAAGAACTCTTACAAGTCAACAACCAAAAGACAAACGATCCAATTTAAAAATGGACAAAGTACTTTAATAAATATTTCTCCAAAGAAGATATGCAAATGGCCAACAAGCACATGAAAAGATGTTCAGCATCATTAGTCATTAGGGCAATATGTATCAAAACCACAATGACATACCACTTCACTCCTACTCGAATGACTGTAATAAAAAAATAAAGAATTAAAAAAAACACTCGAAAATAGTAAGTGTTGGCTAGAATGTGGAGAAATAGGAACATATGTCTATTTCTGATGAGAATGTAAAATAGTGAGGCCACTGTAGAAAAATTTGGTGGTTCCTCAAAAAGTTAAACATAGAATCACCGTTTGACCCACGCATTTTACTCCTAGGTATATATACAAAGAACTGAAAACAAGTACTCAAACAAATACTTCAAATGTTCATTATAGCACTATTCACAATAGCCAAAAGATGTAAACAACCCAAGGGTCCATCAACAGACAAATGGAAAACAAAATATGGCATGCACATACAATGGAACATTATTCAGCCCTAAAAAGAAATGAAGTACTGAGACATACCACACCTTGGATGAACCTTGAAAATATGTTAGGTGAAAGAAGACAGACATAAAAGGTCATACATTGTATAATCCCATTTATATGAACTATCCAGAATAGTAAATCCATACAGAAAGAAATCAAATTGGAGGTTGCCAGTGCCTAGAGATTGGGAGTATAGAGAGCAGCTGCTTAAAGGATACAAGGTTCTCTTTTAAGGTGAAGCAAGCGTTTTGGAATGTGATATAGATGGTGGTTGCACTCTGTTGTGAATGTACTAAATGCGACTGAGATGTCCACTTTAAAATGATTAATTTTACGTTATGCAAATTTCACACACACACAAATTACAGGCTATGTTTTTTGCTAAGACTTCTCTTTCAGTTTACCCTTCTCTCCTTAAGTGATCACATCCAAGCCCATGGCCTCAATCCATACATTGATGATGCTCAAAATTAACACTATCTCAATTTTTTTCTCCAAAGTCTATATCCATTTTGGGCAATGCCTATCCAATATTTCTATCTGTACCTCTGTTGAGCTCCTCAATTCCAACATATCCAAAACTGAACCAAACCTTATCAGTCCCTAAGAACTGCCAGTTTTACTTCCTAAATGTTGTTTTCTCTATTCATTTATCTCTACCTCCATTCCCAACATCCCAGTCCAAACTATTACCATCCATCATCAGCTGTAGGATCACCAACAGCTTTCCGGATAGTCTCCCAGAATCCGTTCTTGTCTCTTCACTCAGCAGATCATTTTTATACCAAAAATCATGCTGGGAAAAAAAGAAATGATCAAATGTATTTTATGCTGCTTTCAAATAAAATAATAAATTACCAGCGACAAATGAACAAAGGAGTTAACAAAATGTGGAACACTGTTGATATAGATAAGATCAGATTCAGTGGAGTGGTAGGGATGGAAGCCAGACTGCATTGATTGGAGTGAATGAGAGGTGAGGAAATAGAGACACTATATGGAGTTTGTGGACTAAAGCAGAGAAATGGGGTAGTATCAGCATCAAGTATGGGTCAAGAGAGGAATTTCTTAGGATGGGAGAAAACAGAAAATATCTGTTACCTGATGGGTCCATGATGCTCTAATGAGACAGAGCTGAAAGGACCAAAAAAAAGACAAGTTTCTGATTTTTGAGCGGAAAAGTTTTTTAAACTACCTGAGTTCAAAACTCATGTAGACGCCACCACTTATTAGCTGGGTGATTTAATCATACCAAAATACAAAAACTAAATCTTCAAGACTTCTGGAATAAAACAGAAAAATATCTTTACTTAGTACTGGTAGGCTAAGATCTATTAGACAAAAAAGGAATCAATTAGACGTCATAAAAAAAGGAATCATTTAGACTTCATCAAAATTAAAAACATCTGCTTGTCAAAAGACACCATCAAAAAAAAAAAAATGAAAAGGCAAGAGACAGACTTGGAGAAAGTATTCATAAAATATAACTGACAAAAACATGTATCCAGAAAATATATTTATCTTGGATCTCAATGATAAGAAAACAATGTACTCAATAAAAAAAGAAGAGGAGAATATTTGAACAGATACTTCATAAAGGAGGGTATATGAGTAGCCAATAAGTGCACAAAAAATGCTTAATATCATTATTAAGAAATTGCAAATTAATTCTACATCATACTCATCACACACACCAAAAAAAAAAGTTGCCATAGAGTCCATTCCAACTCATAGGTACACTCTCGGACAGATTAGAACTGCCCCATAGGGTTTCCAAGGCTATGATCTTTATGGAAGCAGACTGCCACATCTGTCTCCCATGGAGCAGGTGGATTCGAGCCACTGACCTTTTGGTTAGCAGCCTAGCACTTAACCACCGCACCACCAGGGCTTGTTGTTGCTGTTGTTGTTAGGTACCATCAAATCAGTTCTGACTCATAGAGACCCTAGTACAACAGAACTAGACACTGCACGGTCCTATAGCATCCTCACAATTGCTGTTGCACCTGACCGCATTGTTGCAGGCATTGTGTCAATCCATCTTATTCAGGGTCTTGCTCTCTTTCGCTGACCCTCTACTTTACCAAGCATGGTATCCTTCTCCAGGGACTGATCCCTCCTGACAACATGTCCAAAGTATATAAGACATAGTCTCACCATACTTGCCTCTAAGAAGCATTTTGGTTGTACTTCTTCCAAGACAGATTTGTTTGTTCTTTTGGCAGTCCATGGTATAGTCAATATTCTTCTCCAACACCACTATTCAAAGGCGTCAATTCTTCTTCAGTCTTCCTTATTCATCTCCCAGCTTTCACAGGCATATAAGGTGATTGAAAATACCATGGCTTGGGTCAGGCACCCCTTAGTCTTCAAGGTGACATCTTTGCTTTTCAACACTTTAAAGAGGTTTATTGCAGTGGATATGCCCAATGCAATGCATCCTCTGATTTCTTGACTGCTGCTTCCATGGG
>NW_004443968.1:914050-960652 GCF_000243295.1 Trichechus manatus latirostris
CCAGCTTCTCAGATTATTTGCTCAGCATATAGATTAAGTATGATGAAAGGATACAATCCTGATGCACAACTATCTTGATTTTAAGCCATGCAGTATCCCTTTGCTCTGTTAGGAAGATTGCCTCTAGGTCTATGTACAGGTTACTCATGAGCACAATTAAGTGTTCTGGAATTCCCATTCTTTGAAATGTTATCCATCATTTGTTATGATCCACACAGTAGAATGCCTTTGCATAGTCAATAAAACACAGGCAAATATCTTTCTGGTTTTCTCTTCTTTCAGCCAAGATCCAGCTGATATCAGCAATGACATCCCTCATTCCACATCCTCTTCTGAATCTGGCTTTAATTTCTGCCAGTTCCTTATTGACGTATTGCTGCAACCACTTTTGAATGATCTTCAGCAAAATTTTACTTGTGAGTGATATTAATGATATTGTTAGATAATTTCCACATTCTGTTGGATCACGTTTCTTTGGAATGAGCACAAATACGGATCTCTTCTAGCCAGTTGGCCAGGTAGCAGACTTCCAAATTTCTGGGCATTGATGAATGAGCACTTCCAGCACCGCCTCCCTTTGTTGAAACATTTCAATTGGTATTCCATCAATTCCTGGAGCCTTGTTTTTAGCCAATGCCTCCAGTGCAGCTTGACTTGGACTTATTCTTTCAGTACCATTAGTTCTTTATCATATGCTACCTCCTGAAATGGTTGAACGTCTACCAATTCTTTTTGATACAGTGACTCTGTTTATTCCTTCCATCTGCTTTTGATGCTTTCTGTTCCATTCAATATTTTGTCCATAAAACCAAACCAAACCTGTTTCCATCAAGTCGATTGTGACTCATAGTGACCCTATAGGACAGAGCAGAACTGCCCCATAGAGTTTCCAAAGAGCACCTGGTGGATTTGAACTGCCGACCTTCTGGTTAGCAGCTGTAGCACTTAGCCACTATGCCACATTTTGCCCATAGAGTCCTTCAAAATTTCAATTTGAGGCTTGAATTTTTTCTTCAGTTCTTTCAGCTTGAGAAATTCTGAGCATGTTCTTCCCTTTTGGTTTTCTAACTCCAGGTTTTTGCACATTTTTTTATAATATTTTACTCTGTCTTCTTGAGCTGTCCTTTGAAATCTTCTGTTCAGCTCTTCTACGTCATCATTTCTTCCATTTGCTTTAGCTACTGTATGTTAAAGAGCAAGTTTCAGAGTTTCCCGTGACATCCATCTTGGTCTTTTCTTTCTATCACGTCTTTTTAATAACCTTTTGCTTTCTTCATGTGTGATGTCCTTGATGTCATTCCACAACTTGTCTAGTCTTAGGTCATTAGTGTTCAGTGTGTCAAATCTATGCTTGAGATCTCTTCCAAATTCAGGTGGGATATACTCAAGGCTGTATTTTGGCTTTCATGGACTTGTTTTAATTTTCTTCAGCTTCAGCTTGAACTTGCATACGAGCAGTTGATAGTCAGTTCCACATTCAGTCCCTGGTCTTGTTCTGACAGATGATATTGAGTTTTTCCATCATCTCTTTCCACAGATGTGGTCAATTTCATTCCTGTGTTTCCATCTGGTGAGGTCCGCGTGCATAGTAGCCATTTATGCTGTTGAATTTTGCATCATTGATCTTCAAAAATTCTGTCATGCATTCTCCAGTGTTATTTCTATCAACAAAGCCATGTCTTCCAACTACTGATCCTTATTCTTTGTTCCCAACTTTTGCATTCCAATCACCAGGAATTATCAAGGCATCTTGATTACATGTTTGATCAATTACAGACTGCAGAACTTGTTAAAAATCTTCAATTTCCTCATCTTTGGCGTCAGTGGTTGGTGCATAAATTTGAATAATAGTCAATTAACTTTTCTTCCTTGTAGGCGTGTGTCAGTGTATTCTATCACTAACAGTGTTGTACTTCAGGATGGATCTTGAAATCATGATGAATGCAGTGCCATTCCTCTTTGATTTGTCATTCTTGGCGTAACAGAAGAGTATCTTTAATATACTTGTATGTAGGTAAAGATAGAAAAAGAAAGAAAATATGTGTGTCTGCATATGGAGACTAATCTCTAAAATTGACTAGAGGGTTAGCTTCCGGAAAAGAAAGAAGTGGCTGGGGGCTAGGATGAAAAAGAGGGCCAGTTTTCCTCTCTATACTCTTTTGTACATTTTCAATTTTCTGCCATGGGAATGTTCTACCTTTCAGAAACTTTTTATTAATTAATTGATGTTTAAAAGAAAGAAAATGAATTCTAAGGAGATGATTTGTGTCTCACTGCCAACGGTCAGATTTGAATATAGAGACAAGTACAGAGGCTTTGGGCAAAATTAATTCTACATTGGGAACTCATTTCTCCTTGACGAAACAGTGATTGTATAAGAGTTCACACAGGTACTAGTTCTTGAAACATGATTTTATTTTCCTGTGATTTTCTTTTATTCTTCTTACAGCTCTTATTTGTTTAGGAGTCCTTACAAATGGAAGTTAGAATGCCCAGAGGAAGTCCTAATGCACCTGAGCTGAAGCTGGTTCTTATTTGGGCAAATAACCTTGCATGGGAAATTAGAGACCCTGCAGGAGTTTTCAAGGCTGAGAATTCCAAAGGTGAAAGTACATCTTTTAAATTGAGAAGCACATGTAAACCCCAAGAATCAACACACTGACTACCTTTTACCCAAACAACTACCAGGCCATCTAAGTGATTAGAAATCCATCTTTATCAGAGGAACTTCCTTCATTCCTATTTATTTGAGGCTTCCTGGGTTCTGGATTTTACTAGTGTCACAAGCGTCTTCAATCTGAATTGCACAAGAAGGTGAAATTAGGAATGTGCAAATAAGCTACAGAGCGAAGCTTGACTTACCTCCTTTCCCCATTCTTCTGAAGGCTTCATGCATTTCAGCATCTGTAAAAGCTGGTGCCTGCCAGGTTCTTCCTTGGCAACATCATAGCCAGTTCATTGTTTAAACCCAAAAACCAAAACCATTGCCATCAAGTTGACTCCAACTCATAGCAACCCTATAGGACAGAGTAGAACTGCCCCATAGAGTTTCCAATTGGGAGGCTCTAAATTAGAAACTGAGTAACAGCAGGGTCATTGTTTTCTTATCATTGATCTTCACAAGTATGTGCTTCAAGTCCTCTTCACTTTCAGCAAGGAAGGTTGTGTTATCTACATAATGCAAGTTTTTAATGCATCTTCCTCCAATCTTGATGTCCTGTTCTTCTTCATAGAGTCCAGCTTCTCAGATTATTTGCTCAGCATACAGATTGAATAGGTATGGCGAAAGGATACAACCCAGACACACACCTTTCCTGACTTTAAACTACGCATTATCCCCTTTTTCTGTTCGAACAACTGCTTCTTGATCTATGTACAGGTTCCTCATGAGCACAATTAAGTGTTCTGGAATTCCCATTCTTCAAAATGTTTATCCACAATTTGTTCTGATCCACACAGTTGAATGCCTTTGCATAGTAAATAAAACACAGGTAAACTGTGTATTTCTGGTATTCTCTGCTTTCAGGATCCATCTGACAGCAGCAATGACATCCCTGGTTCCATGTTCTCTTCTGAATCTGGCTTGAATTTCTGACAGTTCCCTGTCCATATACTGCTGCAGCCACTTTTGAATGCTCTTCAGCAAAATTTTACTTGTGTGTGATATTAATGATATTGTTCAATAATTTCCACATTCGTTTGGATCACCTTTCTTGGGAATAGGCAGAAATATGGATATCTTCCAGTCAGTTTGCCAGGTAGCTGTCATCCAAATTTCTTGGCATAGATGAGTGAGCACTTCCAGAACTGCATCTGTTTGCTGAAATATCTCAATTGATACTCCATCAATTCCTGGAGCCTTGTTTTTAGCCAATGCCTCCAGTGCAGCTTGGACTTCTTCCTCAGTACCATCGGTTCTTGATCATATGCTACCTCCTGAAATGAATGAACGTCGACCAGTTCTTTCTGGTATAGTCACTCTGTGTATTCCTTCCATCTTCTTTTGATGCTTCCTGCGTCATTTAATATTTTCCCCGTAGAAACCTTAACTATTGTAACTCAAGGCTTGAATATTTTCTTCAGTTCTTTTAGCTTGAGAAATGTCAAGCATGTTCCTCCCTTTTGGTTTTCCATCTACAGGTCTTTGCACATGTCATTATAATACTTTACTTTGTCTTCTGGAGCTGCCCTTTGAAATCTTCTGTTCAGCTCTTTTTGCTTCATCATTTCTTCCATTTGCTTTAGCTACTCTACATTCAAGAACAAGTTTCAGAGCTCTTCTGACATCCATTTAGGTCTTTTCTTTCCTGCCTTTTTAATGGTCTCTTGCATTCTTCATGTATGATGTCCTTGATGTCATTTCACAACTTTCCTGGTCTTCGATCATTAATGTTCAACTAGTCAAATCAGTTCTTGAGACAGTCTCTAAATTCAGGTGGTATATACTCAAGGTCGTACTTTGGCTCTTGTGGACTTGTTCTAATTTTCTTCAGTTTCAACTTGAACTTGCATTTGAGCAATTGATGGTCTGTTCTGCAGTCAGCTCCTGATGTTTTTCTGACTGATGATATTTAGGTTTTCCATCGTTTCTTTCCACAGATGTAGTCAATTTGATTCCTGTGTATTCCATCCGGTGAGGTCCATGTGTATAGTTGGCGAAAAAGCTATTTGCAAGGAAGAAGTCATTGTTCTTGTAAAATTCTATCATGCGATCTGCAACATCGTTTCTTATCAGCAGGACCATCCTTCTTCGTTTCCAACTTTCGCATTCCAATCACCAGTAATTATCAATGCATCCTGATTGCATGTTCCATCAATTTCAGACTGCAGAAGTTGGCAAAAATCTTCAACTTCTTCATCTTTGGCCTTAGTGTTTGGTGTGTAAATTTGAATTATAGTCACATTAACTGGTCTTCCTTGTAGACGTATGGATATTATCCTATCACCGACAGCATTGTACTCCAGGATAATTTTTTTTTTTTTTGACAATGAATGTAATGCCATTCCTCTTCAAGTTGTTATTCCCAGCATAGTAGACCATATGATTGTCCAATTCAAAATGGCCAATACCAGTCCATTTCAGCTTACTAATGCCTAGGATATCAGTGTTTATGCATTCTATTTCATTTTTGATGATTTCTTATTTTCCTATATTCATACTTTGTACATTCCACATTTCAGTTATTAATGGATGTTTGCAACTGTTTCTTCTCATTTTGAGTTGTGCCACATCAGCAAATGAAGGTCCTGAAAGATTGACTCCATCTGTGTCATTAAAGTCAACTCTACTTTGAGAAGGCAGCTCTTCCCCAGGAGTATTTTGAGTGCCTTCCAACCTGGAGCACTCATTTTCTAGCACTATATCAGACAAGACTTTCACTAATTCTTCTCAGAAGTAGCCTGCCTGGTCCTTCTTCCTAGTCTGTCTTAGTCTGGAAGCTCAGCTGAAACCTGTCCACCGTGAGTGACCCTGCTGGTATTTGAATACCAGTGGCATAGCTTACAGCATCACAGCAACACACAAGCCCCCACGATATGACAGACTGACAGACACATGGGGGCCACCAGGGCTAAGTGGCTAAAATCAGAACAAGAGAAATTGAAAAAATAGTGAAGCAATTGGAACTCTTACGCATTGCTGGTAGGAGTATAAAATGGTACAACCACTTTTTAAAATTATTTGGGCTATATATGTATAGATATATAATTATGACCCAGAAAGTCAATTTCTAAAGTATTTATCCAAGAAAAATAAAAGCATACATCCTCAAAACATTTGTACAAGAGCCTTCATAGCAACTTTATTTATAATAACCAAAACTAGGAAACAAGCCAAATGTCTATCAACTGGAGAATGGGGAAATAAATGGTAGTCTATTCATACAATAGAATACTACCCAGCAATAAAAATAAATGAACTACTGGTACATGAAGCAGCCTGGTTGAATTTCATAGACACTAAGCTGAGTGAAGGAAATCTAACACAAATTCTACAGTATGTAAAACTAGTAAATGGTGAAAAATATCAGAACAGCAGTTGCCTGTGTTTGGTGGCAGGGTTAGGGGGGTACATTGATGAAGAGGTGGCACAAGAGAAGGGGATGGAAATGTTGTATAACTTAATTGGGGTTGTTGTTACACAGGTGTTCACATTTTCCAAACTCATCCAATTGTACACTTAATATTTGCACATTTCTCTATACTTTACTTGAATAGAAACTAAATAAATAATAATGAGGAAAAAAGAAAAGAAACTTGGGGGAAGAAGTGACTTAAGAATATAACCTGTTCAGAAGTATAAGAGCCTCTCTGTTGAAGATTAGCATTGGTGTTTCACTTCTTACAGTTTGACTCAGACTGTTAAGTGGTAATTCATTCATTCATTTGTTCTTTCACCCCGTACCAATTTATTAAGCAAACATTATGTGTCAGGCAATGTGACCGGATCTGTGGATACACAGAAAGGTAAGATAAGTCACTCACTTTCAAGGAGCTCAGTCCTTTCACAAGCCATTTAACAAAGGCACCCTGTGACCTCCTGTCCATATATGCATGTGCTCACACACACACACACACACACTCATACATGTTACATTTCTTTTACAATTGTTTGAGGAAACAATCAAATGTGGAGATTCTATAAAGTGCCAAGTAGACTATATAACCATATTTTTCCCATATTCTTTTGGCCTTACAAAACAAATCCAAAAAACACCTTCTTCTTTTGCCTATTAAATGAGTATCAGGAGAAAAGAGAAGAGGTCTATTTTAGTAGAACTATCTCACAAGATGTTCACTCAGCACAACTTGTTTGAATTTATATATATGCAAAATATAAACTTCTCTCACCTATGCTATCATGTTAGCCTGAAGTACTATGTAATATAGATTATCCTGTTGCCATCAAGTCGATTCCGACTCATAGTAACCCTATAGGACGGAGTAGAACTGCTCCATGGGTTTCCAAGGAGCAGCTGGTGAATTCAAACTGCCGATCTTTTGGTTAGCTCTTAACTACTGTGCCGCCAGGGCACCCTACAGATTATGTCGTCATAATATCATTTTGTTGACTTTTTTATATTTAAATCACAAACTAGTAAAAACTCATATTCCATATAACCACCCACCCACTGTCATCGAGTTGATTTCGACTCAAAGCAACTCCATAGGTTTCCCAAGGCTATAAATCTCTGTGGATGCAGACTGCCATATCTTTCTCCCACCCAGCCACTGGTGGTTTCCAACCCCCAAGCTTTCGGTTAGCAGTTGATCACTTTAACCACTGCACGACCAGTGCTCCTTTATTCCATATAAGATAGCAAAATTATGGTAAGTAATTGATTTTAAAAATGTGATTTATTAAAATGGATAATTGTAAAAAATTGTTTTTTTCTCCAAATGAAACCAATTCCCAACATTTTTATATCCCTTTAATGAGCATAAAAAGTAATAAAAGGTGAACTTTGTGATTTTCAGAAGGCCATTTTTTTCATGTGAATAATTTCTAGAGCCAAAAAGATACCTGGAGTGATTCCAGATTTCTTTCTAAAGTATTACATCTGGCACCCTACTTAAGAATTAATTAGTTGCTGGACATTTAGTTAGCTATACACGTTTCTTCAGTTAAATTATTTTAAATGTATCAATATTATGCAGCTGTCTAATCTGCTATGGGTATTATATTGTATAATCATTTTAAAACTTGGAGAAAGATTTCTTACAAAATAAGAATAACAGTAAATTTTCTTTAAATATAGGTATAATAAATAGAAGTCAACTAAAGTTACTCCTTTATTATGTAATTATTCATTGATACCAGAAGGGGTATGAAATGGTGAAAATAGATCCATTATAATATTTTTGTTGTATGGTATGAAGGATATAGCTTAATAACACTTTGTCATGCCAATATCTTCAAAGCAAGCAGCAGAAAGCAATGTCTGCTTAAAACTCATGGTTGATCACAGGGGAGGTATTCATATTTGTAAGTTTTCATTGAGGTAGACAGAAATAGTGTGCTTATGAATAGCAACTAGACTGCATGCAAACATACATTTGGCAGTTGTAGGCATTAAAGTTTCTAAATAAAAAATGATGTTATCAATGCCAGTAACTACGAAAATTGCTTTCAATTTTTTTTTTTTCAAATAAAAATGAATTTATAAAATAACTTTTTTTTTGTTTTTCTTGAATATTATGTTAGGAAAATGTTTTGTTTCACCATATAGAAATAATATGAGACAATGTTTGATAATATCATTGATTTAGAAGTGAGTTCAGCCTAACAGCTTTGTAATATCTGTTTCATAAGATATAATAGTTCACACGTTCAGTGTATACAATTTATATAGGAAGGAGAAAAGGTGGTAGAAGGGGGAGTAACTTCTACAATTAATAAAGTTTCCAGATTCACTACAGTTAAGAGTTATAAAAAGAACTCTGGACTGGGAGTAATGAAATCAAGGTTCTAGAATCTACTCTTCCATTTCCTATATGATCTTAGCAAAAAAAATCACTTGAACTCTCAGAGCATCATTTTCCTCAACTGTAAAACAATAGTGGGTAAAAGGTTGAGATGGAAGGTGCTATCCAGCTCAATGTTCTATGATTCCTGAGAGAAAGCTCTTGGTAATAATAAAGCACATAATTTCCTTCAAAGACTTGTAAACTAAGTCTTACTTGATTCCAAAGCCAGAGCAATATTATACCCCATGATCATCTGGAAATATTATTGCTGGTCTAAGTCTTAAAATTGAATGAATATTGGATACCTCTGTGCCTACTAAGATAACAGCCTTCTCCCTAAGTTTTACAGAAATATGTAGTGAATTAATAACAATATATGCTATACTTTATTCACATATTAATTTATTTAACAAATATTCATTGATGTCCTACTCTAGGTTAAGCACATGTTGGATAATGTGCTAGGAGTAAGATAAACTTTAAATATAAACTTGGTCCCTGTTTGCATCCAGAATAAGCTTTCTTTCTTTTTTTTTCTGTCGTATTTTCTTCTTCTATACATAAATCTTAGTAACAACGTTTTGAACATATTAAGTATTCACTGGGTTTGTAAATACTTGCTCCATATTAAGGATTTTAAGGAGTCCTGGTGGTTGAAGTGATCGGTTGCTAACCAAAAGGTTGGTGGTTTGAATCCATGGGAGAAAGATGTGGCAGTCAGCTTCCATAAAGATTTCAGCCTTGGAAATACTGTGAGTCAGCTCAGCTCTGTCCTATAGGGCCACTATGAGTTGGAATCGACTCGATGGCAATGGGTTTTTTAAGTATTTTGCATATATTATGTTTTTAACTTTTATGACAACCCTATGAGGAATATACTTTTTATTTAGAAAAGAGGTTGGCAAATAGGACAAATACGGCCTGCTGCCAGTTTTTATAAATAAAGTTCATTTATAAACTTGTTATGTAATGCCTACGGTTGCTTTTGCATACAGTGGCTGAGTTAAACTGTTGTGACAGAAACCACATGGCCCACAAAACAAAAAGTGTTTATTGCTGTTTGTTCTATTACAGAAAACATTTGTCAAACCCTATTCTAGACATATTCAGAACAAAAAAGCTAACATTCATTCTGTCAACTAATCTGAGATTTTTATTATTCATTAATAATGTGGATGGATATAAATCTTTGACTAACAAATGTGAAAGTAAGCATTTTTGCACCCCAAAATTACTATTCTGAGTGTAATATTATTAAAACCAGAAGAGTCCTGGTGGTACAGTGGTTAAAGTACTTGGCTGCTAACTGAAAGTTTGGCGGTTAGAACCCACCAGCAGCTTTACGGGAGAAAGATGAAGCAGTCTGCTTCCATAAAGATTTACAGCCTTGGAAATCCTATGGGGCAGTTCTACTCTGTCCTATTAGGCTCACTATGAGTCAGAATCAACTCGACAGCAATAAGTTTGCTTTTTGATTGGTATAACAACTAACCCATTAAATCTGAATATGGATTTTTTGTTATGTCAGTCTTTCAAGGTTAATGTCTTCTCTCATACTTTATTGCGCTGTCAGTTGGAAGTAGAGTATTTTATCAGCTCTGGAAAAAAGGCAGCATTCTAAACAGGAATAAAGGGTAAAACACTTTTTAAAGATAATGAGCAGGTTATTGCCATTAAGACAAGAAAATTACTATCACAGGCAATCCTCACTTGCAACTTTAATCGCAGGCATTCTAAAATGTCTATTTAGGAAAATTACATTTTAGATATTTAAGGACTGCTTTGGGATATACAAATTACAGATGACAAAAAAAAATTTTCCATAAACCTAATCAATTATAGATAAATACAGCTTGATCAACAATTCAAGATACAAAGTTGCTACATTAACTTTAAAGATTGTATGTTTTATTCTATTACCTATACTTAATGTTTGTTTTAAAACACCTCAAACATATGTTTGACGGACCTTAACTCAGTATCTTATTCCAGAAATTACTGTTGAATTTAATGAAAGAATGATTTAATTGATAAATTAATGAAACAGATAAGTAACTAGTAGAGAACATTTGTAGAGTCAGAAATTAGATGTTTTATTAATGGACTAATTTCATACTACTTTCTGTATTTTAAATTTTAATCTTTATTGGGTCAAAATCTTCCTGACTACTCTTGTAGTCTTGTAGGATTGGTAGTTGGAAAATATGGTCTTAGGGATAGAAATGATGCCGGAGATCACATGTGTCTTAATTAGTGCTGCTATAACAGAAATACCACGAGTGGATGGCTTTATTCTCTCACAATCTAGTAGGCTAGAAGTACAAATTCAGGACATCAGCACGAGCAGGAGATTTTCCTCTCTGTTGGTTCTGGAGGAAGACCCTTGTCATCAATCTTTCCCTGGACTAGGAGCTTCTCAGTGCAGGGACCCCAGATCCAAAGGATGCACTATTCTCCTGGCTCTTATTTATTGGTGGTATGAGGGCCCCATGTCTCCATGTTCACTTCTCTCTTTTATATCTCAAAAGAGATTAAGATGTAACCTAATCTTGTGATTGAGTCCTGCCTCATTAACAAAACTGTTCCTAATCCCGTCTCATTAACATCATAGAGGAAGGATTTACAACACATAGGAAAATCACATCAGATAACGAAATGATGGACAATCACACAATACTGGGAATCATGGCCTAGCCAAGTTGACATATATTTTTGGGGGATGCAATTCAACCCATAACAGCATGATATAATTTTGCAAGATCAACAACTTCTTTATTTCAAATACCTTTTTTCAACAACATAAATAGCAACTATACATGTGGACCTTGCCAGATGGAATACACAGGAATTGAATAGACTACATCTGTGAAAAAAGAAGATGCAGAGGCTCAATATCATTAGTCAGAACAAGGCCAGAGGCCAAATGTGGAACAAACCATCAATTGTTCATAAGTCAAGTGGAAGCTGAAGAAAATTAGAGCAAGTCCAAGAGACCCAAGATACGACCTTAAGTATATCCCACCTGAACTTATAAAACATCTCAAGAATAGATTTGACGTATGAACACTAATGATTGAAGGCCAGACGGAATGACATCAAGGACAACATACATGAAGAAAACAAAAAGTCATTCAAAAGAAAGAAAAAACCAAAATGGATGTCAGAAGAAACTCTGAAACTTGCTCTTGAACATCAAGTAGCTAAAGCAAATGGAAAAAATAATGAAGTAAAAGAGCTGAACAGATTTCAAAAGGTAGCTCAAGAAGACAAAGTAAATTATTACAACGAAATGTGCAAAAACCTGGAGTTAGAAAACCAAAAGGAAAGAACACGCTCGGCATTTCATAAGTTGAAAGAACTGAAGAAAAAACTTAAGCCTTTAGTTGCAATAGTGAAGGATTCAATGGGCAAAATATAGAACAACACAGGAAGCACCAAAAGAAGATGGAAATAATACACAGAGACACTATACCAAAAGAAATGGTGGACGTTCAATCATTTCAGGAGGTAGCAGCATATGATCAAGAAGCCATGATACTGAAGGAAGAAGTCCAAGCTGCATTACAGACACTGGTGAAAAACAAGGCTCCAGGAATTGACAGAATACCAAATGAGATGTTTCAACAAACAGATGCAGTGCTGAAGGTGCTCATTCATCTACGTCAAGAAATGTGGAAAACAGCTTCCTGGTCAACCAACTGGAAGAGATCCATATTTGTGCCCATTCCAAAGAAAGGTGGTCCAACAGAATACAGAAATTATCGAACACTATCATTAATATCACACAAAGGTAAAATTTTGCTAAGAATCATTCAAAAGTGGTTGCAGCAGTACATCAACAAGGAACTGCCAAAAGTTCAAGCCTGATGCAGAAGAGGACATGGAACAAGGGATACCATTTATGATGTTAGATGGCTCTTGGCTGAAAGTAGAGAACACTAGGAAGACTATGTAAAGGCTTTCGACTGTGTAGATCATAACAAATTATGGATAACATTGCAAAGAAATGGAATTCCAGAACACTTAATTGTGCTCATGAGGAACCTGTACATAAACCAAGAGGCAGTCATTCAAACAGAACGGGGGGATATTGCATGGTTTAAAGTCAGGAAAGGTGTACATCAGGGTTGTATCCTTGCACCATACTTATTCAATCTGTATGCTGAGAAAATAATGTGAGAAGCTAGACTATATGAAGAACAGGGCATCAGGATTGGAGGAAGACTCATTAACAACCTGCAATATGCAGAAGACACAAGCTTGCTTGCTGAAAGTGAAGAGGACTTGAAACACTTATTAATGAAGATCAAAGACTACAGCCGTTGGTATGGATTACACCTCAACATAAAGAAAACAAAAATCCTCACAACTAGACCAATAAGCAACATCATGGTAAACGGAGAAAAGACTGAAGTTGTCAAGGATTTCATTTTAGTTGGACCCACAATCAACTCACATGGAAGCAGCAGTCAAGAAATCAAAAGACTCATTGCATTGGGAAAATCTGCTCCAAAGGCCCCTTTAAAGTGTTGAAAAGCAAGGATGTCACTTTGAGGACTAAGGTGTGCCTGACCCAAGCCATGGAATTTTCAATCGCCTCATATGCATGGGAAAGTTGGACTATGAATAAGGAAGACCAAATAAGAATTAATGGCTTTGAATTATGGTATTGGCAAAGAATATTGAATATAATACCATGGACTGCCAGAAGAACAAACAAATCTCTCTTGGAAGAAGTACAGCCATAATGTTCCTTAGAAGCAAGGATAACAAGTCTTTGTCTCACATACTTTGGACATGTTATCAGGAGGGACCAGTCCCTGGAGAGGGACATCAGACTTGGCAAAGTAGAGCATCAGCAAAAAAGAGGAAGACCCTCAATGAGATGGATTGACACACTGGCTGCAACAATGGGCTCAAGCATAACAATGATTGTGAGGATGGCAAGGACCGGGCAGTGTTTTGTTTTGTTGTACATAGGGTCACTATGATGGTGCTTGATGGCACCTAATAACAACAACATATGCAAATTAAACAACATAGTATTAAAATACAAATGGGTCAAAGATGAAATCAAAAGAGAAATTGCAAATTTCTTAAAGTCAATTGAAAACGACAGAACAAAATGCTAACGTTTATGGGATGCGGTGAAGGCAGTAATCAGAGGGAAATGTATAGCAATAAATGCCAATATGAGAAAAGAAGAAATAAATCAACAGCATAACTCTACAACTTGAGGAACTAGAAAAGAAGAGCAAATTAAACCTAAACTCACCAAAAGAAAGGAAATGATTATAGTAGAAATAAATAAAATCAAAACCAGATAAACAAGCTGGGGAGTGGACAGCCCCATAAAACCAAATGGGACTAATGAAGCACAGCAGTCCAGGGACAAGGGCCAGAAGGCAGAAGGGGACACGAAAGGGATAGTGATAGGGAACCCAAGGTTGAGTAAGGATAGTGTTGATGTGTTGTGAGGTTGTTAACCATTGTCATAGGGCAACATGTGTACTAACTGTTTAATGAGAAACTACTTTGTTCTTTAAACCTTCATCTAAAGTGAGAATAGCAGCACAATTGGAAGAGCAGAGTTGATGTCACTGAACTGTGCCTGTAGAAATTTTTGAAATGGTGTATCATTGGCTATGTATATTTTCACCAAAAAAAAAAAAAAAAAGGTCAAGAAGGGAGAGGGTTGACATGTCATGGGGTTGTTAACCAATGTCATAGAACAATATGTGTACTACTGTTTCATGAGAAACTATTTGTTCTGTAAATCTTCACCTGAAGTACAATTTAAAAAAAAAGAAAATAAAAAAAAATAAGTAAATAAAATAAAAAAATTAAAAAAAAAAAACAGATGAACAATAGAGAGAATCAATAAAATTAGAAGTTGGTTCTTTGAAAAGATCAATGAAGTTGACAAATATTTACCTAGACTGATAAGGGTAAAAGGATGCAAATAGCCAAAATAAGAAATGTAAGAGGGGATATTACAATTGACCTGATAGAAATAAAGGGAATTATGACAGAATATTATGAACAACTGTATGGCAACAAACTGGATAACCTAGATGAAATGGAAGAATTCTTAGAAGCACACATCCTACCAAAACTGTCTCAAGAGAAAATAGAAAATCTCAACAGGGCTATAATAAGTGAAAATAGTCAATCAATTATTAAAGACCTCACAATGAAAAAAGTCCTGGACCAGATGACTTCACTAGGGAATTCTATCAAACATTTAGAGAAGAATTGATACCAATCCAATTTTAAACTCTTCCAAAAGATAAAGAAGGATTACTTCTTAATTCATTCTGTGAAGGAAACATAACCCTGATATCAAAACAAGACACACACACCACAGAAAAAGAAAACTACAGGCCAATATCCATTATAAATATAGATGCAAAAATCCTCACCAAATATTAACTAACAAAATTGAACAGCATATTAAGAGTCATATACCATGACTAATTTGGATTTATTCCAGGAATGCAGGGATGGTTCAACATTAGAAAATCCATCAATATCATACACCACATCAATAGAACAAAGGAGAAGACCCACGTGATCATCACTATGGATGCAGAAAAAGGATTTGAAAAAATGCAACATCCTTTCTTGATGAAAACACTCAAGAAGACTGGAATAGAAGAAAATGTCGTTAATATGATTTAGGGTCATATATTAAGAGCCAAGAGGCACCATCATACTTAATGGAGAAAGACTGAGAGCTTCCCCCTTGATATCAAGAACAAGACAAGGGTGCCCACTCTCACCACTTCTATTTAATATTGTATTAGAAGTCCTAGCCACAGCAATTAGACAAGAAAAAGAAGTAGAAAGTATCCAGATTAGAAAAGAAGAAGTAAAATTATCTTTATACATGGATGACATGATTCTACATATAGAAAATTCCAAAGAGTCTTCAAGAAAGCTCCTATAGCTAACAGAGGAATTTAGCAAAGTCACAGGGTACAAGGTTAACAAACATAAATCAGGTGGTTTTCTATACACAACTGATGAGAAATCTAAAAAGAAATTAGGGAAAGAATTCCATTTACAATAAAATCTAAGAGAATAAAATACCTAGGAATAAATTTAATCAGAGATGTGAAAGACTTAAACAATGAAGTTTATGAAACATTGCTGAAAGAGATTAAAGAAGACTTAAATAAATGGAAAGATGTTCTGAGTTCATGGATCGGAAGACTTAATATTGTTAAGGTGTCAATACTACCCAAAGTGATCTATAGATTCAATATAATCCCAATCAAAATTTCAACAGTCTTCTTTACAGAAATGGAAAAACTAATCTTCAACTTTATATGGAATGACAAGGGGCCCCAAATAGCTAAAGCAATGTTGAAAGAGAAGAACAAAGTAAGAGGACTCACACTTCCTGGTTTTAAAACATACTGTACAGCTACAGTAAATAAAACAGGCTGTTACTGGTATAACAATAGACATATACCAATGGAATAGAATTGAATGTCCAGAAATAAAGTCACATATGGATGGTAACTGATTTTTAACAAAGGTGCTAAGTCTATTCAATGGAGAAAGAAGAGTGTCTTCAAGATGGTTTTGGGATAATTGGATTTCTACATGCAGAAATATGAAACAAGATACACGATTCAGAGCATACACAAAAACAAATTCAAAGTGGATTAATGACGTAAATGTGCAAACTAAAACCATAAAATTTTAGAAGGAAATGCAGGGGCAATGCTGTTGGAGCTAGCTTTTAACAATGGATTATCTAACATAATAACAAAAGCACAAACAGAAAAAGACAAAATAAATAAATGGGACCTAATTAAAATTAAAAACTTTTGTTCATCAAAAGACTTTACAAAAAAAAGTGAGAAGACAAGTGTTGTGTTCCCCAAAAATAAGTGTTGTAAATCCTAACCCCTATAGTTGTTATAATTCCATTTGGGAATGAGTTTTCTTTGTTATATTAATGAGGCAGCACTAGTGTAGGTTGTGTCTTAACTCAATCTCTTTTGAGATATAAAAGAGTAGATGAAGGAAGCAAGCACAAATGGTGAAAGATAGATGCCATGCCACAAGAAGATCACCAAGGAGTCAAGAACTAGAAGCTGAAAAGAGACAAAGGCCTTCCTCCAAGCAGACAGAGAGAAAGAACCTTCCCCTAGAGATGACACCCTGAATGCAGACTGTTAGCCTGCCAAACTGTGATAAAATAAATTTTTGTTCATCAAAGCCACCAACTTGTAGTATTTTTGTTATATCAGTATTAGATAACTAAGACAGCAAGCTAATGACTGGGAGAATATCTTTGGAAACCATATATCCAATAAGTATCTAACAACCAGGGGAAGGAGCCAACATGGAGCTATAGACAGAGGCAACATGCTGTCCCTCTGCAGCAACGACCTGAAAAACTAAGTAAAACAGATACAGACATCAATCTTGGAACTCTAAGCATCAAATGAAGGGACAAACAACTCATAAAAGCACCAAATGGAATAAGAAACTGACAGACAACAGAGAATCAGCAGAGCTACTGAGTGGAGGTCCCCTACCAGCTAATGTGTCATGGATTCACCAACTTGGACTACAGCCACCAAGGAACACAAACAGGGAGTACAGGAAGGCAACCTCATGGAACTCCCAACTGGAGACAGAGCACCGGGGATATATGCTTTCCCAACTCCCACCCTCCTTCCCTCTGTGTACCTCTGCCTCTTTCCAACAGGCCACAGTCACTTAGCCTGAGAGACACCACCTCACTGCTACTCAGGTCTACTCTGTCCCCACCAGCCAGATCCTTCAGTGCCATATTTTTTCGTTATCTTTTTTTCTGGCTTTTTTGTTTCTTCTCTATTTCTCTTTTCCTTCCTTTCCTTTCTTCTGCCCACCTAGCTCCATGTGCAGTCCCCTCCGCTTCTTGACTGGCTGTGTCACACCGCTTGGCTAGAGAACCTTCGGCACACAGCCTCCCCAGGTCCCTGCCACCCCCAGCAGCAGGCTCCCTTATTGCCATTTTTTTCTTTAAGTTTCTTTTCTCTCTCTCTCTCTCTTCCTTCCTTTCTTTTCTCCCATCCACCTATCCCTGTGAGCTGCTCCATCCCTTCTCAATGGGCACTATTGCACAGATCAGCTAGAGAGGCACTGGCACACGACTTCCCCAAGTCCATGCCACCCCACTGTCCAGCTCCCTCAGTTCCATATTTTTCTTTTGTTTTGTTTTTGTTTTTTTGTTTCTTCTCTCTCGCTCCCTTCCTTCCTTTCCTATCTCCTGCCCAACTAGCCCATGCACTGTCCCCACTCCTGGAAGTGCCTTACTGCACTGCTTGGCTAGAGAGCCACTGACACACATGACCTCTCCAGGTAAGCACTACACCCAACATTCCTGATAAAAACTCTCAATGCAATAGGTATAGAAGGGAAATTCCTCAACAAAATAAAGGGCATCTATACAAAACCAACAGCCAACATTGTTCTTAATGAAAAGAGGCTGAAAACATTCCCCCTGAGAACAGGGAAGAGACAAGGATGCCCTTTATCACCACTCCTACTTACCATTGTGCTGGAAGTCCTAGATAGAGCAAAAAGGCCAGAAAAAGAAATAAAGGGCATCCAGATTGGTAAGGAAGAAGTAAAACTATCCCTATTCACATATGATATGATATTATACATACAGAACCCAAAAGACTCCACAAGAAAACTACTGGAACTAATAGAAAGATTCAGCAGAGTAGCAGGATACAAGGTAAACCTACAAAAATCAGTTGGATTCCTATACACTAATAAAGAGAACTACGAAAAGGAAATCAGGAAAACAATATCATTAACCTCTAAAAAATTAAATACTTAGGAATAAATCTAACCAGGGTTATAAAAAACCTAAACACACTACTGCAGGAAACCAAATGAGACCTACATAAATGGAAAAATATACCATGCTCATGGATAGGTAGTCTCAACATTGTGAAAATATCAATTCCACCCAAAGTAATCTACAAATAAAATGCAGTCCCGATCCAAATACCAGCAGCATTCTTTAATGACATGGAAAAACTAATCATTAACTGTATATGGAAGGAAAGAGACCCCTGATAAGTAAAACACTATTGAAGAAAAGGAATAAAGTAGGAGGACTCGCACTACCTGACCTCAGAACCTACTATACAACTAAGGTAGTCAAAACAGCCTGGTACTGGTACAATAACAGACACATTGACCAATGGAACAGAATCAAGAACCCAGATGTAAATCCATCCACCCATAGTCACCTGATCTTCGATAAAGGCCCAAAGTCCATTAAATTGGGAAAAGACAGTCTAAAAATAAAACCAGAAACTATAAAGATCATGGAAGAAAAAATACAGTCAACGCTATAAGCCCTAATATATAGCATAAATAGATACAAACCATAACTAACAATACACAAGCCCCAGAAGATAAGCTAGATAACTAGGATGCTCTAAAAATTAAACACTTAAGCTCATCAAAAAATTCACCAAAAGAGTAAAAATAGAACCTACAGACTGAGAAAAACATTTTGGCTATGACAAATCCAACAAAGGACTAATCTCTAAAATCTACAAGATACTGTAACACCTCAACATCAAAAAGACAAATACTCCAATTTGAAAATGGGCAAAGGATATGAACAGACACTTCTCCAAAGAAGACATTCAGGTGGCTAACAGACACATGAGGAAATGCTCGTGATCACTAGTCATTAGAGAAATACAAATTTCTCTACATTGGTATCTCAATCTACAATGAGATACTGTCTCAGCCTGACATTATGGGCACTAATCAAAAAAAAAAAAAAAAACAAAAAAATAAATGTTGGAGAGGCTACAGGGAGATTAGAACTCATATGCACTGCTGGTGGGAATATAAAATGATACAACCATTTTGGAAAACAATATGGTGCTTCCTTAAAAAGCTAGAAATAGAAATGCCATATGACCCAGCAATCCTACTACTAGGAACATATCCTAGAGAAATAAGAGCTGTCACATGGATAGACATATGCACACCCATGTTCACTGCAGCATTATTCAAAATAGCAAAAAACCTAAGTTCCCATCAATAGATGAATGGATAAACAAACTATGGTACATACACACAATGGAATACAAGGCAGCAATAAAGAACAATGACGAATCTGTGAAACATCTCACAACATGGATGAATCTGGAGGGCATTATGCTGAGTGAAATAAGTCAAACACAGAAGGTCAAATACTGTATCAGACCACTATTATAAAAACTCATGAAAAGGTTTACACACAGAAAGAAACAATCTTAGATGGTTATGAGGGAGGGGAGGGATGGGGAGGGAAAAACACTAAATAGACAATAAATAAGTGGTAACCTTGGTGAAGGGTAAGACAGTACACAATACTAGGGAAGTCAGCACAACTTGACCAAAGCAAGGTCATAGAAGCTTCATAGACACATCCAAACTCCCTGAAGGACTTTATTACTGGGCTGAGGGCTGGAAATCATGGTCTTTGGGGACATCTAGCTCATGTGGCATAATATAATTTATAAAGAAAATGTTCTACATCCTTCTTTCATAAATACTGTCTGGGGTCTTAAAAGCTTGTGAGCAGCCATCTAAGATATTCCACTGGTCCCACTCTGTCTGGAGCAAGTGAGAATGAAAAAAACCAAAGACACAAGATGTCTTAGTTATCTAGTGCTGCTATAACAGAAATACCACAAGTGGATGGTTTTAACAAAGAGAAGTTTATTTCCTTACAGTAAAGTAGGCTAAAAGTCCAAATTGGAGGGTGTCAGCTCCAGGGGAAGGCTTCCTTTCTCTGTCAGCCTTCTTCTCATCAGTGTTCCCCCGGACTAGGAGCTTCTCCACCCAGGGACCCAGGTCCAAAGGACTCGCTCTGCTACTGGCACAGCTTTCTTGGTGGTATGAGGTCCCCCTGTCTCTCTGCTCACTTCTCTCCTTTATATCTCAAGAGATTGCCTCAGGACACATCCAATCTTGTAGATTGAGTCCTGCCTTACTAACACAACTGCCACCCACCCTCCCTCATTAACATCATAAAGGCAGGATTCACAACATATAGGAAAATCACACATCATAAAGGCAGGATTCACAACATATAGGAAAATCACACAATACCAGGAATCATGGCCCAGCCAAATTAATACACACATTTTTGGGGGGACATAATTCAATCCATGACACAAGAGAAAGGTTAGTCCAAAGGAGAAATGGACTACAACCACCACAGCCTCCACCAGACTGAGTCCAGCACAACTAGTTGGTGCCTGGCTACCACCACTGACTGCTCTGACAGAACTACAGTAGAAGGTCCCAGACAGAGCCGGAGAAAAATGTAGAACAAAATTCTAATTCACAAAAAAAGACCAGACTTTCTGGTGTGACAGAGACTAGAGAAACCTGAGAGTATGATCACCGGACATTCTCTTAACTCAGTACTAAAGTCATTCGTGAGGTTCACCCTTCAGCCAAAGATTAGACAGGCCCATAAAACAAAATGAGACTAAACTGGCATATCAGCCCAGGGGTAAGGACTAGAAGGTAGGAGGAGACAGGAAAGCTGGTAATGGGAAACCCAAGTTTGAGAAAGGGAGAATGTTAACGCATCGTGGGGTTAGCAACCAACGTCATAAAACAGTACGTGTATTAATTGTTTAATGAGAACTAATTTTCTCTGTAAACCTTCATCTAAAGCACAATTTAAAAAAAAGTAAATTAGTATGGATTTTTTAGCCTTGTAGGTGTATTGATGCATGTAAGCTGGGCTTATGAAAAACTTTTTTGTAGTTATAACTAACTACAGGGATATTGTTTTAAAAATAATAATCTCTGCTGAAATACTGCAAAAAAAGAATCTAATAACCAAATATATATATATATAAAACTTTGATAATTTAACAACAAAAAGACAAATAATCCAATCACAAAACGGGCAAAGGACTTGAATAGACATTTCACCAAAGAGGACATTCAATTTGCCACCAAACACATGACAAGATGCTCAACATAATTAGCCATCAGAAACATACAAATCAAAACCACAATGAGATATTATTTCACTCCCAGTAGGATGGCTAAGATTAAAATAAAATAAAATAAAATAAAAAACAGAAAATAATTGTTGGCGAGAATGTGGGGAAATCGGAACCCTTATCCATTGTTGGTGGGAATGCAAAATGACATAGCCGTTATGGAAAACAGTGTGGCAGTTCCTCAAAAAACTAAAAATAGAACTACCATCATTGTTGTTGTTAGGTGCTGCCGAGTTGGTTCCGACTCATGGCAACCTTATAGGACAGAGTAGAACTGCCCCATAGGATTCCCATGGAGTGGCTAATAGAGTCAAACTGCTGACCTTTTAGTTAGCAGCAAAGCTCTTAACCACTATGCCACCAAGGCTCCAGATGACCCAGCAATTCCACTCCTAGGTGTATACCCAAAAGACTTGAAAGCAGAGACTCAAATACTTGCACACCAATGTTCATTGCAACACTATTCACAATAGCCAAAAGGTGGAAACAACCTAAATAGCCATCATCAGATGAGTGGGTAACCAAAATGTGGTACATACATACAGTGGAATACTAGTAAGGGTATTCTCAGCCAGTAAGAGAAATGAAAACCTGATACATGATACAATATAGGTGAAGTTTGAAGACACTATGCTGAGTTAAATAAGTCAATCACAAAAGGACAAATATTATATGACCTCATTTATATAAAAGGACGAGAACAGGCAAATGTATTTAGACCAAAGTTTATTAATGGTTACCAGATGTCTTAGTCATCTAGTGCTGCTCCAACAGAAATACCACAAGTGGATGGCTTTGCAAAGAGAAATTTATTCTCTCACAGTCCAGTAGCCTACAAGTCCAAATTCAGGGCATCAGCTCCAGGGAACGCTTTCTCCATTGGCTCTGGAGGAAAGTCCATGTCATCAGTCTTCCTTTGGTCTGGGAGCTTCTCTGCACAGGAACCTCAGGTCCAAAGGACATGCTCTGCTACCGGCACTGCTTTCTTGGTGGTATGAGGTTCCCATGTGTCTCTGCTCACTTCTCTCTTTTATATCTCAAAAGAGATTGTATTAAGACACTGATCTTGTCAACCTCATCAGTATAACCTCATCACAGTGATAGAATTTACAACACATGAGGAGATCATATATAACCTCATCATAGTGGTAGAGTTCACAACGCATAAGGACATCACATCAGATAACACAATCATACAATACTAGGAATCATGACCTAGCCAAGGTGCTACACACATTTTTTTGAGGACACAATTCAATCCATGATACCAGGGGTGGGAGGGAGGGAGAGAGGGGGGTTATTACTTATGGAGCACTGAGTTTCAGTTTATGGTGATGGAACAATCACATTGATTAAGGGTATGGTTGCACAGCTGATAAATATAATTGTCAATAAGTTGTACACCTGTAAAAATTTGAACTGGCAAAAGTTATATGATAGATATATTTACAACAAAGACAAAAAAAAAATATGAGGCTGCTTATGTGCAACCAAACATCTCATAGGATTTGGTTCCTTGGTTTAGAGGTTTGGGTCCATGGTTTCATAGGACATACCAGTTAATTGGCCTAATAATGTGTTTAGTGCTTCTGTTCTACCTCCTAGCTCATTGTGTAGTATCTGGGGTCTTAAAAGCTTGCAAGAAGCAGTCATTCATTGTACTACAGTTGGTCTCTATTTGCCTGGAACAACAGAGGAAGGAGAAGAATCAGGAGTAGAAGGAGGATATGGAATCTGTGGCTAATGGCCTCCCTGAACTACTGCCTCCTTTGCCATCAAACCAGGAGAACTGGATGATGCCCAGCTATCTTTACTGAGCATTTTGATCAAAGATTCTGTAGAAGAATCCTGACCAAAAGGGAGAAAATGCAGAAGAGAATTTCAAATTCTCATGGAATCCAGATTACCTGTAGCCACAGAGACTGGATGAACCCCTGTCTTAAGCTCCATTCTCTAGAGAAGCAAACCAGTAAAGCGTATATAGACAGAGATTTATATCAAGGAAATGACTCGCACGATTGTAGAGGCTGGAATGTCCCAAGTTTTTGGATAAGGATACAGGCTTCTCCTGATTCATGTAGCTGAAAGGGCTGATGAACCAAAGATTGGCAGCTCAAAGAACAATACTCCTGCTCACAGGCTATGAAGATCTATGAATCCCAAGATCTGCAGGCAGGACCTCAAGGCTTCTCCTGATTCATGTAGTTGCAGGGGCTGGCAAACCCAAGATCAGCAGGTCAGAGAGCAGGACTCTTGCTCTCAGGCTGTGAAGATCAACGAATCCCAAGACCAGCAGGTAAGCTGCTAGCTCAAGTCCCAAGAAATGGAGATCAGATGAAAAGGAGCCAGCTGCAGGATCCAGAGGAGGCAAAAGCCAGAATGTCTACTTATATTCAGAGGCAGGCCACAAGCCCAAGGAAACTCCCTTTCAAATGATTGGCTACTCATAGCAGATGCCATCATGGGAGTGATCACATATAAACACTGAGATTCATGGCTCAGCCAAGTTGATACACAATCTTAACCATCACAGTCAACCCCTTGTCAACTTGGTATCTGTACATGTCTCCCCAAACCATACATAATCTCTGAATAAAGATAATTACAAAGTCGTACTTGCGCCTAACATGATACAACTAACACGCATAAAACCGAAAACGCACTAGTCCCATTTACATCTTATATAAGTAAACAAAAATATTTGATGCACACATACAAAGCAGAAATACTCATAACAATTACAGTCCTCGTTTCTGCAATTGGTCACATGGTCGCAACTGGTATTTAGAACTACCTTCTTCCATCACCCATTCCGTATTCCCTTTGCCCTCAGCAAGCAGCTCAGCTCACTGTGATTCTTTGCCTGGTGGGGTGACCCAAAACTTCATTCCTGAAGGGTCTGGGCCATTAGTAGTCATGTTGGAATTGGGTTATTGTAGTTTTCCATTGACTTTAATTATAGGGCATGGTAGTACTAAGAGATGCCCTAAGGGATCTCCTGCATTCCAGGCATACTCTTCTTTACCCCCATTTTGTAATATCAATCTGATTTCCTCTTGGTAATCACAATCAATCACACCAGCCAATGTGGTAACTCCCTACTCTGTCTGTTGATCCAGAGGCATAAGGAGCCCAAAATGGCAGGGTGGCATTCTTAACTTCCAGTTCAATGGAATCAGTGATGTGTCTCCAGGTGGAAGCATTCCTCCCTCTGGGACTAAGACCTCTAGGCCTGTAGAGCATAAGATCACAGGAACACGAAGCAAAAAGCTTGCAAGTGGGTCACTAGGGGTAATATTGAGTGGTACCACTCCCATTTCCACCCCTTGATTCCTGAACCCATGAACGTGACTATAGGAGAAACAGCAACATATATTGGATGCAGGTTTAGAGCATATACAGCCTCCTGGAGAACTCTGCCCCAACCCTACAAGGTATTTCCACCTAGCTGGTGCCATAATTACATCTTTAGGAGGCCATTCCATCGTTCTATCAAGTCAGCTGCTTCAGGATGATGGGGAACATGGTAGGACCAATGAATTCCATAACCATGGGCCCACTGCCATACTTCATTTGCGATGAAGTGAGTCCCTTGATCAGAGACAATGCTGTGTGGGATACCATGATGGTGGATAAGGCATGCTGTAAGTCCACGGATGGTAGTTTTGGCAGAAGCATTGCATGCAAGGAAGGCAAATCCATATCCAGAGTAAGTAGCTATTTCAGTAAGGACAAAATGCTGCCCTTTCCATGATAGAAGTGGTCCAATGTAATCAATTTGCTACCAGGTTGCTGGATGATCACCTCGAGGGATGGTGCCATATCAGGGACTCAGGGTTGGTCTCTGCTGCTGGCAGATTGGGCACTCAGCTGTAGCTGTAGCCAAGTCAGTCTTGGTAAGTGGAAGTCCATCTTGCTGGGCCCATGTATAACCTCCATCCCTGCCACCATGGCCACTTTGTTCATGAGCCCATTGAGTAACGACAGGAGTACCTGGGGAAAGAGGATGAGTGGTTTTCGCAGAACATGTCATCCTACCCACCTGATTGTTAAAATCATCCTCTGCTGAGGTCACCTTTTGGTAAGCATTCACATGAGACACAAATATCTTCACTTCATTGGCCCATTCAGAGAGGTCTATCCACATACCACTTCCCTATAAATCCTCGTCTCCAATTTTCCAGTCATGTTCCTTCCAAGTCCCTGACCATCCAGCCAAACCATTGGCCACAGCCCATGAATCAGTATATAATTGCATATCTGGCCATTCTCCTTCCAAGCAAAGTGAACAACCAGGTGCACTGCTCGAAGTTCTGCCCATTGGGAGCATTTCCCTTCACCACTGTCATTCAGGGAGGTCTCAGAAAGGGGCTGTATTGCTGCCGCTGCCCACTTGAGTGGTGCTTGCAAATTGCACAGAATCGTCTGTAAACCAGGCACCAGTTTTCTCTTCTTCAGTCAATTGATCATAAGGAACTCCCCATGAGGCCATAGGTGCTGGCTGGGAGAAATAAAGCTTTCTTTCAAAGCACAAGTGGAAACTTTGAGGTCGTTTATGGTACACTTGAGCTTTAACTCTGAAGCCCTGAACACGTCTCTTTCTTTCACCAGCTTGTCTAGCAAAAGTAGGACCAACCAACCAACTTCTCTATACTTTTCATTATGATAAAACTGTAGAAAAATATCACACGTGTGTTCACCCAGAGCCTCGCCTTTCACCAATACCTGATCTATTGGTGGTGATATATTGTGTATTTGTATTGCCACCTCTTGCCATGGACTAGCAGTGCCCTCATTACTGCTGGAAGCAAAGTCATCAATATCTTTAAGACTAACCAGAATTGAGAACCAATTTAGAAAACTCATCCTTACAATTTTGTTTCTCTAGAACCACTCTTGATACCGAATGTCTTAGGCTGTTTTCCCTAGATAAGCAAAACCAGTAAAGCTTATAAATATATATATAGAGAGATTTATATCAAGGAAATGGCTCTCAGGATTGTAGAGGCTGGAACATCTTTGGATCAGGATAAAGGCTTCTCCTGACTCACGTAACTGCAGGGACTGGCGAACCCAAGATCGACAGGTCGGAGAGCAGGGCTCTTGCTCACAGGCTGTGAAGATTGAGGAATTCCAAGATTGACAGGTAAGCTGCTAGCTGAAGTCCCAAAAACCGGAGGTCAGATGAAGAGGAGCCAGCTTCAGGATCCAGAGCAGTCAAAAGCCAGAATGTCCACTTATATTCGATGCAGGCCACAAGACCAATGAAAACTCCCTTTCAACTGACAGGCTACTCACAGCAGATGCCATCATGGGGATGACCACATATAAACACTGAGAATCATGGCCCAGACAAGCTGACGCACAATCTTAACTATCACATCGCCACAACCTAGTGCCCTGAGACAATCTTTAACCTTTAAACCAAAAATATCTCTTGAAGTCTTCTTAAAACCAAATAATAGTTTAGCCTAACGAGTAAAGAATGTCTGCCTTGAGCATTGTGCTCTTTTAAGATCTATCTATATGGGATCAAACTGACAACTGCAACTCAAAAGATTAAATAGGAAACTTAGGGAGCAGTGAGTTTATGTTAATGGGATAGGAACAACTTTGAAAAGGAGGGTGAGGATGGTTGCACAACTTGAAGAATGTAGTTAATGTTACTGAATTGTATGTGTAGAAATTGTTGAGTTGATGTATGTTCTGCCATGTATTTTCTCAATAACAACAAAAAATAAATTATAAAAAAAATACCAATTCCCACCTTAGCCTCTGTTTATAGAAAATGTATCCTAAGACAATGTCTCTGATGTTGAATCTTCTGTGTTGTTAAAAAACTAAGACAGTATTCTATATGTAAGCTGATTATATATCCAAGTTTGCCTGGAATAGTCAATTTTATGCCTGTTGTTCCAGCAAATTATTAACAGGGCTCCCAATTTAATTCTCAAGAAAGAAAAAAATGAAAAAACCTTATTTGGATGATAAATTATATAGTCAGCCTGGGTAAAGCTGTACAAATTCAGTGAATGGCTTAAGCAGAGAAGTGATGTGATTTAACTTTTGATCTAGAATAAATGGATGGATTCAAGTGAAGTGAGTCTAAAGTTCAGACACTTGTTAAGAGGCTATTGTAACAGTCTACACACGGGTGGGTAAAATAGTGATTAAAGTCAATGCAGTAGAGATAGACAGAGGAAGGCAAATGCTAGGTTGGAAAAACTTGGTGACCAGTAGATGTGAAGAACAGGAAGAGTCTGTTGATGTCCCCTTTCTTTTTAGTCTTAGGTTTCAAGAGAAAGAATGATTTTGAAAATAGGAAGGATATAATCTGTTGTAGCTTCTCAGGAATTGGAGATCCTTGCGGGACATCCAGATGGACCATCCAAATAGCTTAAGTGACAGGTCTTTAAAGAAAATATATTTTTTTGAGTCCTTAGTGGATACTAATGACTCCTAGAAGAAAGAGAAGAGCACAGACAAAAAATCAAATTCTGAGAAACATTATCATTTTGGTAGACAAAATTAAAGGGCCCTCAAAGAAAGCAAAAAATGAATGACAGTGTTTTCTAATGGACATAGGTTTTTGCACCACCTTATTTGTTCCAGTTATCTTTTGCTATGTAATAGATCACGCAATAACTGGAGATTTTTTATACTAGTGGCTGTCTCCCATGTGAAAAACACACTCATCCTTTCTCAAGACTATCCCCAAATTTTAACACATTATAACATCAGACTCAGGCTTAAGGTCAGGCAGTTATCTAGATCAACTCCATATGTGGATGAGGTTTCTTAGCATCAGCTTCTCTCAATCTGAAGACCTATGAGCTAAAGAGACAAGTCAGATGCCCACCGCATACCCAACATATATTAATGCAATAAATACTCCCGTTGAAAAGAGGAACATAACTCAGTTCCGTAGCAATTCTGAAATTCAGCCAGGCACATGTTGCCAGTTTCTTGATCAGCTGCCAGTTTCTTTATCAGTCTTGCTCCCTGTGAGTGGTTCTCCACAGCTCTTAGTTCTGCCCTTTGAACCACTCTTCTTTTTCCACAAGACATTTCCTGTATTTGCAGCTAAACAGTTTTCTCAGTCTGCTTTCATATTGAGAAATTTAGACGTCCAAAGGCTTATTTTCATTTTGAACTGTTTCTGTCCCTATGATTCTAAATTACTATGTCATAGAAATGTAGACATCCAAAGGCCTATTTTCGTTTTAAACTTTTTCTGTCCCTATGATTCTAAATTACTATAATTTCTTTAAAATTTTTGTGAGTTCCTTATGTATCAATTTATAATCCACCGCATTAATCAAATGCTTCACCCACAAATTTATTTGAGAGACACCCTTTTCTACCCCGGAGCCCCTGTACCACTGTGGCAAAATATCTTAAACATTCTTAGAAGCCCCTTTGTTTAACAGAGAAGGTCAGCAGGACAAGCCCGTAAGATTTTTTAGAAGTCTTAAAAAGTAAAAAAGGTCTACAAGACAGCCTTAAATAATTCTGGGGTCTAAACAAGATTAAAATCTTGCCCTTGCCTTTACCTTTACCTTAAGGCTTAATTTTCTTGACTGCTCCTCGGAATTGATCTTTCCCTTAAGACCCTTTCTTATTTTGGGAACCTTTAAAACCAGTAGAACTAGTTGCTGTCAGGTCAATTCCACCTCATGGCGACTCCATGTGTGTCAGAATACAGCTGTGTTCCATAGACTTTTCAGTGGCTAATTTTTCAGAAGTAGATCACTGGGCCTTTCTTCTGAGAGGCCTCTGGGTGGACTGGAACCACCAGCTTTTCTGTTAGCAGCCAACTGTGTTAACCATTGAGTACCTCTGCTGTTGTTGTTAGTTGTCTTTGAGTCAATTCTGACTCATGGTGACCCCATGAGTGCAGAGTAGAACTGCTCCATAGGGTTTTCAAGGCCATGTTTTTTCAGAAGCAGATTGCCAGGCTGTCTTCCAAAGCACCTCTGAGTGGATTAGAGCTATCAACCTTTTGGCTTATAGTCAAGAGCTTAACCATTTGTACCACCCAAGGACTCCTGGTAATCTTTACTGGCTGGAAAAACTGTCTGAACTCTATAGTTTCTCTAAAGTTTGACTGAAAACAACAATTTGTTCATTTCTCTTCTCTCGCATTTTATTTTTAGCGGCTAGAAAAAACAAACAGATAAACAGGAAGATCTTCAACAATCTGCCCAGAAATCTCCGTAGCTAATACTTCATTGTGTTTATTTATAATTTTTACATAACCAAAGGCAATAGCATTACCAAACTACGTAACAAGTGCACCCCTTCCTCCAGATTTCAGTAACATTTTCCTCACTTTCCTTCAAATCCTTAATGACAGCCTTACTCAAGGTCCACATGTTCTGCCCACTGCCTGATCCCCAAAACAATGGCAGGACCTCACTTTCAGGTACCAAACTCTGTTCCACTTATTTATTGATGCATAACAAACCACTCAAATTTAGTGGCATAAGCAACTGTGTCATTATGCTTATGGAAATCAGATATATTCTCGGATATATATCTATTAGTATCATTAGTGAAATCATGCATCTTTAAGAACCATATTCATGTACTCCCTCAAAATGTATCATTATTAGAAATAGAATACATACTGGGCTGGGAGGACCAATAAAGTGACCTCACAGGTCTGAAAATCCTTTTTGCCTGAAGCTTATATCTTCAAATCTATTTCTTTCATCCTTAGAAAACAGAACGCAATGCTTAGCAAGATGAACTGAAATATGAATTGCTAGCAGGTAGGACCATGCTCCTCCCACAAAAATTCTGCTCCCTTAATATCTTAATACGGCTAATTTTCTGCTTACTCTCCCTAACTTATCTTATAGTTCAAAGTTACACAAAGTTGTAATTAAAATCCAATAAAAACATTCATCATTTTTTATGATTTCCGGTATCATTTATGCATACACAGGCAAAAATATTCACAGATGTGGCAGACTGAGCTTTTTTTTTTTTTTAATGTGTTAGTAAAAGGAAAGGGAATACTCGGGAAATATCAGCCATTTTACTTCCTTTGTTTACATTTTTTATTAGTTCTCACATGCTCTGTGTACTACACAGTATAAACTAAGCATTTGAATTCAACTGGTTAAAAGTACTGACATGCAGTAGGAAAATCATATATGTTGAACATCTTCCAAAAGATTCTCTTCTACCCTCTGGCTGTGAAAGAATAAACTCAAAAGAAGCACTGCAATTACCTCTCTGTTCTCACTTGCTGCCTAAACAGCACATATTTAGTAATATGTTGGGAGAGATTTTTGAAAGTTACACAGTTTGCCCTTCATATTTTAATTACTTAATCCATGTCTTCCTTCAAAAAATTATTTTATCTCATGCTTTAAGGGAATAAGTGTTTGTGTACAGTCAACAAAACATGAGCCAGAATAAGACAATACAGTTTTATACTGCATTCTTTTTGTTTCAGTACTGAAGCACTTTTCAGCTCATCTTATTTGTATATAGGCAAAATACATTACAGCTTTTATCAATAAAATCTGAGAAAGAGTAGATAAGTTTAAGCAATCTCATCTTTTTCCTTAGCTACTGAAAATCAATAGACTTAAAAGCTGTAACTTCAGTCTCTAATAGGTCAATTTATGTTCAAAGAAGATCTATGCACTGTCAGAAATTTTAGATATTGCTAAAAATGTTCTATATGCTTTATTTTAAAATTAGTTATTTACTAATACCTAAAATATTGTACCCTACTCAAAAAAAATAAATTTGTAGATTTAATTTTTGTTGATAAGTTTAAAAAAATAATGAACTTTTAAAATTAATAGTATGCTTATTTCCACAGACACCAAAGTGAAGTGAAATGGCGAATTAAGGCTTGTGCCAAAATCTATTTCTTTGATTCAGTTACCTGGATATTTCACAAGGAAAAGATTTAACCTAAGTTTTGTATTTCACTTAGGTCACTTTTTGCTCTTGGAAGATTATTTCATTATTTGTTGCATACTATAAGCAAAACTTAATATACTACATATTCTTAATAATATGAGGTTAGCATTTTATTGGAAAATTGATTGTAAATGCTCTTTGTTATAAATTTTTTGGCATATCCAAATTTTTCTTATATCATTTATAATTTTAACTGGCTCACTAGTAAAATAACATATCATTAGACTATTATAAACTAACACTGTGTAGTGCATTCACAAATAGAATCACTGGTCAAAAAAAATAAAAATTTAAAAGTTTAGGCTACCCCACATGTGCAGTGTAGAACTGCTCCATAGAGTTTTTAAAGGCTGTGACCTTTTAGAAGCAGATTGCCAGGCCTGTCTTCCAAGGCACCTCTTGGTAGGTTCGAACTGCCAACCTTTCAGCTAGTTGTTCAGTGCTTAACTGTTTGTGCCACTCAGGGTCTGACATCCATCTAAAATATGATGTGTAAATTATAGTTGTACCAATGCCAAGGAGAGAAATTCATTATCTAAAACTTTCCATAACTTCGTAACACTTAGGTAGTGCAGAAACCACCTAAATGTTTTAAATTTTGTCCATAGAAGCCTATCTTAATAAAGCAAAAACAGACACAAAGAACCCTCCTCTACATGTTATCTTTGCTTAGACCTTGGGTGCTATTAAACTGGAAAGTCTTCAGAGAATATTAACACTAATATAATGTCAGCTATTAAATATTTCGTACTGTATTAATTTTAGAGCTCATAAAAGCTATATTTTCAAAGGAAGAGTGTGATTCTTGGAATCGTGGAGAAGAGTTTGCAGGGGAGAAGTGTCACAGAGTGGGAGGAACAGGAGTAGAGCTCAGAGGCTAAGAGATACAAAGACAACATTTTTTTTCTAAATAAGAATTTTGTTTGATGTAGATACTGTTTTCAGACACAACCAGGTATAAGCCTGAAATGAGAAACTAGAAAATCAAGTACAAAGTTGCTAAGTTTCTTAGAGCAAAGCAGAAGTAATGCATTCCTTTCAACCTCCCACTTGGGTTAAGATAGAAATAAATAGCTAGAGACTGCCCTGAGAGACTCACGTAAAACTGCCCCCACAGCAACAATGGGCAACTCTTATCGCACGGAGTGAGGAAGAGTATTCAGCTTTGTGCCTAGATCCTTGCTTTTTAATTATTTAAAACATTTTATGCTGCTTTATCCTCTATCAACTGGATTTTCATTTATA
This sequence comes from Trichechus manatus latirostris, assembly GCF_000243295.1. Lineage (NCBI taxonomy): Eukaryota > Metazoa > Chordata > Mammalia > Sirenia > Trichechidae > Trichechus > Trichechus manatus. Next base: position 946,756 of record NW_004443968.1, read on the forward strand.
CCCTCCCCCACTCAGTGCTGCATCCCTCGCAAAGGGAGAAAAAGGGGTCAAAGATGGCACTCAGATCCTGTGCCGGGATAACCAGCAAATGGGAACAGCACCAAAGAAAGGGCAAACTGCAATGAAGAGTAAATTTGTGATGCAGGATGGAGTTTCACCAAGGTCACACATGCAATTTTACTCGTGCTGAGTTTGTGGTGCCAAGTGACATTGTATGGGGAGTTTATGGTCAAAACTTCCCAGTGAAGGCAGCATAGATAGAAGTCAGTTTAAGTACATAAGGAGAAGGGCATCATCTTCAAAAAGAAGATGGAAAACTTGGGGCCTATGACGGAAAGGAATGAGAAGAGCTTTTTCTCCTTTTAGTGTCTTTAGGGGCAAATCACCTCTTCAGACTGCTTTGATCTTTATGTGTTGGGACCTAAGAATCTATCGTATTATTTCCCTGATATATTTAAATTTGGAATCCTTAAACTCTAACCCTTGTTTCTGTCACCTCTTCTTATTTTAGGAATTCCAAGTTCTTTAAGGATTTAAAGTCATTTTAACTTTGGATCTTTACATTTCCCACCTGTCTTAGTCACCTAGTGCTGCTTTAACAGAAATGCCGTAAGTGGATGGTTTCAACAAACAGAATTTTATTCTCTCACAGTCTAGTAGGCTAGAAGTCCAAATTCAGGACATCATCTCCAGAGGAAGGCTTTCTCTCTCTGTCAGCTCTTGGGGAAGGTCCTGGTCATCAATCTTCCCCTGGTCTAGAAGCTTCTCAGGCACAGGGACCCAGGGTCCAAAGGACGCCCTCTGCTCCCAGCACTGTTTTCTTGCTGGTATGAAGTCCTCATGTTTCTCTGCTCGCTTCTCTCTTTTATATCTCAAAAGAGACTGGCTTAAGACACAATCCAATCTTTAGATCTCATCAATATAAGTGCTGCTAATCCATCTCATTAACGTCGTAGTAATAGGATTTATAACACATAGGAAAATCACATCAGATAACAAAATGGTGGACAATCATACAATACTGGGAATCATGATACACATATTTTTGGGGGACACAATTCAATCCATGACACCACCCAATTCCTACTGTTATATGTATCAAAAGAGAAATAAAGGAAGAAAGGAAGGAAAGACAGGAGGAAGGGAGGGAAGGGAGGAAAAAGAAACCTGGTCCTAAACAAAATTACAAATGTCAGTAAATATTATATTTTTGCATCTTTCCTGTTATTGTAATCACTTGCTTCCTGATCCCTTGCTGCTTCCAGGTATAAATCCTCTGCCCTTTCTTAGGTAATCTTACGTTCTCAAAAGTTCTTGGATTGTGAAGTTAATTAAAAATCTCACTTCTCTTCTTTTGTCTCTAATTTTAGAATCAAAGGTTTAGTTTTTTTTTTAAATCAGAAATTTTACATTCTTTTTTTTGGGGGGGAGGAGCTTTAAGTGAAAGTTTACAAAACAAATTAGTTTCTCATTCGATAGTTTGTGCATAAAGTGTTTCATGACATTCGTTTCATTTCCCACAATGTGTTAGCACTCTTCCCACTTCTGCTGTGGTTTCCCCATTTTCTTTCGTCCTGATTTTCTACCCCTTCCTGCCTTCTCATCTTTGCTTTTGGGCAGATAATGCCCTTTTGATCTCATATAATTGATTGTTCTAGGGAGTACATTCCTCTAGGGTGTTATTTATCTACTATGCTTGTCTATTGTTTGGCTGGGAGGTGGTCTCCAGGAATGGTTTCATTTCTAGATCAGAAGGGTGTCTTAGGGCCATAGTCTATGGTTCCTTCAGTCTCTGTCAGACTAGTAAGCCTGGTTTTTTTTGTGAATTTGATTTTTTGTTCTACAATTTTCTCCCACTCTGTCCAGGATCCTTTGTTGTGATCCCAGTCAGAGCAATTGGTAGTGGTAGCTGGGCACCATCTAGTTCTTCTGGTCTCGGGGTCATGTAGGCTGTACTTCATGTGGCTCTTCAGTCCTTTGGACTAATTGCTTCCTTGAATCTTTGATCTCCTTCACTCTCCCTTGCTCCGGACAGGAAGAGACCAATAGTTGTATCTTAGATGGCGCTTGCAAGCTTTTAAGACCCCAGATGCTACTCACTGAAGTACAATGCAGAACATTGTCTTTAGGTACTATGTTGTGCCAGTTGACATAGATATCCCCTGAGTTTTAGTTTCCTCTTCAGAAGAATAGGAAAGTATTTAGATTTTTTATTCCCCTAAAGTCAGGTTTGTCTACTTCCTCAGAATATACCCTGAACTGCTCTCAGAGGAGGATATAACCCAAATCAGTTATTTTATTCAGGTAGTAAAAACCTGTGTCCTGGGAAAATAACTTTTAATTCATCACCTGTTTTTTATTAACCATAAATTGCCTTTGATTCTACCCTACTCTCACCATTTCCTCCCTTCTGGATAGGATTTTTGCACATGAATACAAAGAGAAAGGGAGAAAACATTCTTAGCTTTTCAGTTTCTGAATAGACTTTGGAAAATACTGGATGACAGATAGGTTGAGCAATAGGGGTTATGAATCTTGCACCCTTGAATATTGAGTGTCAAAAGCCAAGTTTCTGCTGATGGTGATGTTGTATGAATATAATATTAACACTTGTTCAACAAGTACTTCGATAAACTCTTCTGAGTTCCTAATAATCTATATTTTGTAAGTAATACAGAATATAATAATAATGTACACTTCTTTAATAGTCTTCCACACTCAAGGTTTCCAGTATGATCTGGGTTCCCCTTTTCACAATAAATGAGCAATGTTCTGGTTTCCTAATCAGATGACTAAGAGAGGTATACTCTCACATCTTAAATATCTATTTTTTTAATTATTTCATGTATCTTTAATGAACTGTAGTAGATGTTTTTAATCAAATAGTCCATCTTACCTTTGTTACTCAAAAAGTGCTCAAAGTACAAGTACAGAACTCCATAACTCTTCTTAGGAAGCGCAGTGACAGTTATTGTTCTTCTCTCAGAAACCACAGCACCTGGCACTATAACATACCCATACTCATTGCCGTCAAGTTGATTCCAATTCATAGCAACCACATAGGACAGAGTAGAACTGCCTCATAGGGTTTCCAAGGAGAGGTTGGTGGATTCAAACTGCTGACTTTCACAATAGAAAACTCAAACCAAACTAGTTGCCAAGTCAAGTTGATTCCAACTCATGGTGACCCCATATGTGCAGAGTGAAACTGCTTCATGGGGTTTTCAAGGTTGAGACCTTTCGGAAGCAGATCACCAGGTTTTTCTTCTGAGGAGACTTTGGGTGATTTCAAACCTCCAACTTCTCAAGTAGTAGTTGAGCATTTAAACATGTGCACTCCCAGGGACTCTCAGCATAGTAGTAGGTGCCTCATAAATGTTGAGCTGTTTGTTGAAGTATTTTGCAGTCCCTGCAGCACCTACAGAAAATAGTCCCTTAGAAATGGCAACATAAGATACTGCTTTAAAGTAAGAAAGCTAGGAAAATATCAGAAACAGAATGTTTATTTGTTTGTTTTTTTCCTTTTTTCCTTCAAGGGATGGTCCTCATAGTGACACTTAATCAGGAAAACACTTCCTTCTCAGTAAAATGATAATGGGGTTTCCTAAGGGGCTGATAAAAAAAAAAAAAAAAGTACATCAAAAGCTGAAAAATGTGTGACTGGTGACCCGAAAGGCCAAACAGGCAGTGTAGGGTTGCCTTGGTGGCCTGGGTAGCTTGAGAAGGGTATTTGAGTCTTTGGGGCACATGAACACATTATCTGGCCATGAAACAAAAGCAGATGAAACAAACAGAGAAAGTGCAACAAGTAAGAGGAAGGTCACACCATCTTAACAGACTGATCCCAATACAGGGAAATAGGAAAAAATACCAACAGCAAAGAAAAAGAAAAACAGTGGTAAGAAACTTGTCTTAGGCTGGGTTCTCTAGAGAAGCAAAACCATTGAAGTGTGTGTGTATATATATATATATAGACAAGCTTGGCTGCTAACCAAATGTTTGGCAGTTTAAATCCACCAGCCACTCCTTGAAAACTCTATTGGGCAGTTCTACTCTATCCTATAGGGCTGCTATGAGTTGGAATCAACTCTACGGCAACAAGTTTTGGTATACATTTTATATATATAAAGAGAAAGGGATTTATACCAAGGAAATGGCTCACACAGTTGCTGGAAAGTTCCAAGACCATGAGTCAGGTGTCAAACTGGGGGCTTCTCCTGACTCATATAGCTACAGGGGCTGACTAACTCAAGATCAGCAAATAAGATGGCAGGCTGCTGGATCACGGGCTGCAGAGGCTGACGAATCCAAGATCAGCAGGTAGACTGCTGGTTCAAATCCCAAGAATCAAAGGTCAGATGATGATGTACTGAATGCAGAATCCAGAGCAGAGCAAAAGACAGCAGGCTTTGCCAGAAAGTCCATGTATGTTGAATGCTGGTCATACCCTCCAAAGAAACTCTCTTTCAACTGATTGGCTGCTCATAGCAGATCTCTTCAAGGAGGTGATAAGATCATTACATAGTTGCCAAACTACATCATAACTGTCAAACCACTGAGAATCATGGCCCAGCCAAGTTGACACACTACCTTAATGATCACAGTTCACCCTTTATCAACTTGGCACCTGCACACATCTCCTTAAACCATACATAATCTCTAAATAACGACAATTATAAAGTCATATTTGTGCCTCCCATGATACAATTGACACACGTACAACCGAAAATGCACTAACCCTGTTTATATCTTATATAAGTGAAGAAAACAAAAATATCTGATACACAAATACAAGGCAGAAACACTCTTAACAACTACAGTCCTTGTTTCTGCAACTGGTCAAGTAGTCATAGCTGGTATTTAAAACTACCTTCTTCCACCACCCATTCCATATCCCCTTTATCCTCAGCAAGTACCTCAAGTAGTCATGGTTCTTTGCCTGGTGGGGTGAGCCAAATATTCATTCCAGAAGGGTCTGCACCATTCGTAGTCATGTCAGAAGTGGATTGCTGTAGTTTTCCATTGACTTTAATCACAGAGCATACTAGTACTAAGAGATGCCCTAGGGGATCTCCTGCATTCCAGACATAATCTTCTTTACCTCTATTATGTAAATATCAATCTGATTTCCTCTTGGTAATCAGGATCAATCACACCGGCCAATATGTTAACTCCCTTCTTTGCCTGTTGATCCAGAGGCATAAGGAGCCCTAATTGGCAGGGTGGCATTGTTAACTTCCAGTTCAATGGAATCAGTGATGTGTCTTCAAGTGGCCGCATTCCTCCCTTTGGAACTAAGACATCTAGACACACAGAGCACAGGGTCACGGGGACAGGAAGAAAAAGTTTGTAAGTGGGTCACTAAGGGTAATAGTGAGTGGTGCCACTCCCATTTCCACCCCTTGATTCTTCAACCCACAAATCCCGGCTATGGGAGAAACAGCACTGTATATTGGAAGCTGGTTTAGAGCATATACAGCTTTCTGGAGAACATTGCCCCAACACTGCAAGGTACTGCGACCTAGCTGGTGCTATAATTTTGTCTTTAGAAGGCCATTCCATCATTCCATAAAGCCAGCTGTTTCAGGATGATGGGGAACATGGTAAGACCAGTAAATTCCATGAGCATGGGCCCATTGCCGCACTTCATTTGCTGTAAAGTGAGCCTCTTGATCCGAGGCAGTGCTGTGTGGGATACCACAATGATGGATAAAGCATTCTGTAAGTCCACAATGGTAGTTTTGGCAGAAGCACTGCATGCAGGGAAGGCAAATCTGTGTCCAGAGTAAGCTGTCTATTCCAGTCAGAATAAAACGTTGCCTTTTCCATGATGAAAACAGTCCAATATAATCAAACTGCCACCAGGTTGCTGACTGATCACCCTTAGGAATGGTGCCATATCGAGGACTCAGTGTTGCTCTCTGCTGCTGGCAGATTGGGCACTCAGCAGTGACTATAGCTAAGTTGGCCTTGGTAAGTGGAAGTCCATGTTGCTGAGCCTGTGCATAACCTCTATCCTTACCACCAGGCTCACTTTTTTTATGAGCCCATTGGGCAATGACATGAGTGGCTGGGGAAAGAAGATGACTGGTTTCCATAGAACACATCATCTTACCCACTTGACTGTTAAAATCCTCCTCTGTCAAGGTCACCCTTTGGTGAGCATTCACATAAGACACAAATATCTTTACTTCTTTGGCCTATTCAGAGAGGTCTATCCTCTATTCATATACCTCTTCCCCATACCTTCTTGTCTCCAATTTTCCAATTATGTTACTTCCAAGTCCCTGACCATCCAGGCAAACCATTGGCCACAGCCCATGAATCAGTATAAAATTGCTTATCTGGCCATTTCTCCTTCCAAGCAAAGTGAACAACCAGGTGCACTGCTTGAAGTTCTGCCCATGGGAGGATTTACCTTCACCACTGTTCTTCAGGGGTATATTAACTCTCCAGCCCTATGACATAATTTAGTACACAGGGAGCTTATTCACCTTTCCCTCCCACAAGATGTCATATTGACCCATTACACTGATGACACTATGTTGATTGGACCTAGTAAGGAAGGAGTGTCAATGACTCTGGACTTATTGGTAAAACATTTGCATGCTAGAGAGTGGGAAATTAATCCGACAAAAATACAGGCACCTTCCACTTCAATGAAATTTCTAGGAGTCTAGTGGTGTTGGGACTATCAAGATATCCCTTCTAAAGTGAAGGATAAGGAAGGATAAGTTATTACATCTAGTCCCTCCCACAACTAAAAAGGAGACATGGTGCCTGGTGGGCCTGTTTGGATTTTGAAGGCAACATATCCCTCATTTGGGTATGCTACTCTGGCTTATTTATCATGGGACTCAAAAAGCTGCTAGTTTTGAGTGGGGTCCAGAACAAGAGAAGGCTCTGCAACAGGTTTAGGATGCCATGCAAGCTGCTCTGCCATTTGGGCCATATGATCTGGCTGATCCAATGGTGTTTGAAGTGGCAGTGGCAGATAGAGATGCTGTTTGGAGTCTTTGGCAAGCCCCTGTTGGTGACTCACAGCACAGATCCTCAGGATTTTGGAGCAAAGCCCTGCCATCCTCTGCAGATAACTACTTTTCTTTTGAGAAATAGCTTTTGGCTTGTTATTGGGCCTTAGTAGAGACTGAACGCTTCACCATGGGCCACCAAGTCACCATGCGACCTGACCTGCCCGTCATGAACTGGGTATTGTCTGACCCACAGAGCCATAAAGTTGAATATTCACAGCAGTACTCCATTATTAAATGGAAATGATATATATGGGACGGGGCTCGAGCAGAATCTGAAGGCACAAGTAAGTTGTATGAGGAAGTGGCCCAAATGTCCATGGTCTTCACTCTTGTCACATTACCTTCCATCTCCCAGTCTGCACCTATGGCCTCATGGGGAGTTCCTTAGGACCAGTTGACTGAGGAAGAGAAAACTTCTGCCTGGTTTACAGATGGTTCTGGGTGATATGAAAGCATCACTCAAAAGTGGACAGCGGCAGCACTACAGCCCCTTTCTGGGACCTCATACCACCAAGAAAGAAGAGCCATAAGCGGAGCACGTCCTTTGAACTTGGGGTCCCTGTGCTGGGCAATTCCTAGACCCAAGGGAAGATTGATGACAAGGACCTTCCCCTAAAGCCGAAAGAGAGAAAAAGCCTTCCCTTGGAGCTGGGGACCAGAATTTGGACTTCTAGCCTCCTAGACTGTGAGATAACAAATCTCTGTTTGTTAAAGCCATTCACTTATGGTATCTGTTATAACAGCACAAGATAACTAAGACAAAAGTAATAATATAGCTGTTATGTATTGAGCATTACTATTTGCTGGATATAATGTTAAGCACATGTGTTCATTTAATTAAAAACTATGTATTTCTAAAGGTAGAACTAAAAATAGGCACATTATCTTCTAAATGAGTGGATCTCAGAGAGCACAGATTCACAAGGTAGGAATAAAACAAAAGCAAGTGTTAATAGCCCTTCCTATTTTCCTTGGGCCCAGTGTGAAACAAAAGGATCTGTAGAACTCGATAAATGTTCAACAATACAGGCAGGGGATGGTACACACTGATGGCAGAGAAGGGGGATGGGCACTGTGCCAGCATGTTCCTAAGGCAGTTGGGCCCTACCTTGTTGAGTTAGATGAGAAACAGTAATTCTGCCAATGTATTTCAGCAGGTGCAGGTGCAACAGCTTTGTTGTTGATGAGATGGCCGTATGTCCATAGAGTCTATGAGTGATTTTCCCCTTGCCCCACACCCAGGGTACATTTGGCTATGTCTGGAGACATTATTGCTTGTCACAACAGGGTGGGGGGAGAGGGGTATGCTACTGGCATCTAGTGGATAGATGCCACAGATAGTGCTAAACATCCTATAATGCACAAGACATTCTGCTCAACAAAGAATTATCTTGTGCGTAACATCAACAGTGCCGCAACCAAAAAATGCTGCAGTAGGGCCTCATTTTTACAGAGTTGAGTGTAGATCTAGTTTCTATTCAGAGTAGCAAGATATCAAGCACTGGGGTGCTAAGAGGCAATTAGCAATACATCAATACTTTTAAAATATATTGCTAAAAGTAATTGAATGAATTTCAAAAAATTGAAATGTTCTACATTTTAATTATGATGTTGTTTACATGAGTGTATACAGTTGTCAAAACTCATTGAATGGTACACTCAAAATAGATGTTTTATGACATGTAAATTATATCTCAATGAAGTTGATTTTAAAAACAAAATCATAATCTCACATTCAAAACAGTATTTGCATTTAAATTCAAAGTGCCATGTTATTCCTTCTTTTTTTTCCCAGCAATGTTAATTGAATACCATTCACTCTGTAAGACAGTGATACAGTCTTAGAATGCAGCTCATTAAGGGCTGGCTTAATTAAAGGATGTACAGACAATTGGTAATGAAACCTATTAGGATAGATTTTTCAGTGATGAGAATAAGAAGAAGAAAAAAAAAATCCCTTCCCTCAGAAAGCTTACTAGTGATACACCAGCTTGTTTTATATTTTAGGCCTACAGATTTCAATGGCCAATCTGTTGAACAAAGAGAGAAAATTAATTTGAAGTGATGTATAGGGAGGGGGAACCACAAGTAGGGATTGTGATGGAGATTTTTGCCAATACAACACTTTGAAGCAGTAAATATCTCAAGTAACCCTCCTAACAACCCTATCAGGTAGGAAACATTATTGTCTCCATTTTATAGATCAGGAAAGATCATGAAAACTGCCCAAATCTAAATAGTAAAGTAGATCTTGGAAATGAACCTAGGTCAGTCTGTCTCCAGGCTCTAGTGTATTGCCTGGAGCATGCAACTCTTGGAAAATATGCAGGAGTAAGAAATTACAGAAAAATTAGGAACTTTATGAGCATTTACAGCCATTGTAGCAAAGCCATAATTATTGTAGCAAAGCCACCGGATATTGAATTCTTGCAGTGGTACTCTATAAGACACCAACAAGAAACTAGTAGGACTCTGTGGAAGAGTTGCTGTATGTTCAACCAAACGATTTTCAACTTCCTCTTGGGCACAAAGAAACCCAAAATTCCTAAACCTCTTGCATCTAGGTGGTAGTATGTAATTTGGTTTTGGTTAACGGAATATGGGCACAAGTAGTGTATGCCTTGTGCAGACCTGGCCCTTGACCTACACTCTTTGAGCCTTACTTTCTCTTTCTATGCATATTGGTAGGGTTAATCAAGAGGATTGAGTAGAGGACTCCAAAGAGGCCCAAGAAGATGACAGCGTTTGAATTACCATGTGAAAGCCTGCATGCTGAGTATCTAATTCAGACCATGACATTAGTGAGAAATAAATCCTTATTGTGTTAAGCCACTAAAATTTTGGGGTCATTTGTTACATTATCCCCATAAAGCAAAGGAGAGAAAAAAAATGATAAAGTTAATAATATTGCCAACAACTTTCCATGTAAGGAAAACTTCTAATTTATTACTTTATTTACACACTAATATTGTTCCAGAAAGCATTTGAGGCACTGTATAAAGACATAGAGTATATAACAAGATAAGATACATTTGAAATTGGGGAGAAAAGTGAGGCAAAGTTCAAAAAAAAAAAGTTAGAAAAGGGAGCCAGGAATCCAAAGTACACAAAATGCATGCATCCTATCCCTAGAGGTGGGTCACACATTTGGCTGTAAGCTTTTTAGGAACCAGTATAAACAGGGAAGCACAAAGAAGTTTATTATTCACAGTAACCATAAAGCAAAAGCACATCAACTACCAGGAGAAGCATGTTTACTCTGGCTCTAAGACCAGAGAGAAATTTCTCTTATGGGTGCTTATAAAAATGACACTGTGAAATACATTGAATCACATTCTCAACAACAACAACAACAAAAGATCCTCACAGTATACCCAGGAATGAGTTTCATAAGGCTGTTCCTTGTAAAATCCCATAATATAGAGTCAGTGAGACAGTCTTTGAATGCTGCTCATTAAGGGTCTGGCTTAATTGAGGGATGCAAAGAGAACTCATAATTAAATCTAATTCAACTTGTGCAATAATTTTATAATTACTTGAAATGTTTAAAACAACTGTTTGGTGAACTTTACTCAAAGTGCATTGACGCTATTCTCTTGTAAATCTGTTTTTTTCTTTGTCAAATACAAAACTGTTATAGCCTAAATAAACAAATCTTGATGGAATGTATAATCATATAGTTCCCAGCCCAATCCTAGAGATGATCAGAGTGCCTTTGATTAGATTCCTGCAGTCTCATCTGAATGGTAGAAATATAGCAGCAGTTACATACATTGATCAGTGATCATGGAAATGGTTATAAATTAAAATTTCCAGATCTTTCTTATTTCCCCTATTCTTTCCGTTCCTATACATATAGTTAAAGAAAGTTGGTTCTACTGTAAAACATCTGTTATTTTTCTTGCTTCTACTTTGGAAGGAGGATTTTTTTTTTTTTTTTAGACTAATGCATCTAAATTAATTTTTGAAACTCCCTCCATCACTTAAATTACGGATTTCCTTAAAATTTTGTCTGTTATTTGTTTTGCCAAATATCCCAAACTATTTTGACTTCTGTTACATTCTTAGGATAATCTAAATGTCAAACCTGCTTGGAGTGAATTTGATTTTTGAAATAACCTAGGAGTAATTTTGGATACCAGTCTATTGAATAAAGTCATCCTGTAGCATACACATTTTGAAACACTTGACACAAAAAGTCAAATTATTTTTGACTTATTCTTATAAATGAAGCTATTTTATTCTCTAACTCTTTTTCCTTAAACTTTAATTCATTTAACTGTACTGGGTGCAAGGCAGAAGTAGATTTTTATGAAAAAACAAATACAGAATTACAAATAAAAAATTAAATGTAGAAGTGATTACTTATAATGAAAAAAAGAAATTGCATGACTTACAAATTTCGAAAACCTAAAATACACCTAGTTCACACTAGTACAACTCAAACTATTTCAGAGGACAGAAAAGGAAGGAATACTCCCAAATTCATTCTATGAAGCCAGCATTACCCTGATACCAAAACCAGGCAAAGACAGAACAAAAAAAGAAAATCACATACCAATATCTCTCATGAATATAGATGCAAAAATTATTAACAAAATTCTAACCAATAGAATTCAGCATCATATAAAAAAATAGACCATGAACAAGTAAGATTCATACCAGGTGTGCAAGGATGGATCAACATTAGAAAATCAATCAACATAATCCACCACATAAATAAAACAAAAGAATTACATGATCATCTCAATCGATGCGAAAAGGCATTCAATAAAATCCAACACTCATTTCTAATAAAAATTCTCAGCAAAATGGGAATAGAAATGAAATTCCTTAACATAATAAATGGCATCTATACAAAACCAACAGCCAACATCATTCTCAATGGAGAGAGGATGAAAGCATTCCCCCTGAAAACAGGAACAAGACAAGGAAGCCCTTTATCACCACTCCTATTTAACATTGTGCTGGAAGTCCTAGCTAGAGCAATAAGGCAAGAAAAAAAGAAATAAAGGGCATCCAAATTGGAAAAGAAGAAGTAAAACTATCCCTATTTGCAGATGATACTATACATAGAGAATCCCAAAGATTCCACAAGAAAACTGCTGAAACTAATAGATTCAGCACAGTAGCAGGATACAAGATCAACATACAAAAACCAGATGAATTCCTATACACCAATAAAGAGAATTGCAAAAAGGAAATCCAGAAAATAATCCCATTTATAATTGCCCCACCCCAAAAAATCAAATATTTAGGAATAAATCCGACCCGACCAGGGACGTAAAAGATCTATACAAAGAAAACGCCAAAACATTACTGCAAGAAATCAAGAGACCTACATAAATGGAAAAACATATCATGCTCACGAATAGGAAGACCCAACATTGTGAAAATGTCAATTGTACCCAAAGCAGTCTACGGATATAATACAATACCAATCCAAATACCAACAGCGTTCTGTAATGAGATGGAAAAACCAGTAACTAACTTTATGTGGAAAGGAAAGAGGTCCCGGATAAGCAAAGCATTATTGAAGAAGAAGAACAAAGTAGACAGTAGATAAGTGTTAACTTTGGTGAAGGGAAAGACAGTGCACAATTTAGGGGAAGTGAACACAACATGACCAAAGCAAAGTCATAGAAGCTTCATAGACACATCCAAACACCGTGAGGGACTGAATTACTGGGGCTGAGGGCTGGGGACCATGGGGGTCATCTAGGCCAACTGACATAACAAAGTTAATAAAGATAATGTTCAACATCCCACTTTGGTGAGTAGCATCTGGGGTCTTAAAATGTTGTAAGTGGTCATCTAAGATACATCTACTGGTCCCATCCCATCCAGAGCAAAGGAGAATGAAGAAAACCAAAGGCACAAGGGAAATAATAGTTCAAAGGACTAATGGACCACAAGTACCACAGCCTCCACCAGCCTGAGCCCAGAACTATACGGTGCCCAGCTACCACCACCAAATTCTCTAACACAGATTACAATAGAGGGTCCCAGACGGAGTGGGAGAAAAATGTAGAACAAAATTCAGATTCTCAAAAAAAAAGGCCAGACTTACTAGTCTGACAGAGACTGGAAGAACCCCTAGACTATGGCCCCTGGACACTCTTTTAACTCAGAACTGAAGCAACTCCCAAAGTTCACCCTTCAGCCAAAGTTTAGACAGGTCTATAAGACAAACGGAGCCCTGGTGGTATACTGGTTAAGAGTTTGGCTGCCAACCAAAAGTCAGCAGTTCAAATCCACCAGCTGCTCCTTGGAAACCCTGTAGGGCAGTTCTACTCTGTCCTATAGTTTTGCTATGAGTCAGAATTGACTCAACGGCAATGGGTTTGGTTTTGGATAAGATAAACGATAATACACGTGAGGAATGTGCCTCTTAGTTTGGTCATGTATACAAGACCAAAAGGGCAAAAAACAATGATGAGAAGGCAGGAAGGGACAGGAAAAACAGACAGATGAAAAGGGGGAATTGGGGTGTGGAAGAGGAGAGTGTTGACACATCACAAGGGTTGCAACCATTGTCACAAAACAATTTGTGTATAAATTGTTGACTGAAAAACTAATTTGCTCTGTAAAGTTTCACCTAAAGCACAATACAAAAAGAAAAGAAAAATAAATAAATAAAATATACCTAAGAATGTCACAAAAGCCAGAAAAATAATGTTTTAATAACTAATCATCTGATGCACCTCTGTAATAGTTTCCTGCAATTTTGACTGCATATTCTTTGATTACCACTTCATAAGAAAACATCTTTTTTATGTTTTTATTTTTATTTTTTTTTATTGTACTTCAGGTGAAGGTTTACAGAAAAAATAGTTTCTCATTAAACAGTAGTACACATACTG
>NW_004443968.1:965644-1010454 GCF_000243295.1 Trichechus manatus latirostris
TTGTTCTCAGATTGAAGAACTCCTTTAATAATTCTTGTAAGTTTGGTTTGGTTTTTACATATTCCCTTAATTTCTGTTTATCTGGAAATGTCCTAATTTTGCCATCATATTTGAACAAGAGTTTTGCAGGATATATTCTTCTTGGCTGGCAATTTTTTTCTTTCAAGGTTATATATGTCACCCCATTGCCTTCTTGCCTGCATGGTTTCTACTGAATAATCTGAGCTTAGTCTTATTGTTTCTCCTCTGTATGCGACTTCTGGTTTTTCATGAGCTGCTCTCAGGATTCTTTGTTTGTCTTTGGTTTTGGCGAGTGTGATTATGATATGCCTTGGTGATTTTCTTTTGGGGTCTATCCTATATGGGGTTTGTTGAGCTTCTTGGATGGCCAGCTTTTCATCTTTCATGATACTGGGGAGGTTTTCTGTCAGCAGTTCGTCAATGATCCTCTCTGTGTTTTCTGTTTTCTCCCTCTGTTCTGGAACTCCGATCACTCAAAAAGTTTTGCTTTTGATTGTATCCCACGTAACTCTCAGTGTCTCTTCATTTTTCTTTGTTCTTTTTCCTGAGTTTTCCTTGAACAGAGTTGTATCCAAGTGTTTGTTTTCAATTCCACTGATTCTATCTTCCACCACTTCAAATCTGCTCCTCAGCCCTTGTATGATACCATATCAGAGCGACTGACCCATTTCTGAAATCTTGTTGTTTATCTTTTGGATTTCTAATAGTTGTTTTTGTAGAATTTCTAGTTGTGAATTTATTTTGAGGTTTTGTTCCTGCACTATTTTCCTGAATTCTTCCAATTTTTGTTTGTATTTTTCAAGAATTTGTCTGCCTTTTCCATTAATTTGTCTATTTTTTCCTCATTTTTGTCTGCTTTTTGCATCAACTCTTGGATAATTCTGAGTATTAGATATTTGAACTCCCTATCAGGTACTTCTAGTGCTTTTTCTTCCACTGGAAAGTTATCTGGTGTTTTATTTTGGATGCCTACTGGACCCATCCTGTCCTGTTTTTGTAAATATTTTCATATTGTCTGCTGTCTTCTGGGCATTCAGTAGTTATTTTTCTTGTTTATTGATTGTAGATTTGTTTGTTTCATCCTTTTTTTAATTTGACTATGTCTGAGCAGGCGGGCTGTGTGTTCTTTGTTGTTTGCTCATCTGTGGGTATGATACTTTCGCCTCCTTCTCCAATTGGCAGGGTCAGTCACTCAGAAATGGTACAGCAGGGCAGGTCTAGCTGAAGAGGAGTTGCTGGGATGGGTTGTTTGTGGCATTTACTACAGCCACCAGGGCTGGTCGGTAATCAGTCAGGGCAGGTTCTGGTAGGCTGTGCTTGTGCTGCTTGGTGATGTGATGTTAAGTACACGGTGCAGGTAGGCAGGATGTAGTGGGGAGATTGTTATGTGTGGAGCTAAGATGGATATGGGAGAGAGGAGAGAGGAACAGGAGCCAGAAACATACAAACAAACCAAAAAGAGTGCTAGGGGAGCTTGTCATTGGAGTGGAGAGATGAGAGACTATAAAATGGAGAAAAACAAAAAGGGGAAGAAGAAGAAAAAAAAGAAAAGAAAAGAATGAATAAATGAAAATTAGAAAGAAAAAAGAATAGCAAAGCTCCCAGGTATCCCACTGGTGCAGCTATGAAGTCTGGGAAAGTTGTTCCCAGATGTTGCAGTGCAGCCTGGCTAGAAGGCATAGAGGTATTCAGCACCAGGTATTCAGGGAATAGGAAGAGAATCAAGGTATAGAGAGATTAGGAACTGAGTAATGAAGAAAGACAAAAAGGGAAAAAGTGGGAAAAGAAAACAAAACAATTTAAAAAAAAATAAAAGAACAAGAGAAGCCCCCAAAAAACAGAAAAAAAAAATAAAACCACAAAAAAAGAAATGCGCTCAGGGATCCCTCTGTGCATCTGCACAAGCTGAGGGTGTAGGTCCCAAGCCGTGTAGCACCGCCCAGCCAGAATGGGCTCCCAACTTGGGAAAAGGAAAAGAAAACAAACAAACAATTCAAAACAAGCAAACAAAAGCCCCTGAATCCCACCAGCATGGCATCCCAGTCCGGGAAGTAGTTCCACACTCGAACGGAGCTCCGCAGCCCCTTAGGAAGAAGCAAATATGGCGCACGGAGCCAGGTATTTGAGAGAAAGGAGAGGGAGGCAGTGAGAGGTAAGGAAGAAATCAAAAGAAGAGGAAAAAAGCAACACCAGCAGCCAACAAATGGCACTCAGGGAGCCAGCCAGTGCCGGCGAGTGGAATGCAAGCAGCCGGTGTTTCCCGGCCAAGAGACTGTAGCCGCAGGAAGCAGAGGAGGCTGAGTGTGGGTGAAGAAGTGGGGGGGGAAGCATATATCACAAATTACTGGTTGTTCTGTCTCATGCTGGAAGCTCTGTGAAGCTGCTTTCTCGTACCCCCTATTTGCTGGTCTCTGATAGGAATCCAAGATGGCGGATCTGCGCTGCATTAGCTGATAGGGGACCTCTGCATGAACCTCTCCTCGCTCTCCATTCTCTGTCAGTTTTCTCACTCCATTTGGTGCTTGGCTAAGTTCTTTATCTCTTCATTTGATGTTTTAGGGTTTCAGGATTGCTGTTTTCTCTGTTTGGCTTAGTTTTTTGGACCTTTGCTGTAGAGGGACTGTGTGGTACTTCTGTCTAGAGCACGATTTTTCCGGAAGTCCATAAGAAAACAATTTTTAATACTATTTTCAATTAAGAGACTAGAGAGACAATTCACTATTTTATTTAACAAGTTTGATTAAACTTTTAAAAAACCGGTTCATTCAAATGTTTCTGCATCACTACTCACTGGCAGTATCATGTAAATTTTTTGTATTGTTTTCAAATTTTGAAAAACATCTATCAAATTTCTTTACTATATGAGTTATCTAATTTCAAGCATTTTAAGTTTTCTTGTGCAGTGACTAAAATATTCTTTGAATTGATGACCTCTTTAGTCAACTTGTCACCGAAGTCTTCAACATCACCTGAAGTATGGGAAAGTATGACAAAGGAAGAGTTCCTGTGGAAAGAGACAGAGGTTTTAATTCAATATAAGTAAAATATACAAATTTTATAAAAAACTATATTACTAGGGCCTCTTTTAGGCCTTTGGAAGAGGCCTGTGCAGGTTATGGGCCATGAAGCTTAAACTTCCATGGCTTCTGAGCAAATTCACTTCTTCCAGTAATAAAATGAGGAATAAGACAAGCATTCTCAATACTTTCTTTCCATGATTTCTATGCAAATAACATTAATCAAATGAGTAATTTAGGAAGAACTTATTTATACATCACTTACTTTCAAAAAATAATACATTTAGAAGATGCCTAAGATTTGAGATGTTACCCATACTAATCAAGCCAAGAGACTTAAAATGTTTTCTAATTCCATTGTCTCTTCTAGAGAAAATGTCAGAAGCTGGCTCTTTACTCAAAGATTTTCCTGCTTTTTACCATTTTCCTCTATCATCTTAGCTACAACTTCCTGGTGTAAGAGGAGTAAGTAAGTCAAAAAGACCACTTATGGAATGACCAGAGGCCTATTAGTGGCAAGAGAAGGTATCATTAAAACTAACCTTGTTGTTGTTGTTGTTGTTAGGTGCTGTGGAGTAGGTTCCAATTCATAGCAACCCTATCTACAACATAAACACTGCCCGGTCCTGCATTATCCTCATGATCCTTGTTATGCTTGAGCCCATTGTTGCAGCCATGGTGTCAATCCATCTCGTTGAGGGTCTTCCTCTTTTTCGATGACCCTCTACTTTACCAATCATGATGTCCTTCTCCAGGGACTATTTCTTCCTGATAACATGCCCAAAGTATGTGAGACAAGTATGTCTTGCCATCCTTGCTTCTAAGTAGCATTCTGGCTGTAGTTCCTCCAAGACAGATTCGTTCATTCTTTTGGCCGTTCATGATATATTCAACATTCTTCACCAACACCATAACTCAAAGGCGTCTATTCTTCTTCAATCTTCCTTATTCATTGTCCAGCTTTCACATGCCTATGAGGCGATTGCAAACACCATGGCTTAGGTCAGGAGCACCTTAGTCCTTAAAGTGACATATTTGCTTTTAACACTTTAAAGAGGTCTTTTGCAGCAGATTTGCCCAATGCAATGTGTCATTATATTTCTCGACTGCTGCTTCCATGGGTGTTGATTGTGGATCCAAGTAAAATGAAATCCTTGACAACTTGAAATTCTCTCCTAGGGAGTTATAATTTAAGCCTTAGCCCTTTTGTGACTCGTGGAACATGTGGTATCCCAGCTACTTTTTATGCCTCTGGGGTTCTTTGGGAAGGAGGTAGCCTGATTTGGATGCATTTAACCTCAAGGCAGGAATCTTTTGAAATGCATGTAACTGGAGAACCCTGAGTTGCAGCTTCATTTTTGTGTAGATTGAGCATTGTCTTAGGTGATGCCTCCTGGGTGCGTGAATTTTCTAAACTTTTGGCAGGTTTGCCTTTGTTTCTGTGAGATAAGCCTCCTCACTGTTTCCCAGTTAATATGTTCTTCTGAGAATGTACTTACTGTGAGAATAAGCTATTCCCAGTCTTCATTCATTCAGTCATAGTGGCCATTTTCTCATTGTTCCCAGGTGTTACTGGCTCCCTGCTTTTCTAGCTTCTGAACACTAAATAATGCCATTGCAGTGGTACTTTTCAAGAGACTCAAACTCCTATAAGTTATTGATGACCCTCTACTTTACCAAGCATGATGTCCTTCTCCGGGGATTGATCCCTCCTGACATGTCCAAAGTATGTGAGGCATAGTCTCGCCATCCTTGCTTCTAAGGAACATTCTGGTTGTACTTCTAAGACAGATTTGTGCATTCTTTTGGCAGTCCATTGTATATTCAATATTCTTCGCCAACACCATAATTCAAAGGTGTCAATTCTTCTTTGGTTTTCTTTATTCATCATCCAGCTTTCACGTGCATAGGAAGCGATCGAAAACATCATGGCTTGGGTCAGGCACACCTTAGTCTCCAAGGTGACATCTTTGTTTTTCACCTGTCAGCAGGATTTACAACATCCAGGGTCTGCTGGGAAATACGGGATCCCAGATAATGGGTAACAAAATCTACAAATCGTTAAAAAAAATTCTGAATTGGTCCTTTAATTAGCATGCTTTCCATTAGTGAAAACATATGGTATCAACAAAAATTTCAAAGGAGAAAATAATTAAGTCTTGAAAGCAAGAGACTCAGATGGTAGAGTAATGGAGAAGCTAAGAAACTCACAATGTGGTAAGCAGAAACAGCCCTGAATAAATGAGACTATACATAGAAAGGAGATAAGAAAATGAATAGCCAATAACACCAATAAGTAAAAGAAAAAAGTCATGGGAAAAAGGATAGAAATAGAGACACAGAGTACTTGATTCAAGAGGATAGTAGACCACAAGAATGGCTACAGGGCCACCAGAGCTGCTGTATTATGTTGCTGTGTAAGTGACATTCCTGGAAGGAAGGAAGGAAGGAAAGAGGGAGAAAGGAAGGGAGGGAGGAAGGAAGGAAGAAACATAAAAATATGGAGTATAAAAAGTCAAGAAAGAACCCTGTGGGGATGGGTTGGAGTTAGAGGTATTGGTGTAAATTTAGTATTTCTACAATATGCATACATATCTGTATTTGCATGTTTGTGTGCACATATATGTGTACATTCATATTGGTTAAGAAGCAAAGACATTCCAATAGCAATAAATGCACCAAATGCCTAGATCTTGGTCTCTAACACCATGTCCCACTAAAAGAAACCAGTGTTCTTCAGAGAAATGCTGATTCCATATCTGGGATAGGGTAGGTCCAAATGGGCAGGGAACATCTTCTAATGAAGTAAAGTAAAAGCCAAACCAAACACAATGCCGTGGCGTCAATTCTGACTGACAGGGACCCTATGGGACAGAGTAGAACTGTCCCATAGGATTTCCAAGGAGCCACTGGTGGATTCAAACTGCCAACCTTTTGGTTAGCAGCCTATCTCTTAACCACTGTGCCACCAGAGCGCCAATGAAATAAAGTAAGGAAGTACTAAAAAAAAAAAAAAAAAAAAAAAAAAATGAGGAAATATAACTAGGATATAGGAGGCAGCCTGAAAGGGCTATCAATGGCCAAATCTGGGACAATTTGAGCACTAAAATAAGTAGAATAATGAATTATAAACCATTTAAAAAGGAGTTATGAGTCTATACTAATATGAAACAGATAAGAAATAGATAACAGATAAAGGGAGGAGAGAGATTTTTAGCTTACAATAAAATGCAAAAGGGCAGTCAGTAAATATGAAGAGAATGCTGGAGTTGGAAAATCATCATTTCACAACCCTTAGGGTAATAATCAGGAATCCCCAGATGGTGCAAATAGTTAAGTGCCCAAGTAGTAGCCAAAAAGTTAGGGGTTTGAACTCACCCAGAGGCGCCTTGGAAGACAGGCCTGGAGGTCTCCTTCCAAAAGATCACAGCCTTGGAAACCCTATGGAGTAGCTCTGCTCTGCAAACATGGGGTTGCCATGAGTCAGAATTGACTCCATGGCAGCTAACAACAACAACAACAACAATGGTAATACTGAGGCAAGAATCATCAATAAACGCTACATCCTGCGTAATTTTTTTATGAGGAGTAGGATATTTGTATCATCTTTACACAATTTCCCACAGAGTTCTTATTAGTCATAAGGGGGAAAAAATAATTACACAGTGGAGAAATCAGGCAACACCTTGACTGGTGTCAACATTAATATCACCAATGAAGGACAGAGGAACATACTGTACCTCCAAAAGTGATGCCATAAAAGGACACAAAATCACCTATACAGCATTTAGCTAAGCATGCATAATCTCAATCTACTCATGATGAAACATCAGACAAACACAAAATGAGAAATATTATATTTTAAAAAAAATGGAGGTGGCTATATTCTTCAAATATGTTAATGTCATAAGAGATAAAGAAAGGCTATGGATATGCTCCCAATTAAAGAAAGTTAAACAGATATTACAGCTAAATGCAATATCTCCCTCTAGAGTGGATCTTGTACTGGAGGGTAGAAAAAAAATGTCATAAAGGATATTACTAGATCCACTTACAAAATTGGAATATGCATGGTAAGTTAGATAAAAATATTGGATCAATATAAATTCATGAAGTTGATATTATACTATGGTTATGTGAGACTATCCTATTCTTAGAAAATACACACTAAAGTGTTTAGGGGTCATGTGACATGATGCTGTAATTTAGCCTTAAACCATTCAGGAGAAAAATTATTTGTACAAAGAGAGAGATAGAGTAATTACAAATGATAAAGCAAATGGAGTAAAATGTTAAGAATAGGCAAATCTTGTTAAAGAGTATATGGTTGTTTATTGCTCTAGTTTTATTTTTGCAACTCTTTGTAAGTTTACAATTATTTGCAAGTAATTTTTTTAAATAAAAATAATAAGGAAGGGGAGAACCCAGGAGTTCCACACCCGCTTCTAGCAGTGGAGGAACACCATGGCTGTATCAGAGCATAGCAACCCCAGGTCAACTAGGTAGTAAAGAACAAGAGGGAGTTAGCTAGTGCAGGCCCAGTCTCAAGCCTTGGCAAGTATCTTGACTTGCCTGAGGAAATTTGAAATCCAAAGTTGGATTTGTTTAATGGCTCCAAAACCAACACCTTCACATCTCCTAGAAGATGATAGGGATGTTGTAAAAGGACAAGTTCAAACGGGGTCCTCTGGTTATCAAAAATTACAGGACCTGACTGTCTGGTCTGCCCTTCCACTCCCTAGCTGTGCAGCTATCTCTAAGACCTAGAAAATAGCCTGCTTCATACTTCATCTGCAATTTGGAAGGTCTACTTAGTTGCATGCACTAAGATATGAGATCATGGAGAACACAGACATACACCATACACACACAAACACACACATACACATACACACACACTTGAGTCTACAGTGACAGATGAATTGAATTTTCCCCCTTTCCTTTAGGATGCCAGCAACATATATTCCAAGCAATTCAAAAGGCCATAGTGTGCAAACTTAATGAGCAAAGGCTTTTGAAATCAGATGAAATTTGGTTTAAGATCCATTTCGACTACTTACTAGCTGTTGAGGCTCCAGGGAAGTTGCCTTATCTGTAAGGATGGTAACAGTGATACTTCCTTCATAGGATTATTATGAGGATCAAATGAGATCTTACATGTAAAGCCCATGGCAAGAACAGACAAGAACTGTCTAACACTACCTCTTATTAATGTATTTAAAGGGTGTAAATAAATTTAATTCTATACTAGGGACCACTGGCCTCTGTTAAAGAAATATCTGCCACTTTAAGGGAACATAATATTTTTTATCCATTCATGTAACACAAATTTATTGAGTACCTATTATGTAATAGGATAAAGATGATTAAAATGCAGTCCTTTTTCTTAAGAATATATAGTCTAATAAGGAGACAGAGACATATCCCTAACAAATTACAATATTTCAGATTACTATCATAAGAATATTATAAATCAAATTTTAAATAATCTTGAAAGAAAAACCAATTCCTTTTAAGGTTTGGGAAAGCTTTGTCATAGAGTAAAAACTCAGAGACTCTGTTAAAATAAAAGTGAAGTGATTTATTGAAAGTTCAAACACAGTTTGAAGTAGGAAACGTTCAGCCTCAAAATATGAAGGCAATGCTTCAAAAAGCTGACTCAGTTACAGGAGTTTATAAAAGCAAAAACCTCAAGTAAAGAGGTACAACTAAAATGCTTTTGATTGGCTCACATCCACAGGGTTGGTTAGAATAAGGTTGTGGAAAAGTGCAAGCTATTGCAAGGGGGTTAGAAAAACGTGCTTCGAGGTGGGTAGAGAGGTATCTTCTGAGAATCGGCTTAACCACTGAAGTTACATGCTTAACACCTATGCAAGTCATAATGATCATTATTGCAATCTTGACCTAGCTACCAAGCTTTCTGAGAACTGCAAAGCGGAGGTAATTTCTCAGAAACCGTCAAGCTGTCAAAATGGAGTCACATCTGCACTTTAGGCAGTAGCCTGAACCCAGGCAAATGCCTCGAATTTTAGAATGCTCTTCGTCAGTTTCTTAGAGATAATAACGTGCATAGAGTTTTGAAGACAACAACGAGAAGAAAAAAAAAAAGAAAGAACTGGAGACATTCTGAAAAGAGGAAACAAGATGAAGTGTAGATATAGTTGGTCATTAAGTAAGCTATTTTTTTTTTTTTTTGCAGAACTTTTTCTTCTAGTGAGTCATCACTAAATCATTCAGAAGACTAGGAGAATGTTTCCTAACTCCAATGGCCTCCGTACGATCACATTTTTTCTTTTTCTTGAAACTAGATTTTTTCCCTACAAATCTAAAATTTCAAATAGAAGTTATCAGAGTCCTGACTTTCCTACAGTAGCAGGAAGTTCTAAAAACTAAAGATCAAAAGCAACTTGTTCACTTGAATTTTGCAATGTAGGATGGAAATTCGTAATTTCTTCACTAAGCGATTTACTTTAGATAAACTTGAACCTAGTTCTTAAAATCTAATACAGTAGCTGTTGAAAGGAGTGACAAATACTGCACTTTAATTTTTAGATATACTGTTTTATATAAGTTTTATATACTATAATTTCAGTCTCCAAAGACTTCCTTGGGTCTCACTCTAGGATATACATCCTACTCACTACATAAAATAATTAGATTTTATTCCTAAAATATAACTTTGGAGTAAACCTCATGTCCCTAAAGATGTTTTCTATTTTGTACCAATCAATTCGTGAAATATCTCATTTCTCTTAAAACCTATTTTATGGTGAAAGTGTATTATACTGAACCAGAAGTTTCTCTAGGATGATTCTCATTTTTCTTGCTGATATTATGACATGAATGTAGATTGTTAGGCTACCTGTGTAAGAAATAGTGCACGATACATACTCCAGGTTTCTATTGCTGTGTAACAACTGCCCCCAAAACTAAGTGATTTAAAACAATTTATTTTCTTCTGCAGTTCTGGGGGCTGCTGGGCTCAGCTGAGAAGTTCTTACTTAACATTCTTTATTTAATTATAGGCAAATCATGTGTGTGACTGGAGTCACCTGAGGGCTTCTTCATTCACATGCTGGTGCCTGGGCTGGGATAGCTGGAACAGCTTGGGGCTATCTGGGTCTCTCACTCTGAGTCTCTCCTTCTCTCTCCATATACTTCTCCATATGGCTAGCCTGGGCTTCCTCAACTCTGGCAGTCTCAGGGTAGTTGAACTTCTTACATGGCAGCTGTCTTCTCCCCAGCAAGCATTCCAAGTTGCCTGAATAGACACTGCAAAGCTTTGATAAGTTAGTCTCAGAAGTCTTAGAATGTCACTCTTCTGCATTATATCGGTCAAGCAGGTTACTAAGATCAGAAGGAGGGAAGGTGGCATATTAACAAAAATGATTTTTAGAGAATATTTTGAAATAATTAGGATGTGAAACACTAGGATGTGCTCTATGGCTGATAACTTGCCATTAATACAAAGGTCAGTAATCACGCTAGGATTAAGTGATTTAACCCACCTTGGATCCCATTTCAATTTACCCCCTAACCCACAAGGAACATCAAAAAGCTGCAAAGTGCATTTCTGAAAGCATCCCACACTCCCCAAAGTACTACTGCTGCTACAACAGCATCAAATGGAACCACTCTGTTTCCAGACTTTGGATGTTTTGATGTATTCAGCACACTTGAGCTCGACGCATGAAAGCTAGAGAATTATCACAGATGCGTGCTTCGAGAAAAAGATGTTTATTAAGCTAAAATAAATATTGTAATGACAAAACAAAATTTCCAAATCCACAGATTAGTGATGAGACACTGTGTTCCCCAGAGGGCAGTTAGTGGAGGGGCTGGTTTCTGTAAAAAAAAGTAGCTGTTACCGCTATGTGTCTGTTCCAGTCATTTGTTGCTGCATAACAAACTACCTCAAACTTAAAATGTTTAAATAATCCATTTTATTATATCTCACAAATCTGTAGATCATCATCTGGAGCAGGCTCAGCTGGGCAAGTCAGCTTTACACAGTGTTAACTGGGGTCACTCAGTGATATTCAGCTGGTCACTGGGCTGGGCTGGGATTGAGGGTCCAAGATGGCTTCACTCACATGCCTGGCACCATAGGGCCCACCCCTTGTCCATGGAGTCTTAGGGCCTAATCTCCAGCAAAGTAGTCAAGCTTCTTACATGAAGGCTTGTGGGTCCAAGAGCAAATGTCTCAAAAGACAGGAAAGGAAGCTGCCAATCTGATAAGGCCTGGCTTGGAAACTGGCACAGTGCCACTTCTGTCATATTCTCTCATTCAAAATAGTCACAGAGAGTCTGCCCAGATTCATGAGGAGGGGACATAAAAAGTTTCCCAATTATAGTTTAATACATAAGGCACTGAATGTGACTTTTAAATAATTGAATATTATATATATTATATATATAATTACTGTGGAGTCAACTCTGACTCATCATGTCAGAGTAGAACTGTGCATCATAGGGTTTTTAATGGCTGATTTTTTGGAAATAGATCACCAGGCCTTTCTTCCAAGTTGCCTCTGGGTAGACTTTAACCTACAACCTTTCAGTTAGCAGCCGAGCATGTTAACAGTTTGCACGACCCAGGGACTGAATGTTATATATTCCCTATATATTGTGTGGAGGACACTGGTTATAATGTGTTAGACGGGTCTCCACTCAATCAGAAGTTATATATAGAAATTTAGAAAAACCCATTGACATCGAGTCAATTCTGACTCATAGCAACACATAGAAATAAAACTTATTAAATCCTAAGTCTTTTTTTGGCATGGCTTTCTTTTTCATAAAGGAAATTAAAGTATACAATATGTACCTAGTTTTCAAAACAAGATTTAGGTCTTATTTGACTTTGTTCACTACTGCTGTATAAATGAGCCATCTGAGGCAATGTACATCCTCCCACAGATAAATAACACAGGTTAGCAGGGACCTCTCATAATCTAACCTATTACCATTTTCCCAGTGTTGTTTATCACTGATTTCCTCTTCTCCATGCCCTCTAGTAAAAGACCACCAGGAATACACCAACAATTGAACAAACTGAATTTATTACTAGCGCCAGAATGTGTTGGTGTAGTAAGGAAAAGCACATACCTTGAAAAACCTTGGGGCATCTAAATAAGAAAGGGTTAGAAAGAAGTTATAGGATTTAGGCTTATGGATGGTGATTTGGGGAGGGTTTGAGGAAATGGGCCATTGCTCTCGATTGGATGCTGTCAGAAAGCAGGGGTAATTCTATGATTTGGTAGTTTAATAAAAAATCTTAATTAGAAGTAGGAAAGACTAGACCAAGGCTGTAATTTCTAAAGAAGTGGAAGTCATCTTATTGTTCATAAGAGTGGGATGTTTGGAGCCCTGGTGGCACAGTGGTTTTAAGAGCTACGGGAGCTAACGCTGCCAACTTAAAGGTCGGCAGTTCCAATCCACCAGCTGCTCCTTGGAAACCCTATGGGGCAGCTCTCATCTGTCCTGTAGGATCACTATGAGTTGGAATCAACTCCACGGCAATGGGGTGTTTTTTAGGGGGATGTTTGGTCATTTTTGTGTCTTGGGAAATGTTCATGTTTTGTCTGTGTTCAGACATGATTACTTAGGTGTCCTGTGTTCTTGACCCATCGCAGTCACGGAACCGTCTTGTCTGCTGTTGATGTGTTGTGCAATTGTTTCTGTTCAACAGGAGAACACAAAGGCCTGGCCTAGGCTAACGCCAGATGTCAGGAGCTGCTTTTCTCTTCCACTATTTCAACCGACCTTGAGTTTTCTCTCCCCTTTGTCCCTCTTTCTGTTCTACTCAGTTCCCTAAACCTTCATAAATCCTCCCTTTGGCATTTGAATTCAATTTTCTCTCTAACATCCTTTGTGCTGCATGTTATATTTACGTGTTTACGCTTTGTCTCCTCGGATAAGATCACATTACACAACTATCAGCGCTTGGCGCTGTACTGCAAATCATACCGAGGAAACACTCACTGAAAAAAGAAAAAGGAAAGCTTTATTTTCTTGTTCGATAAACTAAAACAAACCGGGTTGCTTCTCTAGATTCAGTAAAACTGTTTCTGGAAACAGATCGAAGAATCCTAGACCTGAGCTTAAGAAAAGAACTCTAGTTCGAAGCACTTAGTCACTTTTGATAAGAAACAACCTAAACTCTTAAGCATAGGCCCCAGAGCGGGACTACATTTCCCACAATCCTTCGGGGCTTAAAAAAAAAAAAAAAAGGCGCCTCAATGTTCTGAACTACACTTCCCACAATCCCTGAGCACGCCTGTTAGTCTTGTTTCCCGAAACCACTGCCCCTTTTCCCATCTTCCCTTTCGGTCCTTGCACACCCGGGAACAAGGTCGTGAAAGCAGGAGTTGGTACCGCCATTTCTTCCGCCCTCGGTCTGCACTTTCCGCAGAGCCTCGAGCAGCGCCATGTTGGGGCAGAGCATCCGAAGGTTTACCACATCTGTGGTCCGAAGGAGCCACTATGAGGAGGGCCCAGGGAAGGTTAGTGTGTTAGGAGCCCGGCTTGCTTGGAGGAGGGGGCACTTGACTGCCAATCGCAGAATCCGAAGGCCACCTACGGGCTCTGGAAAGGGAGATGGCAAGCAGGGAACTCGGGTTGAGATGCAGACTAGTAGTCCACTTCCCCAAAGACCAGGCAGAAAACTGAGGACCCCGGCGGCCCACCGTACTTGCTGAAGGGAATGAGCAGGTAGAGCCAAAGGCCCTATGTATCCTATCCCCCTAAGAACGTCTGGAGCACCCGGGAGACGCGGCTTGCAGGTATTACGGCCTAACGTCGAGCTTGAGGTCATCGGACCGGCAGTGAAGGTCATTGGGAACTGATGAGAAAATGAGGGCCTGTGATTGTGGATCTGGCCTTTTCTAAGCAGTTTACTAGATAGGAAGTACTAACCGTCCTCGGTTGCGGTTTAGATTTAACCTCTCGTATAGCTAACTTAAATCGGGTGATTAGTAGTAATTGTTTGAGTGTTATGTGAGCCCTGTTAGGGAAGGGTGGAGAAGGGGTGTAGAGGGTAGGACTGCTTAGTTACGAAAAAGTGAAACTTCCTTGGCAGTGCATTTATCACTACTGTGTTTCTTTACTAGGTGGCAAGTTTCCAAGGATAGTAAAACAATGCATTTTGTTTTTAAAATGAGTACTTGGGATAATAATTTTTTTTTCGATTTTCTAAAGTAGAAGAGTAGACTTTGTTTCTCACAGTGTTACACCTAGTCCTCGAGAGTGACTTTTTTTTAAATGAGATATTTTTTTATCTTCTAGCGCTGTGTGTCATGAAGGTCATAGGATTTGAAAGACTGTTTAAAAGGGCCTCTGGTATATAGCATATATAACTGGGTTCTACAATAAAACTCTTTCTAGCATGTACTGTATGCTTATTTTTTGATATATAAAATAATTAGGTGACTTGAAGTTCTGTTTTTGTTGTTTTTCTCTTTTCCCAACAGAATTTGCCATTTTCAGTGGAAAACAAGTGGCGGTTACTAGTTATGATGACTGTATACTTGGGATCTGGATTTGCTGCACCTTTCTTTATAGTAAGACACCAACTGCTTAAGAAATAAAGATGTTTAAGTTCATCCATGATACAGGTAATTAATGGATTTCTAATCATCATAAAACAGTGTTTTCCCGTTTATTCCTTTTCAAAGAAGTAACACCATAAATACATGGTTGTGTGGAGATGGGTCCTGAAATGAAGTTTAAGTGTGGCATTGATGGAGACAGGTTATTCATCCTAGAAACAGATATTTCTTGGCCTACGTCATAATAGCTAAGGTTTATTGAATACTTTCTGTTTGTGAGGTGGATGAATGATACTAGCACTCTCTGAAACACAAAGATATTAAGTACATTGCTGAGGATACCATAGCTAATGATTGGTAGACCGGGATTCTTACCCAGGCAGTCTGATACCACAGCTCACACTTTTAACCAGGTAAAAGTACTAACAAGCTGATTTATGCTAGTCTGTCTTAAACACTCAATTCCTTTTGTAAAGTGGTCACTGTGCTCCTTTCCATTTTTTAAAACCCAGGATTACAGTACAGAAAAGTTGTGAAAACCACCAGGAGATAAATGTTTCTAGTGCTCCTGGATTCGTATCAGTCCCAGGTGCTGATGCAAATGTAAATCTATGCCTGATAACTTGGCTATCTTGGCAAAAGTCTGATTTTTAAAGTTACCTTTCTCATTAAGGCAGGGGTTCTCAAATGGAAGTGTTTTTGCACCCCAGGGGATATTTGGCAACAAGAGGGTTGCTACTGGCGTCTAGTGAGTAGAGGCCAGGGATGCTACTAAATATTGTTCCAAGCTCAGGATAGCCCCCTCCCAAGACAAAGAATTACCTGGTCCAAAATACCAGTATTGCTGAGGTTGATTTCGAGTTGACTCTAACTCATGGTGACCCACGTGTGTCAGAGTAGAGCTGTGCTTCATAGGGTTTTCATTAGCTGAATTTTTGGAAGTAGATCTCTGGGCCTTCCTTTCAAGGTGCCTCTGGGTGGAGGTTGCTCTGGGTCATTCTACATCCCTTCATGGAACAAAATAGCTGCCTAAGCCGGCTTCAACATAATCATCTTTCAGTTAGCAGCCAAGTGCATTAACTGTTTATGCCACCCAGGGACTCCAAAACCTGTATTAAGGTATCTGATCAAAGGAGTCTTCTGTGCTGGGGGGTTATCACATTCCATGTGCCGGAAATAAAAGATTTAATTATGGTTAAGTTTTTCTCCAAGAATTTCTACAGGAAGCCCTGTAAGATGATTGGAATAAATTCCAAAATATACATTGGAGAAGAAAGACATTGTTGTAGCGTAGAAGGGAAATGATTTATCCAAGGCATGAATAGGAAAAGATTTTGGTGCATATGATGAAGCAAATCAGTATGAATGAAGTCATGATACTGTAAACGCTTTCTGATGTACCACACAAACTGATGGCCAAACTTAATCAAACTGACTTCTGTGAACTAAATGGGATTTTTATTTAATTACAGTAAGGAGAGTTTTTGCTTTTTTTTTTTTTTTTCCTCAGATAAGAAGAGGAGCATTCTAAGAAGTCCAGCCTCTGAAAAATGGATCAAACTCTATTGAAATCATATAGCATACTGATTATGTTTGTAAATAAACTTCCTACATGAATGTTAATGCTTCTTATTCTGTGAAATATATAGTGTGCTAATTGAGCATGTACTTAATTTTTATTTTGGTAATATTCCAGTATTGGTTTCTTGATCAAAATATGTATGTGGTTTAGTTGGTTCCTGGTCTTAAATTGTGTGATTTCATTTAATTTTTTATTCCTAGGTCAGGACTTTGTTGATAACTTATGATATAAAAGAGAAAAACAAACTTGGCTTTGGGTGTCCTATAATTATATATACGTAGTCTTTGCTAAGATACCCTCTGCATTCATGTATCATTGTTTTGTGATTGTGCAGTGATAAATCAGGTGTCATAGTTTTGCTATGGGAACATTAAGGTTTTCTGCCTTTGGAAAAAGTAGAAGCAAGAGTGTTAAGTGTTCAACTGATTTTCAATTCTGAGTTCAAATCTTTCCTGTGCCATTGTGTTGCAAATTTAACTGTCTCAGTTCTCTTGGATGAAATGGGGATAGTACATATGTAAATCATTAAGCTCTTAACTAACAGGTTGGTGATTTGAACCCACCCAGAGGCATCTTGGAAGACAGGCCAGATGATCTGCTTCCAAAAGGTTGAAAACCCTATGGAGCAGTTCTACTCTGCACACTTGGAATTGCCATAAGTCGAAAGTGACTCTATGGCAGCTGGTTTGTTTTTTTGGTTTACTACCTTTTAAGGTTTTGAGGTTCTGTAAATTATATAAAAGCACTTAATTTCTAGTTTAATAATTTTTAAACATGTTTTCAGGTTTTAAATGCATCAAGAATCAAAGAATTTATTGTGCAGCAGACCTAGCTAAATAATTTTCTAATTCCTTAAATTTGTCTTCCTAAGTAAGTATTTGAGAAAAGTATACTAATGACAGAAAAACCTTAGCCTGTCCGGTAGTAAGAGCAGGAGTTGCTTTCCCATAAGAAAACAGGCAGGCTGGTTCTGAGTACATATATATTGTAAGTAGTAGAGGCCACACAACTGTATAGTTTCATACAGGCATCTGATTCCATTCAGTGTAATTTTTTTCAAGAGAATCTGGACTTTTAAGTGTTGGCTTGGGTTTTTAAAAACCAGTGCAGGAAAAAACTTAAAAAATGTTATAGTTTCTGTAATTTGTATATATGCAAATAATTTTTCCTACACTGGTTTTTAAATAATAGATAGATCTAACTTTAGTTGATCAGGTGTCACCTTCTTAGTAAACATTCCCCTACTGATTTCCTCCACATTATCATGATGACACACATAACTCTTCGACACCCTATTTATTCTTGAAGGAAAGCATGCATTAGTTTACATTCTGGCAATAGTTCCTTGCTTTGCTTCAGAACAGCATTTTGAAAAGCACTGGATTAAAGAATTAGGGGATTTTAAAACAGTTTGCACTTGGCTACTAACCTAAAGGTTGGTGGTTCAAACCCACCCAGTGGAGCCACAGGAGAAAGGCCTGGTGATCCACTCCCAGAAATGTTATTAGGTGTCATTGAGTTGATTTAGACTAATAGTGATCCCATGTAACAGTATGACTGCACCATAGGGCTTTCTAGGTTGTAATCTTTACAGGAACACGTCTCCAGGCCTTACAGAGCTGCTGGGTATACTCAAACCGCCAGACTTTCAGTTAGCAGCCGAGTGCTTAATCTCTGTGCCACCAGGGCTCCTTTCCATAACGATTACAATGAAGAAAACCCTGTGGAGCGGTTGTGTAACGCATGAAGTAGCCTTGATCAGATCAACTTGATAGCAGTGAGTTCATTATATAACAAAAGGTAAAACTCAACTGACCTCCATCTTCCTCGTCTGCCTTCCTCTGCATGTTTATCCTAAGCTATTTATTATAAGATGGCTTCTACATTGCTAGGCATCCCATACAGATTGAATATCCAGCAACCAAAACTACTGTTTGTTTCAAGGGAAGAAAATTCTTAGAAGCCCATCAGCAACTATACTTCACTAGTCATTGGCCAGAAGGGTCAGATAAACACTGCTAAATAGAACACTAACAAGGGGCATGGCATCACTGTCATTGGATTTGATGAGTTAGGATTTCCTCCCAAGCCTTAACATGGGAAGAGTGGACACTGGAACAAATCAGGATGTTACAGTAAGGGAGAAGAAAGTGGGCATCGGATAGGCAAAGGACAATGCTACCTACAACTATATAGTCTAAGAAAATAACTCGTTATAGCTATTATTACAGACCAGAAGGAAGAGCTCCATGCTCTAAACATCTACATTAATGCAGAGAAAAATTTTTGTGGATATGTAAGTGATTTATAGTTGATTTTGGAGAAAATTTTTGAGCATTTGAATATGGGTACATATGGGATCCTTAGCTAACCTGGTAATCACTAGGGTTTTTCACAAATATAACAGTTCTGCTTCTGTGCATATTAAAAAAAAAAAGTTGCCGTCAAGTCGATCCCAACTCATGGTGACCCTATAGGATGGAGTAGAACTGCCCCATAAGGTTTCCAAGAAGTGGCTGGTGGATTTGAACTGTCAACCATTTGGTTAGCAGCTGTAGCTCTTAACCACTGTGCCATCAACACCCCCGCCCCAAAACCAAACCCATTGCCGTCCAGTCAGTTCCAACTCAGCGACCCTATAGGACAAGGTAGTACTGCCTCATAGGGTTTCCAAGGAGCAGCTGGTGGGTTCAAACTGCCAACCTTTTGGATAGCAACCGAACGCTTAACCACTGCACCTTGAGGGTTCCGTTATAAAACCCTTTGCTGTTGAGTCGATTCTGATTCACAGTGACCTGGCAGGACAGAGTAGAACTGCCCC
The DNA here is from genome assembly GCF_000243295.1 of Trichechus manatus latirostris. Taxonomy (NCBI): domain Eukaryota; kingdom Metazoa; phylum Chordata; class Mammalia; order Sirenia; family Trichechidae; genus Trichechus; species Trichechus manatus. Next base: position 984,635 of record NW_004443968.1, read on the forward strand.
ATAGGGTTCCAAGGAGCGGCTGGTGTATTTGAATTGCTGACCTTTGGTAACAGCCATAGCTCTTAACCACTATGCCACCAGGGTTTCCCTGGGCTCCATTATAGCAGTATTGAATTCTGTCCCCTTTGCTTTGACAAGTGAAAATAGAAGTATGTGTTGCTTCTGGGTAGAACCTTTAAAAGGGAGTGGACAATTGCACCAAATCCCTTCCTCCTGCTACACTGGTAGAGCCCCCATCACGCTGGGCCCCTGAGACTATGGGGAGTACAACCCCTTGTCAAATGTATAGAGTAAGTGAGAAAATTGTTTTCAGCCTTTGTGGTTTGAAGATTGTTACTGCTGAAAACCTGCCCTACCCTCTGAAATACTTGCATATTCCATGTATCCTTGAATAGGGTCACTTACCTTTTCTATATTTCAGATATTTTAATTGCAGAATTATGTATATTAACTAGATCTTTTAAGGATTCCAATTTAAAATGAAGTGGATCTGCAATTATTAGAAATATGGGTACCAATTAAATATGTGTATGCAAGTGTAGTAGAGAAGGATCTCTTTCCAGTTCTTTGCATGTATGCACAGGACCCAGAATGACAAATAAATAGAATGGGACTTTTAAAGTACTTTTCAGCTGCAGTTTTGAGTACCTACTAGGCATTTCCTTATCTCTTACATTAAGGGATCCCACTTACCCATTGGATACCTTTGTAAAAATTAGGAAACAGTCCTTTCGTCAAGGGGACGCAGTCTCATGCCAAGGCACACATGTCCCTTTGTCCTTTCTCCAACATACACTGGAAAACACTACAATTAATTCTATGTAGCGTTCCAGACCACAATCATTTTAAATTTAATTTTTTCAAATTATTCCCATTAAAATCCATTACAGCCTTACAGTTTTCTCATATCTGACGAATAACAGATATCACATTAATTTTTTTCAGGGCTTAGGTAGTGTTACGGATTGAATTGTGTCCCCCCCCCCCAAAATATGTACTATAAATCCTAAGTCTTATACCTGTGGCACGACTCAAAATGAGAAGGAATAGCTGCAAACATTCATTGATAATTGGAACACGCAATGTACAAAGTATGAATCTAGGAAAACTGGAAGTTGTCAAAAATGAAATGCATGAAGATTGATATCCTAGTCATTGAGCTGAAATGGACTGGACTGGCCATTTTGAATCAGACAGTCACATGGTCTACTGTGATGTAAATGACAAATTGAAGAGGAATAGCGTCCTGTTCATCATCAAAAAGCATTTCAAGATGTATCCTGAAGTACAACGCTGTCAGTGATAGGAATATCCGTACACCCTATTAAATCACCAGTTAATAGACTATTATTCAAATTCCTGCAACAACTACTAATGCAAAAGATAAATCGAAGATTCTACCAACTTCTGCAGTCTGAAATTGATCAAATATACAAAAAGATGCATTGATAATTACTGGTGATTGGAATATGAAAGTTGGAAACAAGAAGGACTGGTAGTTGGAAAATATGGCCTTGGTGACAGAAACAATGCCAGAGATCAAATGATAGAATTTTGCAAGATCAATGACTTCTTCGTTGCAAATACTTATTAACAACATAAACAGCAACTATACATGTGGACCTCACTGGATGGAAAACACAGAAATCAAATCGACTATATCTGTGGAAAGAGACAATGGAAAAGCTCAATATCATCAGTCAGGACAAGGCCAGGGACCTGCTGCAGAACTGACCGCCAATTGCTCATATGCAAGTTCCACTTGAAGCTGAAGAAACTGGAGCAAGCCCACGAGAGCCAAAGTGCAACCTTGAGTATATCCCACCTGAATTTAGAGACCATCTAGAGAATAGATTTGACGCACGCATTGAAAACTAATGACTGAAGACCAGACGAGTTGTGCAAGGACATCATACATGAAGAAAGCAAAAGGTCACTAAAAAGACAGGGAAGAAAGAAAAGACCAAAATGGATGTCAGAAGAGACTCTCAAACTTACTCTTGAACGTAGAGTAGCTAAAGCAAATGGAAGAAATGATGAAGTGGTTTGTATACACTCAGTTTAGCAACAGTAATTCTGTGTAACCTAGGTATCATCATTTTATTTACTAATTGAATAATAAAATAATCTGAAATTCCCAAATACTGCCCAATTCCCAAATCTGTGCTTTTGAGAACATAGCTCTCAATTACAGTACCAAAAATACTTTCCGATGAGTAAAGACCCTGGCTTGCAATGTTATGGGATTTAATATTAATTACCTGTTTTAGAAAGGATTTAATATTAATTACCTATTTGCAAATACTTGCAGATTACTAGAAAAAAGGACCCTCCTAAATCTAAATCTCCTTACATATCCTCCAGGGAACATACTGATTGCCAGAGAAAGCAAATTCATCTATAACCCATGCCTTCAATGAAACTAGGAGATAGATTTTAAATGACTTGTAAGTAGGGAAATAAACATTTAGATCAACACACTCAGCTCCAGAGCTTACGTCCAAGGGGAGAGTTAAGCAGAGATGGTGAGGGAGTGGGTTTGGGGGGATGTGGATATGAAGTATAGGTAGGAAGATAGGGGATGATGAAATACACCTAAAATCACCTCCCTCACTCAGGGAGGGAAAACACTGAGAATCGGCTGAGATGTTATAGATCAGAGAACTAGCTATTGGAAAATTGAAAAGAAAGGACTTGAAAATGAGCAGAACCCAAACAGCAAGTTCAGAAAGCCACAACTTCTCAGTAGATGTGTCAGGGGGATGTACACTTGGAGGCTTGGTGTAAAGGAAAAAATGGAAATGAGGGGGAAAGAGAGAGTCCAATAGAAACAAAAGAGAATCACAAAATCAGAATACATGCTAAGCTCTCTCCCATCAAAACAAGTGCAACACAGATTTAAGAAACAGTATTTCACCATTTCAAAAGTAGAGAGTGCCTTTGAACTAAGAAGCCTAATTGTTATTGTTAGGTGCCATCGAGTCAATTCCAACTCATAGTGACCCCATGTGACAGAGTAGAACTGCCTCATAGCTTTTTCGTGACTGTAATCTTTACAGAAACAGATTGCCAGGTCTTTCTCCCGCAAAGCTGCTGGGTGGGTTCAGACCACTAACCTTTCAGTTAGCAACCGAGCACTTAACCCTTTGTGTCATCAGGGCTCCTTAAGAAACCTAGTAAGCCACCTCAAACTCTCACCATGGTTGCATAATTGTATTACTAGTATGGAAAAAATTTTTCAGAACAAACAGCATGTGACTGATGACATTCATAAAATGGTACTTTAAGATGAAAACAAATTATAGATTCATAACATTTCTGCTGATGAAAATTCTTCCTCCAATAAACAACAGACTTGAAGCAGAAGAAATTTATAACACAATCCAGTTTGAATTAAATATCTTTAAACATTTGCAGGTATTAATCACTCACACAAAACTCTGAGTTAGAAATTCAAACTTAGAGCAGAAGTGGGAGGAAAAAAAAAGACATGAAACAGGAGTTGACTAAACAAACAAAAAAAAATAGAAGAAAAAGACAAAATAATCTTGAAATTACAAGATGCCCAAGGAAAGATAGATTTGGCTGAAAAAACTATCAATAAAGGAACTGAAGGAAAGGCATAAAGACAGCCTTTGAAAGGAATGAGAAACAAAAACATACGAAGGTAAAATTTGCATACAGTGAAATGAACAAAATCTTGAGTGACCACTGAGTTTAGACAAACGTATACATACACCTGTGTGTAATGCAAACGCCTATTAAAATACAGAACATCTCCATAACCCAGAAAATTCTCTCATGCCCCTTCCTAGTCAATCTTCATCCCCACCCTTTAAGAACAACCACTGTTCTGATTATTTTCAGCATAGATTAGTTTCCTCTAGAACTTCATATAGTATATAAATTATATACATATAAATATCTGAGCATAAATATGCTTTAGATGTGCCTGCTAAATGATACCATTTTAGGAAATATGGCTATTAGCTTCAGTTCCAGCATAGTCGAAGCATTTCCCAGAGACAATCTGGACTAAAAAGTTACAGATGATATAGTACAATTGAAGAACTGTAGAACATGAAGTTAGAGTGAGCAGCAACAGGTGAGATGAATCAGAATTCTTTTCTTCAGAAGTATCTTAAATAGCATTTTGAGGGAAGACAAAAACATTGACAAAAAAAGACTAAAATCATGAAATACCCTTGAGGGCAACTACTGCATATTTACATTTTTGTGTCTCCAGTACCTAACAGTGAATCAACAAATGGTAGGTACTCGATAAATGTTTGCTGAAGTGAATTTAATCAAAGAGCATTCCAACCATGGACAAGAGTACGAATGCATTTGAAGATAGGAGGATATGTAAGACTTTAGGGAAGTACAAAAAGGCCTTGGGTTTGATTGAGTACCCTAAAATGAGACTAGATACATATGTGCGTGGCAAAGAAGAAAAGTCATGGGGGGCGCAGCAATGGGAGAATTGATGTGACAATTTAAGGTTTAGGATTGATGATAGGCTGCCGTCCTTTAACAATTTGAGCATGTGGGCAACAAGAGCAATATTTGCAACAACCTGGCAGACGTCCTAGTCAGAAGAGAAACTCTTGGGCTAGAAGAATGACCAGGGGGAAGTAATCTGAGAATAGGGATAGGAGGGCTCCATTAGGGCTAGGACATTAAAAGCGGAAGGGTAGAATATTCAGTATGAGACATTTAAGAATAAAATGCAGGAAAATAATGCTTCCCGTTGCACCTAGTTGTCTTGTCTCAGGAATGGGCTTATTATATCTGTGCAGTTTTTTATTAGATTCTTTAGCAATTCTATTGTGTACATGTGCAAAATGCAAAAACTTGAACTTTATATTGTGACTCAGAAAAAGAAACGAGGTAGAAAATTCTTCAACAAGCCAGCTACTGTGAAAAGTATGTTTTGTCTTCTCTATCTCCACAGTTAATTTAATTCCGGTTTTAAAATCTAAATGCCTCTGCATTCTAAGACCTGTGGTACAGTCTTTTGATATCTTGAATACCTAGCACTTTCTCTGGCATTATAAAATAACTTTATAGTGCAGTTACTCAAATGACAGTAAGAGGCAGTACTCTACAGAGAGCTCATTTTAATATTTAATCAGATGAATCTTGAACTCTAAAGTTGAAGGCAGCCCCATTTGCGTATGTACATAGATATGCCAGTACTCCATCAAAGCAGTAAATGTCAGTCCAGAACTCTGTGTGCCCTGCCTGAGGAGTTGCTTGACAAAGACCTACATTCATTTCATAACAATATCAGTTTAACTCCTACTATGTTTAAGGTCTGGAGCCCTGGTGCCTCAGTGGTTAAGAGATATGGCTGCTAACCTAAAAGGTTGGAAGTTGGAATCCACCAGCCGCTCCTTGGAAACCCTATGGAGCAGTTCTACTTTGTCCTATAGGGTCGCTATGAGTTGGAATTGACTCGAAAGCAACGGGTTTTTTTTTGTTTTTTATTTTTTTTTAATGTTTAATGTACGGTAGTGATCTCTGAGAGAAAAACTAACAGAACTAAGATGATATTCTTCTTCTTTCCGGAGTACAAGAAACCCAGGATAAAGACAGACACTTACAAACATAAATTGAGTTCCAATCAGGATACTATAAGTTTTGGAAAAGAGGCTCAATAAAAGGCTATGAGAGCATGGGGAAGAAGAGAACCTAGTATATCTGAGACTATTTTGTAAAGTGTGAGTCTTGAGGAATGAGCAGAATTGGAGCTCACAGATATGATGGGGGAGAAGATGAGTTGTACAGATATAAAGGATATATTTATATGTATACACACATGCATATCTATATTTATATAGATGTACATATATAAATTGCATAGATATATTTATTTATAGGAAATTCCTTAAGCAGTCTTCTTTCATACTCAAGGTAAACATTTCATTTATTTTAGAAGTGGTTCAATGCAATGCAGAGAGATGATATTATTTAGGTATATAAATTAAATCTGAAAATCTGGAATAGTAAGCCACTAAGCTCTGGTTGTTATGACAACCTCTTTTTGTATAGTTTGTAAGTAATGATGATAGACTCCAAAATATCATATTGTTAGAAGGAGTTTTCATTAAGACAAAACTTTGGACCTTAGTGCCCTGGAGTCAAATCAATCATCAATTGGCAAATGTGAAAAACAAACCAAACGAGTATGTTGAAAACTTTAAGAAGGCCAAGATTCACATGTTAAATTGTAACCTATGAGAAATAAAAATAATTGTTAAAGAGGAATGGAAGCAAGAGCTGGCAGATTTAAAAATAATTTTCAGGAACATGTGTTAAAGTTTTCATTTAATTCTATGGTCATAGAAATAAATATATATTTTACATATGTCCTTGAGCTGACCCCAAGGATACTTCAGTCAAATATTTCAGTCTTTTAATCTTAATTTGTGTGTGTATGTGTATATGTATATATATATTTCACAATCACATATGAAAAAAATACATATATCTCCCACTCTCTCTTTCTATGTATATATATGTATATGTATCTTACAATCATTTCAAAAGAGTGATTAAGAAAAATAATAGATTTTTGATTTTATGCTTGCATTGAGAGTCTCCTGGAGAAGGGACACCTTAGCGTGAAGCTTAAAGAAAGATTACTATATTTAAGATATGGTAGAGGCAGACCAGTGGGCCATTTCAGGCTGTTTCATGAGGAGTCTGTACCAGTTGAGGACTGCATGGGTCCAGAGGCGGGACCTTCAGGTTTAAACGTTCAATTTTGTCATTTCAGTTGTGTGGGGCAACCAAAATCACTGAAGACTGAATTATAAATGAGAATGACAGTATGTTGGTGTATACAAAATACTTTGCACTCACCTTCTCAGGAAGAAAGACTAAGTTAATGTCAAAGTTTGTTCATTATAGTCAGAGAAAGTAAAATTGGAAAACGTTGAGTAATATTGACATCAAACTGTAAATGCAGTGTACCTGACTTTGGTACTCAAAATCAACTAGTATTTATTGAGAAATAAGTGCTGAATTTTGGCACTTTCACACATTCTTAAATATAGTCCCTGGGCGATGCAAATGGTTAACATGCTCAGCTACTAACTAAAAGGTTGGTGGTTCAAGTCTACCCAGCGGCACCTTGGGAGAAAGGTCTAGTGATCTACTTCTGAAAAATCAGCCATTGAAAACCCAACGGAGCACAGTTCTACTCTGGCACACATGAGGAGCCATGAGTGAACTGACTTGACGGCAACCCGTGGTGGTGGTGCACAACAGTGTAGGGAGTTATTAAAATGTCTTTGTTTTCTATATATCATGCAGTTAACTAAGCTGTTACAGTGTTGACTGACATAAAAACATTATCGAGATCACAGAATATTTTGTCACCTATGTGTTATTGCTGATCCTCCTTCATTCGCTTGAATCTAAAATTGGCTGTCATTCCTGATTATGTGTTTGTGTGCTTAGTGTTTCCACAGAGGCTTAATCTCTTCAGTGTTTTGTTAGTAGGTTCTACAAAGAACTGGCTAAAATTCTTCTAATGACTGTGATCCAGGACCCTAGGTCTCAAAGAAAGCAAGCATATTGAGGAAAGCTAAAAATATAACCCATCTTAATCTTTTTAAAGCTATTGTTACAATCTCTTTTTATGGTTTATTTCTATGACACTAGAGAATATGAAGGACTGATGGGTAATACTTTATAAACAAAAAAGTTTAGAAATATCTGGTCAAAACTATAATAATACTGTTAAATAATTGAATTTAATCTACTCATTCATTCATTCATTCAGTAATATTTCTTGAACATCTACTAGCTTCCATGCGCTGTTCTAGGAGCATAAGATACATCAGTGAACAAAACAGACCACAATTCTTGTCTTTGTTAAGTTTACATTCTAAAGGGGAAAAGAAAGTTAATAACAATAAGCGTAAGTAAACTATATAGTATGTTAAAGTTGGAGAGCTATGGGGAAAAATAGAACAGGGGAAAAGTGATAGTAGGATAGGGAGGAGAAGTTTGCAATTTTAAATCAGCCGATTAAGGTAGGGCTCACTGAGAAGTTAATATTTAAGCAAAAACAAAGGAGATATCTGGGGAAAGACTGTCCCTAAGTCAGGGATTTGCCTATTGGGTTCAAGGAACAGCAAAAAGATCCGAGTGACTGGATCACAGCAGAAAGAAAGAGTGAGCAGAGTAAGAGAGAGCTAACCAGAGCCTGGATCAGGTGGAGCTTTGTAAGCCTGTGTAAGAACCCTGGCTTTTGTTCTGAATGAGAAGGGGAGTCACTGGAGGTTTAGAGGAAAGGAGTGGCACAATCTTACTTAAATGCAAAAAGGTTGACTCTGGCTGTTGTGTTTAGAAGACAGTAGGGAGCAAGAGTGGAAGCGGGAGGCAAGGGAGATGCATATGGACTTATTCAGATGATGGATGATGGGGGCTGGAGCCAACATATTTTGAAGGTGGAGCCAATAGGATTTCTTGACAAAGATTTCCTGGCCAATTGGCTGTTAAGGAATGAGAAAAGTCAAGGATGTTGCTCTCTGTTTTACATATAAAAAACTGTGGCTCAGAGAGTACCCAGGTGTGCCCAAGGACATGTACCTATTAAATGACAAATCCGGAATTTGAACTCAGGTTTGGCAATGGCATAGAAGCTCTTAATCACTACATTGGTTGGGGGAAGGGGGAGAGATGTAGAATCAATCTTTCTTCTCTAAAGTAAGTTATTTTTTTTGTTTGTTTTTGGCAAATACTTTCTCTTATTTGTGCCTATATATCCTCTAATGCTCCCTCATTTCTCTATGCTTTTGACTTCTGAATTATTTACATTTGTCTTCTATTCAATTTTCAACATTGTCATGGATTGAATTATGGCCCCCGCAAAAATGTTTGTATCAGTTTGGCTGGGCCATGATTCCCGGTATTGTGTGATTTTCCCATGTGTGGTAAATCCTGCCTCTATGATGTTAATGAGGGAGGATGGGTGGCAGTTGTGTTAGTCAGGCAGGGCTCAATTTACAAGACTGGATTGTGTCCTGAGGCAATCCCTTGAGATATAAAAGACAGAAGTGTGAAGTGAGATGGGGGACCTCATACCATCAAAAAAGCAGTGCTGGGAGCAGAGCGCATCCTTTGGACCAGGGTCCCTGCGCAGAGAAGCTCCTAGTCCAGGGGAACACCGAAGAGAAGAAGGCCAACAGAGAGAAAAAGCCTTCCCCTGGAGCTGACACCCTCAACTTGGAATTTTAGCCTACTTTGACTGTGAGGAAATAGACTTCTCTTCGTTAAAACCATCCACTTGTGATGTTTCTGTTACAGCAGCACTAGATGACTAAGACAAACATATCACTTAGTATTTGGATCCTTATCAAGGCTAAGATAAATGCTCTTATTTTAAGCCAAACCAATCCTGATAACATAAGAAAAAATAAGCCATTGAAAGAGGCTCTGTCAAAAGACTTCTTACTTTCAGTTTTTGATATGGAAATGAGCATGTGCTTATCATCCACAAGCATATTGTTTACATGTCAGTTAAATTCACAGTGCCTACAAATAGTTTAATTATCTCACTATTAAGAGCTGGAAAATTATAACTAGGCATGCTGCAGATATTCATTCCCAGATGTCAAACTAAATTACAGGTGAGGAAAAAACAAACATCATGTGAAATGCCACAATGATATGCACAACTGATATAATGAGTCATCATTTATTTGCCTCAATCTTTTGAGGATATGGATTTTATGGGAGAGAAGCGTTATTTTCAGTATTTTTATCAGCAAGTATAATCTCAAGGCAGAATGCTAGGGTTTTAAAGGCAGACCCCTGTGGCTCTGAGTTGACAGCTAAGTTCAAGAAGAAAAGACTAAAGCCATGGATAAAGTTAATGTTACTTTATACTTTGTTCTGTTTACATTAGCAGGAATTTTTGACAAATGATGTACCAAAGATTTACATGCAGAAAACCCTGGTTCCTCAAGAGAATCTCAGATCCCCTTGGATCCTGGATTAGAATTTATATTTAGAAAGACTTTGTATCTGATATTTAGATCTCCATTTAATTTCAATTAATGAAGCAATAACATAACCTGAGTTTCACAGCTTTACTTTAGCCTTTAAAAAGAAAAAAGAAAAAAAAATTGAAATTTCTCCTGGTCCCTTAGATACCAAATCCAATTTACAGTCAGTTTAAATGACAACTGCTGGAGGTCATCACTAGTGAAAAGCACAGTGGAGGTGACAGCAGAAGCCAGGCCCGGGGAGATGTTTGTCCCCCTACGGCACATTCTGGGCCAGGTCCATGTAGTTAAGCTACTTTAAGGCATAAGTACCAAGATTGTGTCAGACTTCAAGGAGTCAGAGACCCCAGCTTCTAGAGATGCTGGCTTAGTCAGAATTTATTCAGAGGAAGTTTCTCTTCCTCACTACAGACTTCTTACTACTGCTTTGAGCTTCCCTCACGTTTGGATGTACCAGACACTTGGTAGATACATTTGGATTGATACATACATGCCTTTGGATAACAAGGCGTCCAAATTCATGGTAATGCTCTTCCTTGATACTGATACTCTTGGTTCTCAAAAACAGGTATGCGTGCTACCTTTCCAGGCCCATCTTTCACTATTTTTATATAAGTACACTTATCTTTAGCCAAATTCATCTAATTCTTACCCCTTTTAGGAGCCCTGGTGGTGCAGTGGTTAAACCGTTTGGCTGCTAATCAAATGGTGGACTCTTCGAACCCACCAGCCACTCTGTGGGAGAAAGATATGGCAGTCTGCTTCTATAAAGATTTACAGCCTTGGAAACCATATGGGGAAGTTATACTTTGTCCTGTAGGGTCGCTGTGTATCAGAATTGACATCACGGCAGTCGGTTTGGGTTTGGGCTTACGCCTTTTATTTTATGGTGAGGCTAGATCACAATAAGAACCCAAAACAAACTCATTGCCATCAAGTCGATTCAGACTCATAGTGACCCTACAGGACAGAGTAGAACTGCCCCATAGGGTTTCTAAGGAGCGGCTGGTGGATTTGAACTGCTGACCTTTTGGTTAGCAGTCAAGTTCTTAGCCACTGCACCACCAGGGCTCCAGAATCACAATAAGTGGAGGAAAATAATACTTCCCTGGATTTCTCAGTGCTCCTGCAAAAAAGCCCTAGCCTCCTGAGCCACAGAAACATGTAGGCTATAAAGTTAGAGAATATTAGTTTTCACTTCTCCCAGAAATATCTCTACATTCCATAAGAATCATTTTTGTAACCATTTGCCTAGTTAATTGCTCTGGTCTGAAAGGATAATAAAATTTCTCTCATCTTCAGAGATAATAAAATTTCTGTCATCTTCAGAGAGGTTCCAGCTTGGACTAGGCTAAGCCCTAAAATGCCTGGAAGACTGGAGTGCTCGCTCCCTAGGATTGTCTTCGTAAGCCGGTGCTGCTATAGCAGAAATACCACAAGTAGGCGGCTTTAAAGAACAGAAGTTTGTTGTCTCACAGTTCTGGAGGCTGAAAGTCCCGATCAGGATCTTGGCCATGCCAAATCCTTCCTTGTTGTTAGCCCTGGGGATTCCTTTCTTCCTTGTAGATTCTCACATGGCATCTATTTTTTTCAGTTTGTGCTTGCATCTGTATCTTATCTGCTCTTTTTATGACTAAGAAGTGATTCGCTTTAGGATACATCGTACACTGATACAGTCTCATTAACATAACAAATAAACCCCTATTTCCAAACAAAGTTGTATCCACAGGTATAGAGTTTAGGATTCCAGCACTAATTCTGGGGGGACACAATGCAATCTATAACAGGGATGAAGCCCAGAACTTGGTGACATCTGTAGGTTAGGAAGGTCAGTTGGTCTTAAAAGCTAAGACACAAGGGCTATCTGGTTCCTAGAGAGATTTTATTCACATGTCAAAGGACTGAAGTAAGGAGGAGGTTTTTCAGGAGGGGAAGGCAACTCTCCTTCCCTTTTATAAGCACAGAAAAATCATTTTTCCTCATCTTTCTCCTATGGAGTGTTCAGTTACTTGTATAGGACAATTGACTTGGCCCTTATGATATCATCTTAGGGGTAAGAAGTAGAACACAGGTGGAGGGGCGAGGGAAGGGTGGCAATGCACTTAATATTTACTGTGAGGTATTTAATAAGAGGAGTCCCTGGGTAATGCAAATAGTTAAGCACTTGGTACTAACCAAAAAGTTGTGGTTCAAATCAACCCAGAGGCACGTTGGAAGAAAGGCCTGGCAATCTACTTCCAAAAGAAGACAGCTATTGAAAATCCTATGGAGTTCAGTTCTGCTCTGAAACATGTGGGGTAGCTATGAGTCAAATTGTCTCAATGGCAAATGGTTTGGTTTTTGGTTTGGTTTGTTCAATAAGATATCTGTCCCTGAACCAAAACACCATGTATGCTCATAGAGTTAACAAAGAGGAGCATTAAAAACTTTAATGATAAGGTAATAAGTTGATCCTAAAGTCAAAATGGCTTAACAAAATAAAAGTTTTCTCCTCATGTTGGTTATTAAGTTGGGTAGGAAAGTTCTGCTTCTTGTCCAGGGACTCAGAATGACAGAAATTCTGCCCTCTTGTGGTACCATCATAACAATAGAAAACCCTAGAGTTTGCTACATCAGAGGAAGAGAGTATAGGAGTGTTGGCAGGCTTCTAGGCTTTTGTAGGCTTCGACAAAGGAGCATGTCACTTCTGCTCAAGCGTCACTGGCCAGAAGTAGGCATATGCTTAACTACAAGGCAGTTAGAAAGTGTTGGGAGGCACGTGAATGTTTAATGCACAGTAAATATCTCTGCTTCTGTTCTCATCATTCTACAGCCTCATGGGGAAAAGGACAATCTAAGAGAAGACTAACGCGAGAGCCTTAAATCTTCCCTTACTGCAACTCTACTGCTTCTCCACCACCGACGCCTAAATATACACCAAACATTTAATTTTCTGTCAAGCCTTGCTCATACATTTTGACTACAGACAGTTGCCATAGTTATTACTGAAAGATTGTCTTTGAATCACAATCCTAGGAAAACCTTTGAGATTGTGAGGTCCACAAATGTTTTAAAAGTTATGTTACTATCGTATTTCTCTATTCTGTTACTGCTTATTCTCTGAGCCAGTGTGAATATGGTTTTGCCTTCTCTCTAAAACTTCTGTGGGAAATGACTATAAACTGACTCCAGTGGGCTGTACTTTATGGCTATTTTTGCAAAAAATAGTTATTGACAGAAGAAAAGCACAATAGAACTCTGACTGCTAGGCACAATCATCACAGATAATATGATTTGTAATTATTCAATTGTTTTTCACATTAGAAATTACTAGTGGCACCATAAAGTTATCTTTATACAGTGAAAAAAAATTAAAAGTTCCAAAATGTTATTTGAAACCAGTAAGGCACAAAAAGGAAGGGAGAACTTAGTACTCACTCTCATTGTGGGTATTTGTAATATACTCGTTTGTATTCGCAAAGGATCTAAAAATGAAAGTAGCACCGCATCCCTGGATATAGGCAGCCATGCTTTGCCCCATCGCTGGAGCTGTTTAAGCAGAAACTGGAACCTTGGTAGGACAGTTTGTGGAATGACTCAAAGCATGGGAGACATTTTGGGAACAGATGATTTTTTAAAGTCCTTATGAGCACTGAGATTTTATGACTGCTTTATGCAGATTATACACAAGAATGTCAAACATAAAGATGGCTTCAACTTTGGATTGTTTTCTCTCACATTTTTAATGATTAGCTGAGGTTTTTAATTGTCACATAAATACATTTTTTGTCGTACAATAAATATCTGCTTTCATCAAGTTCCTAGGCCTCATTTTGATCTTTCAAAAAAAGTCCTAAAGTAATGGGGAGAATTATCACACACACACCCCCTACAGTATTACATAAAGCACTCAGATAATGTCCAAATTTTTAGCAGAATCAAACAAATATATCTTCCCAATAAACTTCCTTGGAAAGCTGAGCTGAAAACCTTCTTTAGTACTGCTGCCATGGTCTAAAACCTTTATTTTCTTTTTCAAACTCTTTTCTTTGAATTATTTTAAAGCCAATTTGTAAATCACAAAGAAAACAAGTCTTCATACTCTATATTACCCTGCTTTGAACTTGAAATGGTACTATCTAGTTTTATTACTTGCCAGCGTCACAAGTCACACAACTCTTAGCTCTAAATGGGTTCCTATTCTAAAATTTAAATCTGCTATTCATGTAGAAGATTTGTTTTGTGTACAGGTTATTCAAAAATGCAATTCTGAATGTACACATATAAACTGTGTTTGATAAGGGCAGGGACTATGTCTTTGTGTCTGCCACTTCACCCTAAGCATCTTATATACTGCTTACTTGATCATAGGTGCTCAATAAATAGATGTTGAATAAAAGGATGAACACAGCACTCAAGGTGTAAATGAGCTCAGTACAATTAAATTATGGTAAACTATCATCTGAGGGTGTATTTTCATCAAACAGAAAGTACTCTTTGCTCCTTAGTCATGGCAATGTCTTGCTTGCCACTTTAAAAGTATTCTCACTACTGTCATAAATATTATGCCAAAAAAAAAAAAAAAAAAAACCTGTTGCCATCGAGTCGATTCCAACTCCTAGCAACCCTATACGGCAGAGTAGAACTGCCCCACAGGATTTCCAAGGAGTGGCTGGTGGATTAGAACTGCCAACCTTTTGATTAGCAGCTGTAGCTCTTAACTACTGTGCCACCAGGGCTCCTAAATATTATAGTATAGGAAAAACCGTGGAGTATGTTTCTCATTCAGACTTTTGTTGGTGTAGCAGAGTGTATTATCCAAAGTTGGATACATCTATGTGTATATATATACATCACAAGCCATATTCTTACAACATGATATTGACGCTCCTCCATTGACTGATGCCATCCATGCTTTCTTCCCTCAAGCCTGAGTAGCACTTTTTAACTGAGTTCATCAGTAAATGTGGTAGAAGACTAGATCATAAAACGTGATGTCGCTTCCATCTGGCTCTCTCTCACTGAGTCACTGGGTCAGATTTCTCTCTCACAGAAATCTGGTTACTCTGAAGCCACCATGCTGAAGAATACATAGAGCTGTAGAAAGATGCCCAAGGATCCGCAGCTGTGTCAGCCCCCAATTGTTTGTATCTACCCAGGCCACGTGCAGGACATGTGAGTAAAGAAACCTGATAGATGACCCAGCCACATCCATCTGACTGCCCCCTTATGAGAGACCTTGAACCAGAACTGCACAGCTGAGCTTATCCTGAATTCCTGACCCACAGAAACTGTGATAATGATTATTGTTATTTAAATCCACTGAGTTTGTTGGAGGTAATTTTATTACACAACCACTGTTATTCGAACAGCTGGAGTGGGCAAGAGCTCCAAGAGCTGAGGGTACTCTGAAGATAAGACTTTGTATGAAACCCTGTAGATTCTACTAATAGATCAAAATCGTTTCCATAATTTATTCTCTGCAAATTCATGAATTTGTACTTAATTTTCAAGTGGTGTCTCTTATGCTCTGTCCTGCAATTTGACTACGTAAGTTGTCGGTACTCACGTGTGTGTGTGTGTGTGTGTGTGTGTAAACCTGGGGTAAATTTTCAAATGAATATCTTTCTAAGAATATAAATTTTGGGGTACAAAAGTACATAATATCCATAAATGTTATTAAAAAAAGTTTTATGCCATGATTGAAATCAGAGTTGTCCATTTAATTTCTTGGGCATTTCAAAGAAGTCCAGTTTTGCTTCTTTGCAGTAAAATGTACTTTGATGGAAGAACTGGCTTTTGATTTTTTTTTTTTTTAAATAGATCAAATTAATGGTTATTTCTATTTTGCATCAAATGGATACATTTTGTGTTCTACCCAAGGTTTCTCTGCCCACATACTCCATCAAAATTCTTTTTTATTTTTTTCTAAAGCTGTTTCTGGTGAGTTACTACCTGAGAGTGGGTTGGTAGAGATTCAACTTAATACAGTTTCTTAATACCAAAAATAATTTCTTTTCAAACTAAAAGAAAAGTATTGCTTCTGCTACTTTTAAGTTGTTTGTTGTATTAAGATATACCTCTTAGCTACATATTTCACAAAGTCCATTTTTTTTTTTTACCAATAATTGTCAATAATCTAGCTCATGCTGTTACTATTTTTTATGACTCTAAAAGGAAAAAACCATGAACACTAAGAGACAAAAGATTGAGAGCTTAGTGGAAAAATGTTTTCTGCTAAGCAGGGAACCAAATTCAGCCCTGAGTCTAGGTGCCTAGTAATGAGCTTGAGGGTAAGAAATATGGGGTAGGTCTTTTAAATCCAAACTGTCTCTGTCTCATTCTAGGAAGACAAAGTCTCCAAGAGGTGCAAATTAGCTAGCAATGCCTGGGCTTGTCAATTAGTTATATGGTAGATTGACTGAAAGATGGTTTCTGCCTCATAGGTAGAGCTCCGACTTTAGGATTATGGTGTCCAGCTGCTTCTGCTACCTATGTGAGGTGACTAATTCAGGATTATGATGCCCAGTCAGGTCTGCATCATTGTCAACAGGTAAGGCACCAGTAATAGTATGTCAACTGTGTTAGACACTGGGTACTCAGGTATAATACAAAAGCAATATGTGGTCAACATATTTTCCTGATACTGTTCACATGAGGACAATCTTTTGACTATTATTGTAGCAGCTATTGACAGAGTCTTTTGTCATTACCAGGCATCTCTGTCACAATGACTGCTCTGTTTTTCCTAGAATTTTCAAGTCCTGTTGGTAAGCCAATAATGAAATGTATTAGTCATCATATAGGTAAAAATTTGGAAATAGTCAAAGCTAGGCTCTAAGATAGAGTAGAGGTGCACCAAAGGAGCAGTTAACTCTAAAAATTCAGCTAAGTGCCTTTGTAAATAGGGAGGAGAGAAAAGCACTTTAACTCCTTGTCCTCTACCAAGAAACTGTCTCATCTCTTTCTTCAAACTAGACTTTGGCCTGATTGCCAGCCCCACACTGGTCTTTTGTTTTTGAGGGCAAACTAGTTCTTAGCTTCTGAGCCCCCCCAAGATCTAGTTTCTGAATATTTAAGGACAATTTAAGGGATTTTCTAAAGGGTAATTTTTATTCTAAGAGCAATTTTCCTATTACCTGACAGAGCCATGTAAGATGCATTTCCCAATTTTCATTTCTAAAATGCCATTTTGAGAGTCCTTTCCTTGGTGTGAATTCTCAGCAACGCTTCTATTCCATTTTTCAAGGTAACACTTCCGTATTAGTTAATGTCCAATGGCAATATGAGTAGGGTGCCCCTTTAGGAAATTTTAAGAAAAGCTTAGAGATTTTGATGAGTGGAGAGAGACAAAAGAGCACGCAAGAAGATTAAAAAAATAAAAAAAAAAAAAATTCAAAAAGGGCATTAATTAGAAACTGGAAGAACAAGAATTATCAAAAAAATGGATTTAGAAAATGTATCCAGAAAGGTCAAGGGAAGGGAAACTCAGACTTAGCAGTCTATAGTTAGTACCAGCAATATTTTTCTCTCTCTATTTCCTCATTTTCCTTCAACTTGCATCTAAACTGATTCTGCTGATTCAGAATTAAAACCCAGAGGTGAATCAGGATGACAAGGGAGACTCAGAGAAGCAGTTTAGGGAACTAAGAAAAGAGAAATTAAAGAGCAATACTGTACAGAATTATGTGGCAAATTTCTCAGTACTAGAATTTATTACTCTAAAATAAGGCACACTGGAAAAAATCAGAGTGCAGAGTATATAAAATGAGGTTAAACATTTTTTAATATGGAAACTACCTTATTTGTTGTTGTTGGGATACACATTATTTATATACTTATTAATTGGTAAGTTTTTTCTCTGTTAAATAAATCTTTTATCTTTCATACCATTTATGTAAGGCAGATTTGTGTTTATCTTAAAATCCTAAGGGGGAAATAAGGGTGGAACATTAGATTGTATTATAAAGGAGAAAGAATTCCTTGTTGTTAACAACAGAAGCTTATATTCCAGTTTTAAAAATCTTCTGTTTTTTTGAGTTAAGAATAGACTTTAAACTAATGGACCACAACTACCACAGCCTCTACTAGACTGAGTCCAGCACAAATAGATGGTGCCCACCTGTCACCACCAACTGCTGTGGCAGGGATCACAAAAGAGGGTCCCAGACAGAACTGGAGAAAAATGTAGAACAAAATTCAAATTCACACAAAAAAAAACACCTGGCTTACTGGTCTGACAGAGACTGGAGAAACGCCAAGAATATGGCCCCAGACACCATTTTAACTTAGTACAAAAGTCATTCCTGAGGTTCACCCTTCAGCCAAAGATTAGACAAGCCTATACATCAAACAGTAACACATATACTTGAACCATGTATAGGAGACTAAATGGGCACACCAGCCCAGGGGCAAGGATGAAAAGGCTGGAGGGGACAGAAAGCTGGATGAATGGAAATGGAGAACCCAAGGTCGAGAAGGGAGAGTGTTGACATGTCATGGAGTTGGCAACCAATATCATAACACAATATATCTATTAATTGTTTAATGAGAAACTAATTTGCCCTGTAAACTTCCACCTGAAACACCAAAAAAAAAAAGACTTTAAACCAGAATTTTCCCTAGCAACTCTATGAGGTTTGGAATTAAAACGATTAATTAAATGGATTTAAAATGAAAGAAAACTTTGTTCTTAATCTGAAATCGATTGGCTTTGGATACAGCAGGAACTAAATGGTAGTGGAACACAATCAAAGTAAATTTAGATGGTAAAACTTGGGTCTTCCCTTTCAATCTGATAAGAAACAGCATTAGGTGAAGATATGCTTAGAAAATACTGCACTGTTATAAAGTACCACAGTGAAGCTTTAAATTAAGTGGCAGCTAAAACCATGTATTTTCAGAGGCACACTTCATAGCTTCTCTCCCCATCTGTATCACTTCATTAAATCAGCACAAGCACTTCAAAATACCATAGCAAGTAATTTAATAAGAATTACTTAATGTACCTGATCCTATTTTTCTGCAGCTAGATAATAAAAATGTGAATGAGGGAGCATTCAAGATTTTATCTAGTCCCATGGTTTAAGTACCCTGTATAATTTGAGGTCTCCCAAATCTCCGTCTTCAATCTTGACATTGCCACTGAGATTCAGCCACGTATACTACATAACAGTTGCAAATTGCCAACAGTCAAACCATTATATTAAGCAATCTCTGTAGATAAAACTGTTTGTTCAAATCAATGACTATGCATCCTTAAACCCTCTCTTTTCCTCCCACTCCACCTCCAATCCATTAGCAAGTCCTGTTTTTGCACTTTCCTAAACAAATTTTTAATTACAATTGTTTCTCACCGTTGTCTCACTCTTGAAGCCTTAGTCGTCTGACACCATCCTCGCCCTTCTGCCTTTCCTGCTCCCATTCCTGCTCCTCTACTGTCTATTCTTTCACATCGTTGCCTTAAAGCTTAAATCAGATCATATTATCCTCCGACATAAAACCCTTCACTGGCTTCCCTTTACCATCAGCTCAAATTTGAACCCAAACTCTTCACCACAGACTCACCTCTTCAATGTCATTTCCTATCACTCCCCCAGCCCTCATAGAGACTTTTTTCCTGATTGGAGCTTTTGCATTTTCTGTTCTCTCTGCCTAGCACACCCTGCCCTCACATTTTCATGTGGCTGTCTTCCTCTTATCATTTAAGTGTCAGCATAAATGTCTTCTTCTCACCTCATTGCTTTCTTGCCCTACTTTATTTTCTACATAGCATTTATGATTATCTGAAATTATATTACTAATATGTATGCTTATTATCTCTTTCTCTTAAGAAAAAAGAAAATAGGAAGAGCCTATAATGCTCATGTAGTCAACTGGTATTGCACAAGAAGAAACGGAGACCTCCAGAAGCTAGATGTTTTGTCGAAGTACACCAACTAATTAGGGGTGAAGAAAGAAAGGAAAAAAAGTTATCTTGAGATGATGTTCCCTTCTCTATTCCCCTATATCACACTTATCGATGTTTGTTTAATCCAATTTTCCCTTTTCAAAGTACCCAGTAGGTGAGAGGAAACTTAACCTTCTCACAACAGACCTTCAGTTTTTCCTTCCACAGCTCTGTAACAGAGGTATGTCATCCTTAAGCACATGAAGAGTATTTACATAACTATGCATCCCTAGAGCCATCACATCTCACTGAAATGCTGTACCAATAACTATTGTTCATTTGGTAGGCCAGACAACTATAGAGCACTAATGAATTTTTAAAATTTTAGAGCTTTCAACTACCTAGATTCCTTCATATGGAGATGGGAAAATGGTAGTAAGCTTTTGGAGCCCTGGTGGCATAGTGGTTAAGAGCTCAGTTACTAACCAAAAGTTCAGCAGTTCAACTCCATCAGCCACTTCTTAGAAACCTTATGGGACAGTTCTACTCTGTCCTATAGGGTTGCTATGAGTCGGAATCAACACAATGGCACCTAACAACAACAACAACATAGCTTTAATTATAGCATCCCTGGGGGCATAGTGGTGAAGTGCTTGGCTTCCACCCGAAAGGTAGGCAGTTTAAACCCACCAGCCACTCCATGGGAGAAAAGGCCTAGCGATCTGCTCCCATAAGGATTACAGCCTATGGGGCAGTTCTACTCTATACTATATGGTTGTTATGAGTCAGCATCGACTCAATGGCACACAAAAATATAGCTCTAATTATGAGAGGCATTGGTGGTTCAGTGGTAGAATTCTTGCCTCCCATGCTGGAGACCCAGGTTTGGATCCAAGCTAGTGCACCTCATGGGCAGCCACGACCCCTCTGTCAGTGGAGGCTTGCATGCTGCTATGCTGCTGAACAGGTTTTAACAGAGCTTCCAGCCTAAGAGGACTAGGAAAAAAAGCCTTGCGTATGCTTCCAAAAATCAGCCAATGGAAACCCTATGGATCACAATTAGGAGTGTTTTGTTTTGTTGTGCACGGGGTGGCCATGATTTGAGGGCTGACTCAATGGCAGCTAACAACAGCATATCTTTAATTATGTAGTAAATTCTTATAACCAGAATTCAAAAAAAATATGGTGATGTGGTAGCTCCTTAACTCTATTAGAGAAACCTTCTAGAGAAAACTTCTGCCTTTGAAAATCTAAAATACCTAAAGTTACCTATTTGCTTTACGAAATCCAATAGAGAGAATACAGATCTTCCTTGGATGAAGACGGGTCTGGCAGTGCTCTAGGGCTCTCATCATGAAAAGGAGTCCTCATTGTGCAACAGGAAAAGACATGGAGGTGTTAGACAGAGAAAATGTCAGAGATAGGGCCTTCTGTATGCTTGCTACCTGGAAGTTACTTACAGGGATCCAATTTCTGAAATTTGTTTGCTTGCACCTTTATTGTCTCTCCGCAGAGAGTTAAAAAACAAATCTGGATATTTAGGGATTTTGATCAGCTGATTTCAAAATAATGAATCCTTTGTTGTTATTTGAGAAATTTTGGAAACAAATATTGTAGTTTATATAAATCATTCACTTTGCAAGAATATATTAGTCAAAGCATGCTCAGCATTACATTCGCTTCTATGTGATACACGTGAAGGAAATAGAAAGCTTGATTCATGTCCTTTAAGTTTTCATGGTCAACATTTTCGTATATTTTGATTTTAGTGCCCTACTCTAAGCCAACTGTCAGAGACCACCTGGTTGATGTCAGAGTAACTGCCACATTAATGTGACTTTTTCAGTCAGTGTAGAAATGGTGTAGAAGATTTTTCAGAATTACCACAAAGACCTGTTAAAATTAATTCAATGTATACATATGAGGCTTTACAAGGTGCAAAATAGAGTTCCATGTTTTGTAAGGAAAGGGTAAAAGAATGCAAAAAGATTTTAAAACCTGGCTTCTTTCTTCAAGGAGAGATATGATATATATACAAATAGCCACCACATAAATTAACATGTGGTAATTACACCACTAGAGGTATTAACAAAATGCTGCAGGAATTCAGAAAAGAGAGTCTGCAACTTGAGGAAAGTATGAGTAGGAAAGATTCCTAGGAGGGTATGGCATTTGTGCAGGGTCTTGAGAGAGGGGAGTATTTTTATGGACATGGATAGGAAAGGACTGTGGAAAGGGAACATTCCAGATGAAGAGAAACATAATCAAAGAATCAAAGGCAGGAAATCCTGGTGTTTATTTGGGATATAGGCAATAACTCACTTTGGCTGGATATTTGGGCATATTTCACAGTCAAAGATCTTAACTGTTGGGCAAAAATAGTAATTTTGTAGACAAAATTACTTTAAGCTGCAAAATTTTGTAGCAGTAAAATCCTCTAAGTAATGGAGAGCTACTGAGTTTTTTGAGATGGACAGTGATATACGAGCTGTGCTTTAGGAAGATTAACCTGGGAGCAGCAGACAAAATTGATTGGAGTAGAGAGAGACTGAAGACCAATTAAGAGGCTATTATGATAGTTCAGCTGAGAGGTAATGAGAAAAGGGACCATGGGAATGGAACAAAAGAGACCAATTCGGGACATTAAGGAAATCAAACCAATGGGATTTAGTGATTAATTGAAGGTGGATAGTGAAACAGATAGAGGAGATAAAGGTGATAACAAGGATTTAAGCTTGAGAGACTGAGAAAATGATGATCACATTGGCAAAAATCGTGAATTCTGTAGGCTCTAGTGCACTGTTTTGGAGGTCTCTTTGGAGCTTGGCTTTAGATATGTTTGAGGTATTGAGCAACTAGGAATGCAAACCCAGAGCATAGGAAAGAAGTCAGGACTGGTGATAGAGAATTAGAAAAAAAAACAACACTGTAATAAAAATTGAAGTTTACTTCTGCATTGAGATTGTATGAATTAATGAACTCACCAAAGGAGAAGTAATGGGCATTGTTCCTTACAAAGAAGAGATGAAAAGAAACCAACAACAATGAAAAGGTTTGCTGTTGAGTCAATTGTGACTTGTGCTGACACAATGTGTTACAGAGTAGAACGGCTCCGTAGGATTTTCCTGGCTGTAATCTTTATGGAAACAGATAGCCAGCCCATTCTTCCACCATACTGCTAGGTAGGTTTGAACTGCCAGCCTGTAGGTTAGTTAAGTGCAAACGTTAGTACCACCTAGGGATGATGAGCAGAAAAGGAGGAAAATAAGAAGTGTGGAATGAGTAGTTCAAAGAACATGGAGGATAATCAGCTGACCAGCATCTCTAAATCAAGAGCATTTTTCTTTCTTTTTTTGAGTAAATATGTAGCATCACAAGAATTTTTAAAAATTGTGCTTCAGATTTTCTTTAATTTCTGAAGGGACTTTTCAATTTATGTATCCCTCTCCTAATAACAATGTAATCAAATAAAATAACAAAATACTATACAGACATCCCCCATGTGTCTGTCAGTTTGTCCTACTGTAAGGGCTTGCATGTTGTGGTGATGCTGGAAGCTATGCCACCAGTATTCAAATACCAGCAGGGTCACCCATTGCGGACAGGTTTTAGCTGAGCTTCCAGACTAAGACAAACTAAGAAGACGGACCCGGCGGTCTACTTCTGAAAAGATTTCACCAATGAAACCTTATGAATAGCAGCGGAACATTGTTTGATATAGTGCCAGAAGATGAGCCCCTCAGGTTGGAAGGCACTCAAAAGACAATTGGTGAAGAGCTGCCTCCACAAAGTAGAGTTTCCCTTAATGATGTGGATGGAGTTAAGCTTTTGGGACTTATGTTTGCTGATGTGACATGACTCAAAATGAGAACAGCTGTAAACATCCATTAATAATCAGAACATGAAGTGTATAAAATATGAATCTAGGAAAATCGGAAGTTGTCAAAAATGAAATGGAATGCATAACCATTGATATCCCAGGCATTAGTGAGCTGAAATGGACTGGTACTGGCAATTTTGAATCGAACAATCATATGGTCTACTATGCCAGGAATGACAACATGAAGAGGAATGGCGTTGCATTCATCATCAAAAAGAACATTTCAAGATCCATCCTGAAGTACAACACTGTCAGTGATAGAATAATATCCATACGCCCACAAGGAAGACCAGTTAATACAACTATTATTCAAATTTACACACGAGCCACTAAGGACAAAGATGAAGAAATTGAAGATTTTTCCAACTTCTGCAGTCAGGATGCATTGATAATTACTGGAGATTGGAATGTGAAAGTTGGAAACAAAGAAGAAGGATCTGTGGTTGGAAAATATGGCCTTTGGTGATGGAAACAATGGCGGAGACCGCATGATAGAGTTTTGCAGGACCAATGACTTCTTCATTTTTCACTAACATGAACGGTGACTACACACATGGACCTCACCAGATGGAATACACAGGAATCAAATAAACTACATCTGTGAGAAACGATGATGGAAAAGCTTAATATCGTCAGTCAGAACAAGGTCAGAGGCCAACTGGGGAACAGACCATCAATTGCTCATATGCAAGTTCAAGTTGAAACTGAAGAAAATTAGAACAAGTCTATGAGAGCCAAAGTACGACCTTGAGTGTATCCCACCTGAATTTAGAGACCACCTCAAGAATAGATTAGACACGTTGAACACTAATGACTGAAGATCAGACGAGTGGTGGAATGACATCAAGGACATCATACATGAAGAAAGCAAGAGGTCATCAAAAAGATAGGAAAAAAAGAAAAGACCAAAATGATGTCAAAAGAGACTGAAACTTTCTTGAACATTGAGTAGCTAAAGCAAAAAGAAGAAATGATGAAGTAAAAGAGTAAAACAGATTTCAAAGGGTGGCTCGAGAAAACAAAGTATTACAATGACATGTGCAAAGACCTGGAGATGGAAAACCAAAAGAGAAGAACACGCCCTGCATTTCTCAAGCTGAAAGAACTGAAGAAAAATTTCAAGCCTCAAGTTGCAATAGTGAAGCATTCTCTGGGGAAAATATTAAACAACTCAGGAAGCATCAAAAGAAGATGGAAGGAATACACAGAGTCACTATACCAAAAAGAATTGGTCGGCATTCAACCATTTCTGGAGGTACCATATGAGCAGGAACCAGTGGTACTGAAGGAAGAAATCCAAGCTGCACCATAGGGATTGGCAAAAAACAAGGCTCCAGGAATTGACAGAATATCAATTGAGATGTTTCAACAAACAAATGCAGCGCTGGAAGTACTCACTTGTCTATGCCAAGAAATTTGGAGGATATCTACCTGGCCAACCAGCTGGAAGAGATCCATATTTATGCCTATTTCCAAGAAAGGTGATCACACTGAACGTGGAAATTATCAAACAATATCATTAATATCACACACAAGTAAAATTTTGCTGAGGATCATTCAAAAGCGGCTGCAGCAGTATATAGACAGGGAACTGCCAGAAATTCTAGCTGGATTCAGAAGAGGACTGGGAACCAGAGATATCACTGATGATGTCAGATGGATCCTGGCTGAAAGCAGAGAATACCAGAAAGATGTTCACCTATGTTTTATTGACTATGCAAAGGCATTCGACTGTGTGGATCATAACAAATTATGGATCACATTGCGAAGACTGGGAATTCCAGAACACTTAATTGTGCTTGTGAGGAAACTGTACACAGATCAAGGGGCAGTCATTCAAACAGAACAAGGGGATACTGCATGCTTTAAAGTCAGGAAAGGTATGCGTCAGTGTTGCATCCTTTCACCATATCTATTCAATCTGTATGCTGAGTAAATAATCTGAGAAGCTGGACTATATGAAGAAGAACGGGGCATCAGGATTGGAGGAAGACTCATTAACAAACTGTGATATACAGATGACATAACCTTGCTTGCTGAAAGTGAAGAG
>NW_004443968.1:1010554-1048252 GCF_000243295.1 Trichechus manatus latirostris
AAGCAAAGATGTCACCTTGAAGACTAAGGTGCGCCTGACCCATGTTTTCAATGGCCTCTATGCATGCGAAAGCTAGAGGATAGATAAGGAAGACCAAAGAAGAATTGACGCCTTTGAATTATGTTGTTGGAGAAGAATGCTGAGTATACTATGGACTGCCAAAAGAACAAATAAATCTGTCTTGGAAGAAGTACAACCAGAATGGTCCTTGTATACTTTGGACATGTTGTCGGGAGGGATCAGTCCCTGGAGAAGGACATCACGCTTGGTAAAGTAGAGGGTCAGCAAAAAAGAGGAAGACCCTCAATGAGATGGATTGACACAGTGGCTGCAACAATGGGCTCAAGCATAGCAATGATTGTGAGGATGGCGCAGGACCTGCAGTGTTTTGTTCTGTTGTACATAGGGTCGCTATAAGTTGGAACTCACTTAATGGCACCTAACAACAACAACATACAGGCATACCTTGGAGATACTGTGGGTTCAGTTCCAGACCACCGCAATAAAGCATATATCAAAAGAAAGTAAATCACACAAATTTTTTGGTTTCCCAGTGCATATAAAAGTTATATTTACACTATACTGCAGTCTATTAAGTGTGCAACAGCATTATGTCTAAAAAAAATTGTACATGCCTTAATTAAAAAATACTTTATTGCTAAAAATGCCAACCATCCTCTCAGCCTTCAGCAAGTTGTAATCTTATTGCTAGTGGAGGGTCTTGCCTCAATGTTGATGGCGGCTGACGAATCAGAGTGGTGGTTGCTGAAAGTTGGGGTGGCTGTGGCAATTTCTTCAAATAAGACAACAATGCAGTTAACCGCATTGATTAACTCTTCCTTTCACAAAAGATTTCTCTGTAGCATGTGATGTTGTTTGATAGCATTTTACCTACATAAAAACTTCTTTCAAAATTGGAGTCAATCCTCTCAAACCCTGTTGCTGATTTATCAACGAACTATATATAATATTCTAAATTCTTTGTTGTCATTTCAACAATGTTCATGGCATCTTCACCAGTAGATTCCATTTCAAGAAACTGCTTTCTTTGTTCATCCATAAGAAGCAACTCCTCATCCATTAAAATTTTCTCATGAGATTGTAGCAATCAGTCACATCTTCAGGCTCCCCTTCTAATTCTAGTTCTCTTCCTATTTCTACCACATCTGCAGTTACTTCCTCCACTGAAGTCCTGAACCCCTCAAAGTCATCCATGAGAGTTGAAATCAACTTTTTCCAAACTCCTCTTAATGTTGATTTTTGACCTTCTCCAATGAATCATGAATGTTCTTAATGACATCTAGAATGGTGAATCCTTTTCAGAAGGAGATTTTCAATTTACTTTACCCAATCCATCAGAGGAATCACTATCTATGGCAGCTATAAACTCCAAAAAAAAAAAAAAAAAACAAAAATGTTGCTGTGAATATTAAATAAGTAGAATAAACCAAAAAAGCTAAACCCATTGCTGTCAAGTTGATTCTGACTCATAGCGATTGCATAGGACAGAGTAGAACTGCTCCATAGGGTTTCCAAGGAGCGGCTGGTGGATTTGAATTGCCAACCTTTTGGTCAGCAGCCATAGCTCACAGTAGCTCTTAACCACTGCACCACCAGGGTTCCATGGCCTTACAAAATGTATTTCTTAAACATTAAGACTTGAAGGTTGAAATTACTCCTTGATCCATGGGCTGCAGAATGGTTGTTGTGTTAGCAGGCATGAAAACAACATTAATCTACTTATACATCTCCATCAGAGCTCTTGGGTGACCAGGTGCATTGTCAATGAGAAGTAATATTTTGAAAGGAATTCATTTTTTTCTGAGCAGTAGGTCTCAACAGAGGGCTTAAAATATTCAATAAACCATGTTGTGAACAGATGTGCTGTCATCCAGGCTTTGTTGTTCCATTTATAGAGCACAGGCAGAGTAGTTTTAGCATAATTCTTAAGGTTCCTAGGATTTTCAGAGAGGTGAATGAGCATTGATTTCAACTTAAAGTCACCAGCTGCATTAGCTCCAAAGCTTGTCCTTTGAAGCTTTTAAGCCAGGCATTGACTTCTCCTATCTAGCTATGAAAGTCCTAAATGGCATCTTCTTCCAATATAAGGCTCTTTCATCTACATTGAAAATCTGTTGTTTAGTGTAGCCACCTTCATCAATTAGCTAGATCTTCTGGATAACTTGCCGCAGCTTCTACATGAGCACTCGCTGCTTCACCTTGCACTTTTATGTTATAGAGACAGCTTCTTTCCTTAAACCTCATGAACCAACCTCTGCCAGCTTCAAATTTTTCTTCTGCAGCTTCCTCACTTCTCTCAGCCTTCACAGAATTGAAAAGAGTTAGGGCCTTGCTCTGGATTAGGCCTTGGCTTAAGGGAATGTTATGGCTGGTTTGATCTTCTATCCAGACCACTACAACTTTCTCCGTATCAGCAATAAGGCTGTTTCACTTTCTTATCATTTGGGTGTTCACGAAAGTAGCACTTTTCATTGTACATATATTTTGTAATCAGCATGTTATTTCAATCTTTGTCATTTTTTTTCTCATGTTGCTATTAAGAAGCCCCCATTGGTGTCTCTCTTGGGTATAGAAACATAGTATCAAATAGAGCTTTGAAAAGCATGTGCTTTTCCATTTTATGACTGGCTGCTGAAGAGAAAGGGGACAAAAAGAGTTCAAAATGATGAAGTGTATTATCAGCTAAATGTGAATGAAATTGGAGAGATGAAATATCATAAACCATGGGTATGTTACATGATAACAAATATTTCTGAAACTCCCCCCCATTTTCCCCCTTGATTGTCCTCACCTCTATACTTACTTATTTTACCCAGAATTGAGAGTTGGGCAATGTCTGGACACTCTAAATCATCTTTACAGTGTCAGTATACTATCAGCAGATTGAGGTGACCTTTCCCAGAACAAAATGTTTCTGCACATGTCTCAGCAAATGTTGGCAGAAGTATATGAGAACAAGAGTGATAATAAGATGTATTATATCGAAGCATAGGGTAATAGGAATTCTTTTATAAATTAACTATCATAGTTGAAATTGTTTGTGCATTTCTGCAAATGCCAACACAGCCTAACATCTGTACTGACAGATTGAAAAACACAATTCATTTGATATAGTTAGCACTTCTTTCATTTATGAAAAGGTCACTTGGTCTTTAACCTGCTATACATGATTAAACTAGCTTTGAGCAGATGACAATGCTAGAAACTAAGGCCTACTGTTCAGATGGTATATAAGAGTGAAGGCACCATTTGCCTGACCTTCTAAATAAGTTCTATTTGAGAACATGAAATTTAAATGCCTCCAACGTTTACCACTATTACATAACAACTAATACCATTAGTACTATTAATATTATTAGTACTAATTAATATTATTAGTACTTCATACATATTCCTATAAATCAAGAATCTTTACACATCTAAAATTATGCTATTTTTCTCTGTTTCCAGCATGAGTTCTCTTTTGCTTGAAAATGAGTCTTGAAAATATTTCATAGCTCTAAATAATCCCAATGAGTTTCTTATAGAAAATTCTGTTTTATTCTCTTCAGCAAAAGAAATTTCAGTGAATCCAGTGGCTCTGAAATTTGACTCTTGCAACATCGAATAAAACATAAACACTTCTGTCTAATTTCTAATGGAATATCCTTATTCCATGCAAAATTATATGTATCTTTCTAAGCATAAAAGGGAAGAACATTATATTCTTCCTTCTATCCAACCTGCCTGACTTAATTTGTCCCCCAGCAAACAAAACTATGATGGTAATTATACAGACAGGAAGGCGATTTGAAACCATTCATTCAGCATGTCTTGTTCATCTCCTCTGTGCAAGCCTTTGAGCTAAGCAACTTGGAAGATGCAAGGATGTGTCAGACACAGAGCCTGCCCTTAGTTCATAACTTTTATGCAATTAGAAAGTTACTGTTTTCCAAAAAAAAAAAAGTTATAACACAGATTTATGAAACAGGGATATTCCAGATATAAAACTACACATATATGGTCACTGATTTTTACAAATTTGCAAAGACAATTCAAGGAAGAAAGACTGATGTTTCTAACAAAAGGAACTTTGACCCAACACCAGAATTAACTTACAATGGATCATGGACAAATCAACTGTAAAACAAACAAACAAACAAAAAAACTATAAAACTTGTAGGAGAAAATATTTATTACCTTGGGTTAGGCAAATACTTCTTGGATACAACACCAAAAACACATTCTATAATAGAAAAAAGTTAATAAATTGGACTTCATCCCAATCTTAAAACTTCTACACTTTGGAAAACATTGTTAAGAAAAGGCAATGACAAGCACAGACTTGGGAAAAAACATTTGTAGAGCACGTGTTAGGTACGTAAAGGGCTTGTATCCAAAATATTTAAGGTACTCTGAAAACTCAGTGACAAGAAAACAAACAGCTCCATGGAGAAAAAATGGGCAAAAGATTTTAAGAGACACTTGACCAAAGAAGATGGCAAAGATATGGATGACTAAAGATACAGATGGCAAACACAGGAAAACATGCTCTACATCATTAATCATGGAAAAAGGAAAAAGCAAATTAGGAAAAAGCAAACTAAAACCACAATAATATACCACTATCCACCTATAAGTATGGCTAAAATTAAAACAAATAAATAAACCCATCAATACCAAATGCTGACAATGATGTAGAGCAACTGGGACTCTCAAATACTGCTAGTATGAACACAAAATAGTTTAAAAAATAGTTTGGCAATTTTTATAAACTTAAGCATATTCTTACTATACAATTCAGAAATCCTACTCCTAACATTTACTCAACAGAAATAAAAACTTATGTTTGCACAACTGCCTGTATGGAAATGTTTATAGTAGTTTATTCATAATTGCTAAAAAGTGTGACAATCCAAATGTCCTTAAATTGGTGAATGGATAAACAAATTGTACATCCACACAATGGAATAATACTCAGCAACAATAAGGAATAAACTAGTGATATAGTAATATGGATGAAAATCAAATGCATTATGCTAAGTATATGAAGCCAGACCTAAGAGATTACATACTGTATAATTCATATGACATTCTCAACAGACAAAACTACAGGAACAGAAAACTGAATAACCAGGAGCTGGAAGGTGGGGAGGAAGGGTTTACTACAAAGGGGACTGAGGGAATTTTACAACGATGGAACTATTCTTTATCTTGATTGTGGTGGCTACACAAATATATGCATTTGTCAAAAGTAATAGAACTATACACTAAAAAGCGTGTTGTAAGTTCAGAATAAGAAGAAAATTTCTCAGTTGCTCAAGAAAGTTTTGTGGAGCATTAGGCACCGGAAGGTAAAGCAACTCATGGTTGGAATAACCTTGAGGGAAGAAATGACAACTGCGTTATAGACATATACCCATACCGGTTATGGTCAAGTCAATTCCAGCTTATAGTGACCCTATAGGACAGAACAGAACTGTAGAATTTTCAAGGAACGGCTGGTGGCTTCGAACTGCCAACCTTTTGGTTAGCAGCTTAGCTCTTAACCACTGCACCACCAGGGCTCCCACTACCCCCCCAAAAAAATATATGTATACGTATATATTATCTATATATATGGATACACACAAATACCCCCGTTGCCATCCAGTGGATTCCCTATAGCGACCTTATAGGACAGAGTAGAACTGTCCCACAGAGTTTCCAAGGAGCAGCTGGTGGACTTCAACTGCCAACCTTTTGGTTAGCAACCATAGCTCTTAACTACTATGCCACCAGGGCTCCATATATATATGTGAAAAGGAATAGTAAGGAACTAAATAGGGGAATTATCGCTAGGAAAAAACTGTAGAAAACGTTGAATGACATGCCAAAGAATTTAGCCTGTCCAGGAGAAAATGGTAAACATTGGAAAATTTTAGGATGGCAATGACATACATTTGTACCCAGGAAGAAGGATGTTTCTCAAAATATCTTGTGCATCATAGATTCTGATTCTAATTCAGCAAATATAAACAAATCCCAGAAATCTGCATTTTTAACAGAATCTCACACCCCATCTGTAGTATTTATGAAACTTTGAGGAAAAGTATTGTGACAATTTCTTATCCTGTCAATTGGTTTCATTCATTGTTTGACCAAAAGTCATTAACACCCTCTCTCCACTCTACATGTCCTTACAGCTAAGAGGTCCAGGATATCATCTGCAGCTTCATCCCTTGAATGCAATAGGCCCCATGAGCAGGAGAAGCAGATGGAGACAGAGGGACTTATAAGTTTTGATTGGCGACTCCAACATACATATATACAGCTTACATCTATTTTTGGAGGTGTCAGATGTGGTAGAAAGAATGCTGAAATAGGAGTCAGCTACCCTCAATCGATATCCCGCTACTTACTATGTGACCCTGAGCCAGTTACTTAACTTTTCAGAGCCTCAAATTATCAACGATGTACATGTAAATTAAAATGCCTCCCTTCTCTGCCTTGGGGTGACTTAGAAGTTCATAAGAAATCTTGTTTGCGAGAATTCCTTTGGAATAAACTACAAAGTGCTGTACAAATGTGAGACATTTTAATCCCTTTGGGTTAAATCATTAAATATCTGGACAACTCTATTTAAATGCAAATATGTTGTATAAGAAGGTATAAGATTAGCACGTATATTAGAATTTTAGCTATGCATTAGAGTACGCGGCTTTTTCAGCTTGAATAGTCAAAATCTGAGACTGAAGAAATGGGTGTAAGGCAGTTACATTTAGACGGAGGAGGGGAAAGTACCAGAAAGAAAGGAAAAGGGAGGGGTTGGGAAAAGTTCAGGGCATGGGCACCTTGTCTAAAAGTCAGGTCTAGGAAAGTCACATAGCTTGAGGTCCAAAAAAAGGCATGAAAAGATCTGAAAGCCAATTACCTAGGTGTGGCTATACTTCCATGGGAGGGGGCAGGGAGGGGGAGAAAAAACTATGCCAAAAGATATATCCTTTTGTTTTCCCAGAAACAAAAATGAACGGAGCCGTAGACATAGCTGAGCATATATATCTCCCAAAGGAAGCTATGTGGATGTACCAAGCTGTGTGGAACACAAAGCTACTTAGAGCTATACCCCTATTAGATGGAAGGGGCCATTGTGTCCCCTTATAGCCAGAATATGTGAATGTCCTGATGTTCTACATTCCCATAGGCCTTTACATTTAGACACCTCATTGTACTGAGAAGAGAACTAGACCCTGTTGTTACTCAGTTTCTAATTTAGAGCCTCCCAATTGGAAACTCTATGGGGCAGTTCTACTCTGTCCTATAGGGTTGCTATGAGTTGGAGTCAACTTGATGGCAATGGGTTTGGTTTTTGGGTTTAAACAATGAACTGGCTATGATGTTGCCAAGGAAGAACCTGGCAGGCACCAGCTTTTACAGATGCTGAAATGCATGAAGCCTTCAGAAGAATGGGGAAAGGAGGTAAGTCAAACCTCGCTCTGTAGCTTACTTGCACATTCCTAATTTCACCTTCTTGTGCAATTCAGATTGAAGACGCTTGTGACACTAGGAAAATCCAGAACCCAGGAAGCCTCAAATAAATAGGAATGAAGAAAGTTCCTCTGATAAAGACGCATTTCTAATCACTTAGATGGCCTGGTAGTTGTTTGGGTAAAAGGTAGTCAGTGTGTTGATCCTTGGGGTTTACATGTGCCTCTCAATTTAAAAGATGTACTTTCACCTTTGGAATTCTCAGCCTTGAAAACTCCTGCAGGGTCCCTAATCTCCCATGCAAGGTTATTTGCCCAAATAAGAACCAGCTTCAGCTCAGGTGCATTAGGACTTCCTCTGGGCATTCTAACTTCCATTTGTAAGGACTCCTAAACAAATAAGAGCTGTAAGAAGAATAAAAGAAAATCACAGGAAAATAAAATCATGTTTCAAGAACTAGTACCTGTGTGAACTCTTATACAATCACTGTTTCGTCAAGGAGAAATGAGTTCCAAATGCAGAATTAATTTTGCCCAAAGCCTCTGTACTTGTCTCCATATTCAAATCTGACAGTTGGCAGTGAGACACAAATCATCTCCTTAGAATTCATTTTCTTTCTTTTAAACATCAATTAATTAATAAAAAGTTTCTGAAAGGTAGAACATTCCCATGGCAGAAAATTCAAAATGTACAAAAGAGTATAGAGAGGAAAACTGGCCCTCTTTTTCATCCTAGCCCCCAGCCACTTCTTTCTTTTCCAGAAGCTAACCCTCTAGTCAATTTTAGAGATTAGTCTCCATATGCAGACACACATATTTTCTTTCTTTTTCTATCTTTACCTACATACAAGTATATTAAAGATAATTTTCTGTTATGCCAAGAATGACAAATCAAAGAGGAATGGCATTGCATTCATCATGATTTCAAGATCCATCCTGAAGTACAACACTGTTAGTGATAGAATACACTGACACACATTTACAAGGAAGAAAAGTTAATTGACTGTTATTCAAATTTATGCATTAACCACTAACGCCAAAGATGATGAAATTGAAGATTTTTAACCTGCAGTCTGTAATTGATCAAACATGTAATCAAGATGCCTTGATAATTCCTGGTGATTGGAATGCAAAAGTTGGGAACAAAGAATAAGGATCAGTAGTTGGAAGACATGGCTTTGTTGATAGAAATAACACTGGAGAATGCATGACAGAATTTTTGAAGATCAATGATGCAAAATTCAACAGCATAAATGGCTACTATGCACGCGGACCTCACCAGATGGAAACACAGGAATGAAATTGACCACATCTGTGGAAAGAGATGATGGAAAAACTCAATATCATCTGTCAGAACAAGACCAGGGACTGAATGTGGAACTGACTATCAACTGCTCGTATGCAAGTTCAAGCTGAAGCTGAAGAAAATTAAAACAAGTCCATGAAAGCCAAAATACAGCCTTGAGTATATCCCACCTGAATTTGGAAGAGATCTCAAGCATAGATTTGACACACTGAACACTAATGACCGAAGACTAGACAAGTTGTGGAATGACATCAAGGACATCACACATGAAGAAAGCAAAAGGTTATTAAAAAGACATGAAAGAAAGAAAAGACCAAGATGGATGTCACGGGAAACTCTGAAACTTGCTCTTTAACATACAGTAGCTAAAGCAAATGGAAGAAATGATGACGTAAAAGAGCTGAACAGAAGATTTCAAAGGACAGCTCAAGAAGACAGAGTAAAATATTATAAAAAAATGTGCAAAAACCTGGAGTTAGAAAACCAAAAGGGAAGAACATGCTCAGAATTTCTCAAGCTGAAAGAACTGAAGAAAAGATTCAAGCCTCAAATTGAAATTTTGAAGGACTCTATGGGCAAAATGTGGCATAGTGGCTAAGTGCTACAGCTGCTAACCAAAAGGTCGGCAGTTCAAATCCACCAGGTGCTCTTTGGAAACTCTATGGGGCAGTTCTGCTCTGTCCTATAGGGTCACTATGAGTCACAATCGACTTGATGGAAACAGGTTTGGTTTGGTTTTATGGACAAAATATTGAATGGAACAGAAAGCATCAAAAGCAGATGGAAGGAATAAACAGAGTCACTGTACCAAAAAGAATTGGTAGACGTTCAACCATTTCAGGAGGTAGCATATGATAAAGAACTAATGGTACTGAAAGAATAAGTCCAAGTCAAGCTGCACTGGAGGCATTGGCTAAAAACAAGGCTCCAGGAATTGATGGAATACCAATTGAAATGTTTCAACAAAGGGAGGCGGTGCTGGAAGTGCTCATTCATCAATGCCCAGAAATTTGGAAGTCTGCTACCTGGCCAACTGGCTAGAAGAGATCCGTATTTGTGCTCATTCCAAAGAAACGTGATCCAACAGAATGTGGAAATTATCTAACAATATCATTAATACCACTCACAAGTAAAATTTTGCTGAAGATCATTCAAAAGTGGTTGCAGCAATACGTCAATAAGGAACTGGCAGAAATTAAAGCCAGATTCAGAAGAGGATGTGGAATGAGGGATGTCATTGCTGATATCAGCTGGATCTTGGCTGAAAGAAGAGAAAACCAGAAAGATATTTGCCTGTGTTTTATTGACTATGCAAAGGCATTCTACTGTGTGGATCATAACAAATGATGGATAACATTTCAAAGAATGGGAATTCCAGAACACTTAATTGTGCTCATGAGTAACCTGTACATAGACCTAGAGGCAATCTTCCTAACAGAGCAAAGGGATACTGCATGGCTTAAAATCAAGATAGTTGTGCATCAGGATTGTATCCTTTCATCATACTTAATCTATATGCTGAGCAAATAATCTGAGAAGCTGGACTATAAGAAGAAGAAGGTGGCACCAGGATTGGTGGAAGACTCTTTATCTACCTGCGATATACAGATGACACAACCTTGCTAGCTGAAAAGTGAAGAGGACTTGAAGCACTTACTGATGAAAGTCAAAGACTACAGCCTTCAGAATGGATTACACCTCAACATAAAGAAAACAAAAATCCTCACAACTGGACCAATAAGCAACATCATGATAAATGGGGAAAAGATTGAAGTTGACAAGGATTTCATTTTACTTGGATCCACAACCGATATCCATGAAAGCAGCAGTCAGGAAATCAAACGACGCATTGCATTGGGCAAATCTGTTGCAATAAACCTCTTTAAAGCACTAAAAAACAAAGATGTCACTTTGAGGACTAGGGTGCACCTGACCCAAGCCATGGTATTTTCAATTACCTCATATGCATGAGATAGCTGGACAATGAATAAGGATGACAGAAGAATGATGCCTTTGAATTATGGTGTTGGCAAAGAATATTGAATATCTCACAGACTGCCAGAGAAACAAACAAATCTATCTTGTAAGAAATACAGCCAGATTGCTCCTTGCAAACAAGGATGTCAAGACTTCATCTCAAGTACTTTGGACATGTTATCAGGAGGGATCAGTTCTTGGAGAAGGACATCATGCTTGGTAAAGTAGATGGTCAGGGAATGGGAGGAGAGAAGGTATAAGGGGTGACGGTAAAATGGCAGGAGGACCATTAGGCCTGTACTTCATATTTCTAAACAGCCTCAGATTTATAGTTTTTATTATCTCCAAATGAAGTTTTAATGTAGCCATCACATTTTTTTTATTTAAAGTAAAATTTGATAAATGTAAATACTGAAAATATACTGTAGTTCTTTAATACTATTTCAGTATTTCTCTTCCCCCTCTTCTTCTTCCTCCTCCTCCTTCTCCTTCTCCTTCTTCATAATACAAGCCTCAACAAATAGGAGTACCCTGGGCCTGTTTTGCACTTAACAGACCTACTTATATGTGTAAGGAGCCCTAGGTGGAGTGGTTAAGACACTCGACTGCTAACCAAAAGTTTGGCAGCTGGAAACTACCAGCAGCTCCATGGGAGAAAGGTGTGGCAGTCTGCTTCCACAGAGATTTACAGCCTTGGAAACCCTGTGAGGTTGCTCTGAGTCGGAATCAAATTGATGGCAGTGGGTTTGTTTTGGTTTGTTTTGTTTTTAAATCTGTATGTGTAGTGCAATACACTAATGCAAATTGAGTGAATTTGTCCACAACACAAAGATTTGGACAAAGAAAAATAAAATCAGAGCTCTGAAAAAATTTCTCATTTTGCTTAAGGCGTGTTCTGTAAGCCCTCGAAAAACTGCATTACAGAGTGGGAACAGAGGTGGAGAAAATTAAATAGCAACTAACAATAAGACATCACCACAGTAATGGATGGTAGAAGTCAAAATTGAGAAATGGCTGACTTAGCATGTTTTCAAGATATTAAATTCCAAAGAGAAAGGCTGAACCTATAAACAAGAACATTTTGTTATACCAACCACTAAACATCTCACATTTCCTTATATGATTTTGCACTTATTTAATATGATTTGTCTATGGCCCTTCACCACAGTCAGATGATGAAAAGAAAAAGTGGGGTTGAAATTGTAAGAAGAAAATGCTTGCAGCTATAGTGGAAGAGAAGCCTGGATTTCTGCATGAAAATAAAGTTTGTATTGAATTACAGCATTTTGGCAGAGTAACATAGATTTTCTCTTGTAACTTAGGGTTCTATAACTGTTCTTTGGGAAACTTTTTAAAGTAATTTCTTAGACTTTAGTTTAGGCACAAGTCTTCAAGTATTTGTACCTTCTTTTTGTTATCAGATAATTCAGGAAGCAAAATCATTTATTTTTAATAAAGAAAATGTTTCTTTTTAAAGTATTTGATAGTTGCCACACTCAAGAGAAAAAGCCCAGTGATTTGAAATCAATTTATAATTCTTTGATTTGGCCTTTCCTTTACTTAGACACCTTTCTGGTTTTCCTTTTCATGAAGAAATACAATGGTTACTGAGACAGACAAAGTCACTTCAAAGAAGAGTAAAAATTGTTCACAGCTCTTAAAACCAGTTGGCATTGAGTTGATTCTGACTCATGGCAACCCCCTGTGTTTCAGAGTAGAACTGTGCTCCATAGGGTTTTCAATGGCTGATTTTTCAGAAGTAGATCACCTCGCCTTTCTTCCAAGGTACTACTTTGGATTTGAAGTTCCAAACTTTGTTTAGCAGCTGAGAACATTAACCATTTGCACCACTCTGAGACTTCTCTTAGGTCTTGCTGTTGTTGTTAGTTGCTGTTGAGTCAGTCCCCATCTCATGGAACTCCATGCACAATGGGATCAGACCATTGTGATCCATAGAGTTTTCACTGACTGATTTTTTGAGTAGATTACGAGGCTTTTCTTCTTAGTTTGTCTTAGTCTGGAAGCTGTCCTGAAACTTCTTCAGCATCATAGCAGCACGCAAGCCTCCATGGGCAGATGGGTGGTGACTGCACTGAGGTGCATTGGCTGGGAGTCGAACCCTGGTATCCCGCGTGGAAGTCAAAAATTCTACCACTGAACCACCACTGCCTTCTTTTAGGTCTTAGCACCAGGATATTCTTACATGATTGTTAAAACTGATGATTTTTACTCATTTTCTATGGACATGTAGAAGTCCAGGCTTATCAACAGCCCACCTCTAATACAATTGGAGCAAATTATTTAACAAGAATTTTTGTGACTAACCCTTAGCTTGAATTCATTCTTCTTCCCCTGCTTTACCCTTACTCTAATTTTGTAGTTTATTATGATGTGGATATCTTGTTGATGGATGGCTTTCAAGAACAGAAATTTATTTTCTCAGTTCTGAAGGATAAAAGTTCAAATCAGGGTCTTGGTTGTGTCAGTTCCTTCTTTGTATGTAACCATTGCCATCGAGTTGATTTTCACTTAATAGAGATTGTATACGACAGAGTAGAACTGCCCCATAGGGTTTCCAAGGAGCAGCTGGTGGATTCGAACTGGCGACCCTTTGATTAGCAGCCGAGCTCTTAACCACTGCACCACCAGGGCTCCACGGGCATTTCTTGGTTCCTTGGTGATCTTCACATAGCATCTGTCTTCCACTGTGAGTGCATGTGCCTCTATGTCTTACCTGTTCTTTTTATAACTCAAAAGTGATTAAGTTTAGGGTCCATCCTACACTGGTATCACCTCAACAAATTTATTGATTACATTACATTAGCTTACATTGTGGAAGATGATTATATTACATTACATTAGATTATATCTACAAGTATAGGGATTAGGATCTAACACATATATTGGGGGGACACAATTCAATCCATACCAGTACTGTCAAGAATATTTTTTGATTGCTTTAAGATAGGATTACTGTGCTTGCAGGATTTAGTAGCTATATATTAACTCCTGATGGGAACCACGAGAGGCTAGAGAGATAATTGTATAATTTTTTTATTATACAATTAATATGTATTGATCTAAAAAGTACAACTATAGAGCAGGGTGGAAAGTGGGAAGGAAAAGACCCTTCTCAGCCAGCTCCCCAGTCCACTCCAGGAAGGAAGCACCATTAATAATTTCTGATATAACCTTCTAACAATCATCTATGCATTTGAAAATGAACACTATATGCATACAAATATTTTAATAACATAAATAAGGCCATATAATACCAACTGTACTGTAATGTATTTTTTACATTTGTAAGCATCTTTCCAAGTTAATATCTATACTTCTGCATCACATTTAAAATAGTTACTTAGTCTTGTGTTATGAATATACTATAACATATTTAAGAATACCCATTGATAGATTCCAGTTTTTTTTCCAAACAATGTTACAGTGAGTATTCTTTTATTTAACTTGCTGTTGCAATTGGACAAAAATAGATTCTATATTGAAATTTGTCATATAATGGAAGTCTATGTTACAGCATGAAAGAAAACAAAAGGAGCTTTTAGTCTGGAAAAAACAAATGGTAAACTTATAAAGAGGGAAAAAACTCAAGTTTTTTTCCCTCTCTTTTAACCTCTGTATTTAACATCAATAACAACAGTGACCCTCAGACTAGAAAAGGTAAAAAGAAAGAAAATAACACTTAAAAAAAATGATCTAATGAAAGCTTTCTGCACAATTTATTGGTTCTGACATTCCCTGGTGAGTCAGTGACATTTTCAGCAAGTGTCAGAAATTGGATTGAAATGTGGAGTTGAAAGCTATGGCCAGGATTTGGGGTTTGCAGATTATTGGTCCTTGTGCCTCAGACTATTAAGACTGGAATTACTTGTCATCCTTTAGTTTGATAATAAATTGAGGTCGAGCTTGATTTCAAGTTTCTCTATAGAGTTAATAAGTATAATAAATTTGAAAAACAGAATGGAATCTCTCCAGTAATAATTTAAAGTCTTCCTAAGTGACTGGCAGGACTGTATATTGCTAAACTGTTCTCTCAACTGAATCCATGAGAAGTCCCTTCCCAGGGTTGGCTGCTCAAACCAAACTAAAATGACTTAAACACCAGGACTCTCATTAGAGAAGATTCCATTGGTATAGTCCTGTGGTCTCCCAACTGGGGTCCTTTGCAAGGGCTCCCAAAAATGAAAACTTTTAAGGGAATCAATTCTAAGACACCCAGTATACTCTCTTACAACTGATCTTCCTGAGAATGAGCCTTCTGTCAGGCACTGCCTCATACTAAGTCCTCCCCTGTATCTCCTTTCTCAGTTGCCCCGTTTGCATGTTACCATTGTTTTTGTGTCGTTATTGTTGTTGATTGCCATCCAGTCAATTCCATGAGGCAAATCCCCATGTGCATAGAGTAGAACTGTTCCATAGGGTTTTCAAGGTTGTGAACTTTCGGAACAGATCACCAGGCCTGTCTTCTGACGTGCCTCTGGGTGGGTTCAAACTGCCAACCTTTTGGCTTAACCATTTGCACCACCTAAGGACCTGCACTGTTGTTGTTAGTTGCCCTCAAGTTGATTCTGACTCATGGTGACCCCATGTGTGCAGAGTAGAACTGCTCCATAGGGCTTTCAGGGCTGTGAACTTTCAGAAGCAGATTGCTAGGCCTTACTTCCCAGGTGGGTTTGCAATGCCAACCTTTCAGTCAGTAGTTTAGTGCTTAACCATTTGTGCCACCCAGGGACCATACAAAGGCATAAATTTTATCCATCCTAATTGCCACTCTGGTACATTTGCTTCAAGGTATAAAAATCCCAGGAATGTAAAAAAAAATCCAAAGGCAATATAACATTTTGGTATTTTTGCTGGTTAGATGCTTTCCAATTGTTTTAATAAAACTGAAGTAGGCCTAATATAATAATTAGCTGATGGATTATTAGAAATAATTTCTGAGGAGAGTTCACAATGTGATAAGTAAATACATCCACCATGGTTTATTTATAAGTTAACATTAAACTATTAAAAAAATGAGAATAGAATCCAATAGTAATACTCACCAAATGGAAACATAAAATTTATGAATGCTAAAGAAAATTTTTGTGTATTATGATTCCTCATCTATAAAATGAAGGTGAGGAATCAGATGTGACCCTCCACAGTCTATGTCATACCAACTCTGTGCTATTCCCTAAACCAATACAGCAGAGACATCTTGGCAATATCATCCACCAAATAATCATCTGAGTAATTGCTTTAAATATGAAAATAGGGTAAATTAGACATGATTTGACAATAATAGAAATGGCCATTTATTACAAGCTTACGCTGTCAGCTGTTGTATTTGACTCTATTTACATTTTCATTTAATCTTCCAAGTTAAACGTAAAACCAAAAAAAACTCATTGTTGTTGAGTCACATTACAACTCATAGGGACCTTATAGGACAGAGCAGAACTGCCCCATAGGGTTTCCAAGGCTGTAAATCTTTACAGAAGCAGACTGCTACATCTTTCTCCTACAGAATGCCTGGTGGGTTTGAACCACTGACCTTTTGGTTAGCAGCCGAGTTCTTAACCATTGCACCATGAGGGCTCCTAAATTAAACATGTTGTTGCTCTTAGGTGCCATCCAGTCCATTCTGGCTCATAGCGACTCTTTGTACAACATAACGAAACACTGTCCAGTCCTGTGCCATCCTCACAATCACTGTTATGCTTGAGCCCATTGTTGCAGCCACTGTGTCAGTCTATCTTGTTGAGGGTCTTCCTTTTTTTCTTTGGCCCTCTGCTTTACCAAGCATGATGTCCTTCTCCAGGGACTGGTGCCTCCTGATAACATGTCCAAAGTATATGAGATGTAGTCTTCCCAGCCTTGTTTCTAAGGAGCATTCTGGTTGTACTTCTTCTGAGACAGATTTGTTTGTTCTTTTGGCAGTCCATAGTATATTCAATATTCTGCGCCAACACCACAATTTAAACGCGTCAATTCTTCTTCAGTCTTCCTTATCATCCAGGTTTCACATGCATATGAGGCTATTGAAAACACCAAGGCTTGGGTCAGGCACACCTTAGTTTTCAAAGTAACTAACATCTTTGCTTTTGAACATTTCAAGGAGGTTTTTTGCAGCAGATTTGCCCAATGCAAAGCATCTTTTGATTTCTTGACTGCTGCTTCCATGGGTGTTGATTGTGGATCCAAGTAAAATTAATCCTTGAGAACTTCAATCTTTCTTCCGTTTATCATAATGTTGCTTATTGGTCCAATTGTGAGGATTTTTGTTTTCTTTATGTTGAGGTGTAATCCATACTGAAGGCTGTGGTCTTTGATCTTCATCAGTAAGTGCTTCAAGTCCTCTTCACTTTCAGCAAGCAAGGTTGTGTCATCTGCATAATGAAGGTTGTTAATGAGTCTCCCTCCAATCCTGATGCCCCGTTCTTCTTCATATAGTCCAGTTGCTTGGATTATTTGCTCAGCATACAGATTGAATAGGTATGGTGAAATGATGCAACCCTGAGGCTCACCTTTCCTGACTTTAAACCACACAGTATCCCCTTGTTCTGTTCGAACGACTGCCTCTTGACCTGTGTACAGGTTTCTCATGAGCACAGGTAAGTGTTCTGGAATTCCCATTCTTCCCAAGGTTACCCATAATTTGTTATGATCTACACAGCTAAATGCCTTTGCATAGTCGATAAAACACAGGTAAAAATCTTTCTGGTATTTTCTGCTTTCAACCAGGATCCATCTGACATCAGCAATGATATCCCTGGTTCCACGTCCTCTTCTGAATCCAGAGTTCAGAATTAAACATACTTCCTTAAAATATTATCAAAGATAATTTATTGATAACTTGTATTATACTCCCACTGCATTTCTTCCCCTTAAGAATTTAGCCCAGCTTTTGCGTTGTGTTGTCTTGCTTTAGGGTATTGGTGTTGCATGGGTTAAAGCAGAAGTTGCCTGAGCACAAACTCCTCCTCCCTTCTTTTGTTTTGAGAACAGAATCCACTTAGAGAATCAAGCTAGTTCATTCCTGAGTGGAATAGGACTAGTCTTTGGAAGAGAGAGGGAAGTATAGAGTGGGTAGGCAGAAATGGACAGAACTCATGAGAATAAATCATTCCTTAAGACTATGGAAAAATGTGTATGTATATGATGATGGGGATTGTGTTCCTACTGAGCATCCTAGGGAAGGATCAGGGCATCAGAGAGGGTGGCTGCAAGGTGCAATCATAGAAGCTGGACAATTGGTATCCAAGTTTTTAGGCTCAGCAAAGAGCCCAAAGAGTCCACACTGGCTCCAAACAAACTGTGCCCAAGCTAAGCATGAAAATAACAAGAAAAGAACACTTTCTAATGGATCACACAGGACTGGACAATGTATTTCTCACCTCTGACCATAATATAATGAAGAAGAAGAGCTTTCTTTGCTTTCAAGGCAGGATGAAAACTCTTTGGACCTTTCTGCAACCCTAAGGAGATGAATGCTGCTCTCCTTCCAACCTCACCAAGAATGAGATCAGTGTTAAATTTCTCACCACCTTGGCAACTGGAGTTCAGTGTCAGATTTAAATTGATTTAGGAAAACAAACTGCGATGACATTTCTCATAAAAAAGTATGAGAAAGAAAAACTTATGCCTCTACAGATAGCTATTATAATTTCCACTTACAGACAGGACAACTGTGGTGGTCACTGGTTTTTTGAAACAGATATTTCTGAATCTACTCCTGAGTACATGGTACTTCCCTGCCCGTTGAAGGTAGGCATGGACATGTGACCTAAGCCAATTAAATGTGCGTGAAGGCCCCTGAGCATCACATGCAGGTGGAAACTCTAAGAGTGCGTACACCATTCACAGGGCTCTCTCTCTTCCTCAGCAACTGGCAATGCTAGTTGGTGGCTGTTCTGTCAGTCTGAGTTCTGGAGTGAGGATGACACTTGCAGAGCCTCCAGCCCAGCCACATGGACGTGGAGTGTGAGCAACAAAGAAGTATTATTGATTTACAATACTGAGATGTTGGGGTGGTCTCCACAACATAACCTGGGTTATCCTGACAAGTAAAGCAACTGGGGCTCAGAAGAATTAACCAGCTTGCTTCAATTCACTTCTCAGTGAGTCCATGCTGAATTCAAACACAACGTTCTTTTTTAAATAATCAGTCAGTTAATATTCAATAAATATTTATTAAATGCCTACTAAGAATCACCCTATTAAGGACCCTGAGAATACA
Source organism: Trichechus manatus latirostris (assembly GCF_000243295.1). Lineage (NCBI taxonomy): Eukaryota > Metazoa > Chordata > Mammalia > Sirenia > Trichechidae > Trichechus > Trichechus manatus. Next base: position 1,029,543 of record NW_004443968.1, read on the forward strand.
ATGTTGAACGTGGAGTCACTGAATTCAAGGGACCTACTCACAGACTGCTTAACCATTGTTCAAGTCGTTGGTCAGGGGCTCACATTAAGTTTATAATTTCTAGAATTCATTTCCTCCCCATCCCACTCTACACCTACCTTCATGAAACGGGAATGTTTGCCCCATCTCCAGATTTCTGCAGCCTTCCTTTTTCTTTATGATTTCTTAGAGTTTTACAACAGTCATTCCTTGATCACATCTGCAAGTTATTTAAATATCCTGGGATGTAATTTATCTGGGCCTGAAGGCTTGAATTAATTTAAAGCTGTAAAGCACTCCCCTTATTATCTCTGCACCTATCTTGCACTTCAATTCCCTCTTAATGGTGTTTGTTCTAGATTCGCCAGCTTGAAAATTATCTTCCTTGATGGAGAAAAAAAGAAGCAAAACAGAACATGAATAAATCTACTCTCTCTGCTTTGTTGCTTAAGATTATATCTTTTGTAAAAAATTGGAGACCTTTCCTGAGGAGTGCAGATTGTTTTGAACAAGTGTATATTCCTGCAACATAGCTGAGAAAGCGTGGGATATATGATAGAGTGAAAATCTTAAGATCAGGAATCAAGACCAGTTAATAACCAGTGGAGCTGAAACTAAAAATTGTTCAAACAAATTGCTGAGGTGAGCTTCATGAGTGGCGAAGTGCCTGGAACATTTTTGGTGCTATGAAATATTCCAGCTAAATGTAGTCTTTTATCTGAGGCAGCCCAAGGTAGTAATTCCATATTTTAAGCAATATAAGGTTGTTAACATCTATAATGTGCCCTTTCTATATTCAGCATTGTGTCTGGATTGTTTCTATTACCCATAGTGACAATGTTCTAAACTGAAAGTCTTCAATGTTTGTGCTGAAATTCAGTGTCCCCACTATGGGAAGATTGTGGGCTCAGTCTGGGCTAGGGAAAGCGTCATTTTTCAGATTTTTTTTTTTTTTTAAATCAGCTCATCAGATTCTTAGATACGGTTCTTAGAGTTGGGTTTTGTTACATTTTACTCTTTGTTTTTCTGCTTGATCTATTTAAAGATGATCTGATTTATGTGGAGATGTTTTAAATGTTTCAGAACTTTGTAGACTTCCTTCACACTCTCACCATCTTTGGAACTCCTGCATCTTTTCAACTTTGAACATCTGAGCTCAAGACACTCTCTGTTCAGCCATGAAGATTTTCTCTTTGAACAAACCAGGATTTAAAATGTTTTTTAAAAAGGCATTGCCATGCAGTCAGATTCATTGCGTCCCTATAGGACACAGTAGAACTGCCCCATAAAGTTTTTAAGGCTGTAATCTTTACAGGAGCAGGTCACCAGGTCTTTTCTTCCACGGACCACTGGGTGGGTTTGAACTGCCAACCTTTCGGTTAGCAGCCAAGCACTTAACCACTTCACTATCAGGGTTCAAACTGGGATCAGTACTTAGAATCTCTGATTTCTCCTCATCATATTCCCTTTAGAAGCTCTGATCAAATGTGCAATCCCATCTGTCTCAGAACTTCGCAAAATGTTCTTTAATAAAATATAAGCATAGTGTTTGTCTTTTCTGAATATCACTCCTTGGCTTTTATGAACTCTAGGATGACATGGCTATTGTCTCCCATGGTTTTTGTTCCTTCCACATTCATAACCCCTTCTTCCTAGCTGATAAAAAGTATATACAGAGCAATATAAAACATGTCACTTCTTTGCTATTTTGACTTCGAAGACATAATTCTCAATCTTTAGTGTGCATCACAGTGTGATCCATAAACACCTGAATCAAAATCACCTGCAGTGATTGTTTAAAATACAGATTCTCAGAGCTCCTTCCCAGGAACAGCTACATAATTAGCATGGCACATTGTAAAACAAAAGTGTAGATTCCCTTGTTCAAGAATTATTAAGAAAATCACGATGGTGACAGGAGAATATTAAACCAAGCATGTGACCCTTCTAATAGCAAGGCCTTGTACAACTGCACAAGGAGCCCTGGTGGTGCAGTGGTTAAGAGCGCCTATGCCTACCAAAAGGTAAGTGGTTCAAATCTACCAGCCACTCCATGGGAGAAAGATGTAGTGGTCTGCTTCCATAAAGATTATAGCCTTGGAAACCCTATGGGGCAGTTCTACTCTGTCCTATAGGGTCCTTATGAGTCAGAATTGGCTCGACAGCGACGGATTTGGTTTGTTTTATGGTATGACTGCATAGGTTACACACCCATGAAGCTGAGCCTGTTCCTTCCTCAGAGATTCTAATTTTGTAGGTTTGGAGTTGGGTTAGAGAGCTAGATTTTTATCAAGTACCCTGGGCTTCCTGATATAGGTTGGTCTGCAGAACAGCTCTTTGAAAAGCTCTGTCCTACACAATGACCATATCTTCAGCAAATCAAGACCAAAAAATACTAGAAGATATGCTTTCGGAAGATAACATTGTGCTAATGCATTTGTTTCAGTGCCAGTTTTCCAATGTATTTTAGGAAATTATCATTCACACACTGTCTGACTGAGTGGTTTACAATCCACAGGGATATCCCATCTAGTGACTTGTCTGTTTAATCAAACAAATGCTTCTTTTCAGGTGGTTAAATCTTCAGATTCTTAGCTATATATATATATATATATTTGCATGATGCAGATGTATATTTATTGACATGGGAACATGTTTATAATATAAAACTATACAAGAAAATATGTATTCAAGTATTCAAAATAGCATAAACTTCTAGATTCTTCTTTTGAAATAAAAAACAAACCAAAATATAACAAAAAAGGAAAATTTTCTGGTAGGCAAACATGAAAATGTTCACAAGTGGCCTCTATTTGGTATAGAGTTCTAAGAGTATATTTTTATGCTATACACTACCATAAAGTATTGTGAACTTAAAAGAATAAAATAAAAAAGAACAAATATATAGTTCAGATACATGACTATGTCTTGGCCAAGGATACAACATATCTGCTAACATGATGACCTATGAAATTACATTTGCAAATTGGTGTTAAACATTTCAAATCTCTTAATTCTTAGATTCTGCATGTTGGTACATACGTATATAATTCGACTCATATGGCTGCCTAATTTCTAACTACTATGAATCTATTCTTGCCTGGGAGGGAAATAAACGTCCCATCAGGTCTGACAGTAAATAAAAATATGTTATTCCCTTAAAAAAGCCAAAAACCAAACTCGTTGCCGTCGAGTTGATTCCAACTCATATACTCCCTCAAGTGGAAGTAATACAAGTTTAAGACAGGCAGAGTTGGTTGCTGTTTATCATATAGATTTGACACTTGATCATTTTCCCTAAGTATAAAGAAAGCAAAAGTTTCTAGTCTTCATTATTTGAGATTCAGAATTTTTTTTTTAATTGGAGAGCTAAGTAACTGTCTCATATCTACTTGCTTTACAGTATTACAAAAATCAGCATATTACCGTCAGCCACTAACTAGGTGATACTGCCTTTTCAAACTTGAAGAAGAGATGTTTGAACTCTGGAAATCTCATTGCCTGTAAAGATGTTAATGTCCATTTCCAGTAATGTGTATCCTAAAGAACTTACTACATTAATGGCTACTATATTCCTGTGAAATTTATACTAACATTAATATAAAAGATAGGGGACAATGGTGGTTTTTGAATGTTAATACCTGCAAGCATTGGGTTCATACAGGAAGTTATTTCAAAATTTAAAATGTTTAAATTTCTTCACACTTCTATTATTTTATAGTAAATTACTAGTATTTCCTGGTCCTGCTTCATAAATCTAACTTTGTATTCATTTAAAATTTCCTTTTCACTTAAAATAATAGGCTCACTATTTCCCAGAGGCATGAAGAAGCTTTTCTTTCTGAATATGACAGTGTATCCACCAATAAGAAATTCCTCTGTTAAATTGAGTTTCCTTCATTATTTCCACATTTAAGGTGATATCATGGGAGGAACACATTATTGCCTTGTTCATTTTGATTTAGTTGGCCCCATGCCTCCTCACCTTGCTAATGAAAAATAAACTGTTCTACATGGGTCATTTATGATGTGATTTAATAAGATGCTGTTTACATTTTCAGCCTGCAGCATAATATATTAGTTTAAAACCACCTAGTAGAAAAGACTTCATTGTTTTTCTCATTCTGTCTTGCTGTCTGTCTAATAGGTAACTTAAAGCAAAGATATATTTGTCATCATTATTGAGACTGTAAGAAGCAAAGGACAAATGATGGCTGTTGTCAAAATGAGAACTTTTGCTTAGCCATGCTCTCCTAGTCCCTATTTTCCTGTGGCTCCTGCTATGTTCATGGAATCTTGCCCTTGTTCACTGTGTCAAACTGTCAATACTTTCCCTTTCAGGGTAGACTGTTTACTCACAAACAAGTCAGATAACTGCCTTTGATTCAACAGAAATCTGTGAACGTGGTCACTTTCCCACTAAAGGAGTAGAAGTCTACGAGTACAGTGTTAAGTCACCATAAAATTTATACAATGGCTATTTTAGTTGTTTCATTGCCAGGAAAGAGGATAGGATCATATAAAATATAAATGTAGACTAACATCATCCAAGAAAATTAAAAGACATGTTAGCAGATTAAGAGGGTCATTTTGTACCGTGGTTTATTATCAATATGGTTGTAGCCCGAAAATACTTTTTTCTCTATATAAAACTTATCTTTATATCAAATGGAAAATGATACATCATTTTTTAGTGGCAAGACTTTCTATTTCATAGTTCCTGGTGTCTTCACAAAGCTTATTTTCATACACACTGAAACCCGTGTGAGCTGGAACTCGAGGAGACTGCCTTGTTTTTCTGTCAAAAGTTTTCTGCGTTTGACAGGGTGCTGTCTTATCACTTTCCTATTGTTTGTTTTAGTGGAAACTATTTGCGTTTTCCTTCTCTGACAGGTTTCCACCTTACACAGATTCTGGCTTTCACAGCTTTTACTGTACCTATCTCAGTCTTAAGCCTTAAAAAAAAAAAAAAAGCTGCTGTCAATCCTCAAGTAGATTCTGACTCATAGTGACTCCATGTGTGTCAGGTAGAACTGTGTTCGACAGGGTTTTCAATGGCTATGATCTTTCGAAGTTGATCACCAGGCCTTTCTTCTTGGCACCTCTGGATGGATTTCAACGGCCGATCCATTGTGCTTAAAAGCTTACACTACCCAGGGCCTCCTTTCTTAAAACTTACATGACAGTTAATGAGTCCCATCCATAATGGACAGCTCATTATCATTCTCTTTTGTTCATGTGTGGGCAATACTGCTAGATGGAATGACTCTCAGAGTAGAAACCAATATGATGTTTAACACGAAGCCACATGTGCCTAGGGAATGGGTAGTTTCAGGCCCAGCTTGGGACTGAGGGCTGCATAGGGAAAGGAGCTGTCAGGGTCTGCTCTTTCAGAGGATCATGACAGGAGTAGTCTACAGACTCACCTAGACCTTGAGTCCCTGTGAAAGGCTAGGTAGTTCCTAGGTTTGGTCCATGATGATTTTAGATTACTGTATCAAATCTGACATAATTCAAAGATCCAAAATTGTATTTTATATATATATATCACATGCGGCTGTCATAAATACAGTATATGTTCTTATACCAATTCAAAGACTACAGCCTTCAGTATGGATTACACCTCAACATAAAGAAAACAAAAATCCTTACAACTGGACCGACAAGCCACTTCACGATAAACGGAGAAAAGATTGAAGTTGTCAAGGATTTCATTTTACTTGGATCCACATTCAACACCCATGGAAGCAGCAGTCAAGAAATCAAAAGACGCATTGCATCAGACAAATCTGCTCCAAAAGACCTCTTTAAAGTGTTCAAAAGCAAAGACGTCACTTTAAGGACTAAGGTGCACCTGACCCAAGCCATGGCGTTTTCAGTTGCCTCATATGCATGAGAAAGCTGGGCAATGAATAAGGAAGACTGAAGAAGAATTGATGCCTTTGACTTATGGTGTTGGTGAAGAATACTGAATATACTATGGCCTGCCAAAAGAAAAAATAATTCTGTCTTGGAAGAAGTATAGCCAGAATGCCCCTTAGAAGCAAGGATGGAAAGACTACATCTCACATACTTTGGACGTGTTATCAAGAGGGATTAGCCTCTGGGGAAGGACATCATGCTTGGTAGAGTAGCGGGTCAGGGAAAAACAGGAAGACCCTCAATGAGGTGGATTGGCACAGTGACTGTAACAATGGGCTCAAGCATAACAACAATTGTAACGATGGCACAAGACCAGTGTTTAGTTCTGTCATACATAGGGTCACTATGAGTGGGAACCTACTCGACAGCACCTAACAACACCACCACCACAAATATTTTAATTCGTAGTGCTTAATTCTATGCTTTTTTCTTTCCTTCTTTATAGACGCTCCCATAAGCATCTATTTTAAAAAGTCATGTGACATAGTCAAGGATGTAAACAACCTAGGCATTTATATATTTTAACTAAGAATACTTTATTTGCTTGCTTCTATTTCTTCCTATTAGGAACATTTGTAGACAACCTTTTTCTGCATTAATAATTCAAAACTTAGTTTTAAGCAGCCAGCCTACTGTGGTCAGATTTCAGTAAATACATTAATTCTATTTTTCCTTTCCTCCAAAGACCTTCCAATATGAATTTAATTTACAATCCATTGGTCCCTTTTTCCAGATTGTCCTCTTTCCCTAGGTTTTCACAGTTGTTGATGACCTTAAAAATGTTTCACACAGGAGAGAGATACAAGAGAAATGAACACAAATAATTCTGTTGAAAGAAAAAGCTGTACTTTCATTCCTCGTGAACTTTATAATTTTGTTGAGAATCATTTGTGTGGGAGTGATTGCATGCAAATACCCACATGAATATATGTACTATAATTACAATAATCTGCAATAATTCAACCCTCTTTAGTAGTCAGAGCAAAGTACTCTTTTGTCTGCATTGTTAGGTTGTTACATATTTGTAGATGTTATGAATCCAAAGACTCACAGATGGTCATTATAACACGACATGCTCTGTTGTACAAGAGCTTCTTAAATTCATTAACCTCATTTAAAAAGACACCGAATGCTAAATCAAGAAAATTCCTTCTGATCCTTTTAAAAATCAGTAGCAAATTCATAACGGTAATATCTCCTTTGAATTTATGACAGAAGCAGTATGTTTTCTGGGAAGGAGTAGTTGTAAGAAATTTAATAATCATGGTGGTGAATAAGGGGTAAAACTGAAAATCTACTTACTGTAATTATTGTAGCAGCATTAGAGATGGCTTCACAACCAGAGCAGATACTATGTAAGGAAGGATGAGGAGGTTGAGGGAAACTACTTTCGTAAAGGCGCCTCACAGGAAAGTTGCAAAAACCAGTGGAAGCAATAAACAAAAGAACTAACTCCACTAATGCACAGTGTGGAAATACTGCTCTCCATATACAGACGCAGACAGTAGCATGGTCCTTGGAAGAGGAAGTCAGTTCTTTGAGGCACAGGTACATTCTCCTAGAGGCATTCTTCTTTTGCATCATAAAAAGATTGTCTCCAAGACCTAAGCAACATATATACATAGTTTTGAATTGAGACAAGGGTTGATACTTTACCATTGTATTTTAAAATCAGCGTGGTTGATGACTGAATGCATAGAAATAATCATAAGAAATCTTGTAGTTTTAATCTTTGCCAGTATTCAACCAACTTCATTTCTTCTACTACATTATGTAGAAGTAACGTAAGAGCATTGAGTTGAGTTAAGCAAGATGGTCCAGGGGCAGAGCAAGGTCTTCCTGGCTAATCATTTACTGGAAAAAGGTGTTGGGCATTGGAGGTGTCCTAGACTCAGGGCCTCTTAGATGGTTAGCATATAGTTTATATGACTGTAGCCTTTATGTCATTTTATAAATAATTACATGAAATGTATCAATAAGGTTATGTAAACCTCTATATTTGAAGTTATAAGAGGACCTTAGTGTTAAAGTAAATTCCTTTTCTATAAAAACAGAATAAAATAAAAAGTTTTCAATTCAGGCCCAGCTCAGGACTATGCTAATTCTTAAACTGTTTCTAATTAAGAAATAAATTAAAGTGAAATCCGTAGAAACGTATTTTTAACATCTAGTAATTAAATAAAATCAAACAATAAAAATGAACAGATGTCTGGCTGAAAGGAAACAAAAAGTAGGCATATGAAAAGATAAAGAAAGGGGGAAAGGGAAAGAGAGTTCTGGAAAAAAACTATCAAATGAGGGGTGGTAGAATGAGAGTGAGTTCCTGACAATTTCCTAGAATTTTTTTCGTTTTGGTTTTAGCCAACATGTAGCCAGTTCCTCCTTCCCCCCTTCCCTCCATGTCTAAGCCTTCCCCTTGTCCTTCATGGATGCTTGCTTTCTCCATGCTTCTTCCCTTAATCCACTTCTGTGCTTTCTCTTCATTCTGCCCTATCTGGTAGAGGACATTTCATTATATGTATCAAGGAAGCTTTGATGTCCTTAGTCTGGCTCACTAAACATTTGCCTTTGTATGTGTTTTGCTATGAATGTGAAGCTTGAGCAGTTGAGCCTGACTAATAGACAGCAAATATTATGGAATAGTGTTCATTCTGGGAGCAATGTACTGTGTTCCTGGAGGAGGGAGTGTGGACTCAATAGCTGGCAACCTGGGTTCTAGTCCAGACTCTTACTCTCTAACTCTTTGACCTTGGGCAATCAAATATTCATTCCTAGTTTTATGTCCTAATCTCTGAAGTGATTGTAAGAGATTATTCTCTATATTCTTTCATATACTAATTTAGCTCAAAATTCTCATTTTAGGGTCAAGGGAACTAAGGTATAGAAAGAATTATCTACAGTAAAACATTTATTTTGTAGTAACATTAGTTTGTGTGTATATTACTGTGATTATATGGAATTGTGCTAATGTAGAATTTTATATGCATGTAAAATTATTGAGGATCTTCCCCCAAACAACAAACAATAATGATAACCTCCCTAAACTTTGTGTCCTTCAAATCATATCTCATCTATGCTATACTATTAACCAAAACCCTCACAGAGATTTTCTTTTAGATTGGGGAATAAGGTAAATAGTTCAGTAGAAGTGGGAGGCTAAGGGTCAAGGTATCTTGGGAAAGAGAGGAGTGGTCAAGGATCACAAACTTTCTGGAACAGGCAAATTAGCATGGTGTGGCTATTGTTATAAAACTAGCAGATACATGCTTCCATAATACATTTTGTTTGTTTTGTTTTGTACTGCTTCATTTTTGGCAAGGGTAACCAAAAATTCCAAGTGTGCAGATGTTAACTGGTTCTCATTCTACTTTATTGGGTGCCATGTTACATGCAGGAAGCTACACACACACAAACACGCACACACTCACATTCATTCACATACATATATTCCCAAATAATAAGTTACGCTTGAAACATTTGTTATCATTTAGACATAAATTGGTGACAACCTTTTGTAGCATGATTTAAAATATTTTATTACAAGGATTTCTGCTTCCCCTATTAAGGACAAGAAGAAATAGGAAATAGGAAAAATATTCTTGCAAGGAGAAGCATTGTAGGGCCTGATTTATCTATACTATCTATTCACATTAGCCAAATTGAAAAGAGAAATTATTTTTGGTATATGAAAACAACCAAAGATCATCATGTGAGGGACTTCCCTCAGACTACATTTGATAGAAACAAAAGTACAGTTTGCTGAACTTAAGCCAGATCTGATAGAGTGTACTTTTTTGGACAAAACCAAACATGTATATTATTATAATCTGCGAATATAATCCATAATATAATCCATGAGTCCTTTAATATTTCCGCATTGTACGTTGTGTGTACTTGTGCTTAATGGTGGTGGTAGCTGACAAATATCAGTTTGTATCTTAAATAATGTTAAAATGTTTCCATGTTTATTTCCAAAAGCCTGCCCTGCCGGATTTTCTTAGTAAATATTGCCCCCTTCAGTTCATTTTGAGGGTATGCATGGTAGTAAATGGAGCACTTAGCTTTCTCTGGACTGCATTAAACTTGGCACCCAAAAGATATGCAGAAGCTGCAGCCAGACCCACTCAAAGCTGATATTACCTCATTGCTCAGATGGACAGTCTAATTCTCTCCCAGGGATGATTTCACCATGAGAAAAGACTTTGTTGTGTCTCAGGGAATTGGAAACCGAAAACAATATCCATGTAAAGGAAATCATTGACAATTAGGTTGCCTTTAGTGGCCATGAATGATTTGAAACCTGTGTAAATTTCCCCCAAAACCATCTTCAAGAAATCATATAGGCTCATTTGAATTACTACAGACAAAAAGCACTGAATTTATACCATTTCTACACTACAGACCATTTAAAGTAAAGGTTGAAATTACGAGATCCCATTGCTTTAATGTCTCACATACTTTGGACATGTTATCAGGAGGCATCAGTCCCTGGAGAAAGACATCATGCTTGGTAAAGCAGAGGTTCAGAGAAAAAGAGGAAGATCCTCAAAGAGATGGACTGACACAGTGGCTACAACAATGGGCTCAAACATAACAACGATTGTGAGGACGGCGCAGGACCTGGCTGTGTTTCGTTCTGTTTGTACATTGGGTAGCTATGAGTCAGAACCTACTCGAGGGCACCTAACAACAACATTGCTTTAGGGACAGAGGAGACATTTAAGGTGGAAAGCATTAAATTCAGCCAGACTTCATTATGGCTTAGTATCTTCAGTAACCCTCAGTTATTTTCAAAGAAATCTGTTTATCGAGCAAGACAGGAAATTATTTAAAAGGCTCCTTGTCATTTATAGGAGGGCTTATGAGAACTTCAGAGAAAAATTTGAGAAACAACTACTTTTGCAAGGAAGATATAATTTGACATTTTAGTTATTACAAAACTATTATTATTTTTAACAACCATAAAACGTAATTGTAGGCATTTTGAAATACTCACTAGGTCTAAGAAAATTATTTAGTGATTTCACAAAACGTTCCACAGACTTGTACCAACCTTGGATATAGTTTCCAGAAAGCAAAAGACCAACATAATTTGTCACTAGGCAACACTATATTGCATAAATATTAATTCCATCATTTACTTTTCTGCCCATTTTCACCTCTTCCAACTATGTTCAGTTTCAACAAAGAAAACTTAAACTTACTTCTACATTCAAGTCTAGAATTTCCCCATCAGCCCAGATTTTCAAAGAAATGACAGCCAGTATTATAGACAGAGAATTTTTATACCATGGAAGATAAAAAAAAATGCAGTTTTTATTTTTACAACAGATATAGATAGAAGATGGAAGAAGTATGTTAAACATCTTTAGAATTTATGCCCCTTTTTAAGTCCGATAATGTGAAATTCTTTATCTCTGTGTTCAAAAGGTAAATATTTTAACCACTCTTGTTGATTTTCTGTTATATACAACTATATTTTTTTGTAATGAAAAACTACAAAAAAGATAAATATTTCTATTATTCATATCTGACTTTTTATTTGGGATATTTCACAAAAACAAAGGACAAATTTAATATCAATGGCAATTTTGTTTAAAAAAAAAAAAAACCTCAGTTGTAAATTAATTACTTTAAAAATCCACTAGAATAGGGCTCTCATTTCATTTTGAATTTTTATTTTCCTCTTTGTGTGTATGTGTATTTGTGATTGTGTATGTACGTGATCTTTTTATCACTAAAAATAAGCTATTCTAACTTTAAATATTTGAAAAACATAGAGACTTAGATAGTAGAGGGAAAAGAAGGAGGGACTCTGATTCATTTTTGATGTTTATTATAGCCTACTTAAGGGAAGTTTTCACCCTTACTCCTTATGTGGCAAACTCTTTATTCTTCAGGTTTTGGTTTAATTGGCACCTCTTTAGAGGGGCTAACCTACTTAAATGGGCAACTATTCTACATCAAGGTTCCTGGGTGGCACAAATGATTTGTGTTTAGCTACTAACCAAGGGGTTGGTGGTTCAAATCCACCCAGTGGCACTGCCGAAGGAAGGCCTGTGGATCTACTTCTACAAGATGACAGTCTTTGAAAATCTTCTGGAGCATCTAACGCAGTGGCAACAAGTTTTTTATTCTCCATCATTGTACCCTGTTTATTCCCCTCAAAGCACTTGTCCTCTTACAAAAACATTCATTTATTTATTTGTATGTTTACGTGTTAAAGGTCTGTTCACCAATTTGTCCCTAAAACCTGTTGAATAAATGAAGTTATATACCGAATCCAATTTTGAAGAACACTGATCGATGTACTGAGATAAAAGTAGATCCTAGTGTAAACATGAAATAATCTCAATAATTTTTTCATTGATTTTTTAAAATCTAATCTTTATTGAGCATCTATTGTGTGCCAAGAAACAACTTCAGTTTTGAGCATGCATCAAATTAAAAAAAAAAAATCTCTGTTCTCATCAAGTTTATATTCTGAGCAGGGATGGGGGAGGGGAAAGACGGGCAAAGAATATGGTAAATTAAAAGCTCAAAAGTGCTATGGAAACAAAACAGGAAAGAAGGATTGACAATGTGGGGGAAGGGTAAGCAATTTAAATAAAACGACAAGGGGAGACCTCACCGAGAAAAGATTTGGTGTCAGTGAGGGAATAAGCCAACCATATACCTGGGGAAAAATTGCTCCAAACAAACAAAACAAAGTCACAAGAAGGACAAATACCCTGAAGTAAAAGCACAGCAAGAAGGAGTTGGCAGAGTAGAAGACATGGCCAGAGAGGTATAAGAACAAGGTCTTTCAGGCCATTGTAAGGACTTAGACTTTGACTTAGACTTAGAGATTGTGGATTTTAAGGTTTCAAGCTGAGAAGTGATTTATACTTTAATAAGGATCATTCTGGCTGCAGTGTTAGGAGTACTCATTAGGGGATCAAGAGTGGAAGCAGAGAGACTACTTGGGGAAGTCATAGTAATAATCCAGGTAGGAAGCAGTGGTAGCTGGGACCAAGGTGGTAGCAGTAGAAACAGTAAAAATAGTCAGATTCTGCATATGTTATAAGTGTTTGATCAGTTTTATCACCAAAGTCTTTGTTGGGAAATGACCCAGCAGACAGGTAGCCTTAGCAATTAATAAGTCAGTTGGTAATACATAAGACAGAGAAAAATATACTTGCCAGATCTACCTTTAGGGGATGTCTTAGTTTCTTAATGCTGCTGTAACAGAAATACCACAAGTGGCTGGCTATAAAGAACAGACATTTATTTCCTCACTGTTCAGGAGGCGAAGTCCAAATTCAGAGCTTGGTTCTAGGGGGAGGTCCTTCTTTGTTTACTTCAGCTTCTAGTAGCTACCAGCAATCCGTGGTATCCCTGGTCTTGTAAACATATCTGCCACATGTGTCTGTCTTCAAATGGCTTCTTCTGCCTGTGTGTGTCTCTGTGTCTATTCTGTTCTTTAGGCTTAGGACCCATTCTATACTGCTATGACCTCCATAACATAAAATAAAAACCTATTTCCAAATAGGATCATATTTACAGGTAAAAGGGTTAGGATTTCAATACATATTTTTGGTGGACACAATTCAGTCCACAACAGGAAGTATTCTGTATTTGGAAGAAGTTCCTTAAGAAGCTTAATTTGGGGTGAAAGCCAAGCATTGGAGGCTGAATTTAGGAAATTAAAATTCTGCCTCAGAAAACACAAGAAATTGTCAGTCATCTGGAGAAGCAAAGTGAAGGGCAAAGAGAAAAAATGAAGAGTTCCTTAATGACGCAAACAATTAAAGCACTTAGCTACTGTCTTAGTCATCTAGTGCTGCTATAACAGCAATACCACAAGTGGATGGCTTTAACAAAGAGAAGTTTATTCTCTCACAGTCCAGTAGGCTAGAAGTCCGAACTCAGGGTGCTGGTTCCAGGAGAAGCCTTTTTCTTTCTGTCAGCTCTGGAGGAAGGTCCTTGTCATCAACCTTCCCTTGGTCTGGGAGCATCTCAACACAGGAACCTCCGGTCCAAAGGATGCGCTCTGCTCCTGGCACTGCTTTCTTAGTGGTATGAGGTCCCCCTGTATCTCGGCTTGCTTCTTTCTTTTATATCTCAAAAGAGATTGGCTTCAGACACTATCTAATCTTGTAGCTCTCATCAATATAACTGCCACTAATCCATCTCATTACATCAAAATGAGAACAACGCTTAAGGAAATCACATCAGATGACAAAATGGTAGACAATCACACAAGACTGGGAATCATGACCTAGCCAAGTTGGCAGATATTTTGGGGGGATGAAATTCAATCCATGACAGCTACTAACAAAAATGTTGGTGGTTCCAGTCCACCGAAAGACACCTTGAAAGACAGGCCATGATATTTACTTTTGAAAAATCAGCCATTAAAAACCCTATGGAGCACAGTTCTACACTGACACACATGGGGTCGCCACGAATCAGAATTGACTCAACTACAACTGTTTTGTTTTGTATTGCTTTGTTTCATTTTCCTGTATTGAAATGCAGTGGGGCAAGGAATCAGACAGAGAGACAAGTTAGTCATCAAAACTCACTGAAAGGATAAGGGAGCTTTTGTCCTCTTACAGGTCCATGAAAGTGGAAGCTAAAGACAAATTGTCTAGATTTTGAGAGGTTGGGAGATGACAGTAGACCTCTTTATAAGTAAGTCTAACTATGTTTAAATCTAATACCTCTGATTTGGGGATCTGACTAAGGTAGAGGAGCCAATCAGTAGCAATGAGTAAGGGAGGTATCAAGTTACAGTGACAAAACATCTGTATGCCATTGTCATTTAAAACAAACTTCAAACAAAAAAAAGTACCCTGAGAGACTGGAATTCACACAATCAAATATGACTACTTATTAGGTCATCAGAACTAGATCACCTGACAACAGAGGTGATGAACATATTAGTGACAGCTATCATATCAAAAAAACCAATGATGCCAAGTAATTGTTTGACATAACAACAATGCCAAAGAACTGTTTTTTAAAATTTTATGGGGATTTAAAATAATTACAGAGTATTTCCCATAGGACTCACATTGAAAAGATAATTATTCTAAGATAATTTAAAAGTCACTTTTAAAATGAAAAGTACCATGAAGAGTGTTTGAGTGTGATTATTACTAACTTCTAATGATAACAATATAAACAACTAGTAATCTATAGACTATAAACATTTCTCTGTATTATAATTATGTAATTGTAGTTTCCACCATTTAAAAAATTAAGATAATACATCATTTAACAACCTTTAAAGATGACATGTGAACACACAGATATACTTGGGCTCAATGGCACTGATTTCTCAACAACTGCTACATCATACCTTTACACCTCAGATGTCATATTGCCCTTATATGAAACCACTTTCCATCTCTTCCATTTCATATTTGACTTTGATATTCATATTAAACTTTATTTGTATTAAAATTGGCATATGAACAAAGGACCTCAACACGGAATCCAGAATATGATGTTCTCCAAGTCTCACTCTCTCATCTAAAGGGCTTTCTGGAGATATATTCTCTTTTAAAAGTGAATAATTTCCCAGATTGGTTGTTTTTAATCTGCTTAAATTGGGAATTAAGATTTAGCAGTAGTATGCTAAATTTTTCATCATGGAACTGGCAGCCTTGGAATAGAAATCTGTCAGGAGATCTTACTTGTTTACTCACTTTTAGATCAAATGACTAGGTGATTTTATAGACTACACATATATACACGTTTATATATATTCATAAATCAATGCTGATGGCTGTTTTCAGCTTTGAGCTTCTCAAGAGATCAACTGCAGTACCAAGGTGAGACAGTGCAATTATGATGAAGACTACATATGGCTTCTCTACTAATGGTCCTCCCCAGAACACTAGTAGAGAATTGACCTCTTCTACAACCCAGTGGTGGAGTAACTTGAGGAAAAGGCAAAGGCTTTAACATTAGGTACCATAAACAAAAAGATAAAATTTAATGGAAAAGAATGTAAAGTCCTACATTTAAGTTTATAAAAAAATATTTAAATCTTGAAAGCAGTATGTTAAGTGAAATAAGCTAGTTTCACAATGCTACATATTGCATGATTGCAAATTTATAGAGACAGAAGGTAAATTAGTGACTGCTCAGAGTTGGTGGGTGGGCTGGGTAGGGGTAATAGAGATTGACCGCTAATGGGTACATGGGTTCTTTTATCTGGGCAGGGGAGGCAATGTTCTAAAGTTACCTAATGGTGACTGTTGTACAATCTTGTCACTATATGAAAAAACACTCAATTATATATTTTAAATGGATGAATTTTATGGCATGTGAAATATCTCAATGAAGTTGTTTAAAAAAAAGACAATAATTTATATATAAGTAGTTTATGTAGACTTCCGGGCAACATGGTGCTATAGTCAGAAGCACCACGCTGTCCCTCCACAGCAAAGATCAGAAAAACTAAGTCAAACAGAGTCACACGTCAATCCTGAAACCCTAACCATCAAATGAAGAGATAAAGAACTCAGCCAAGCACCAAATAGAATAAGAAACTGACCGAGAACAGAGCGCAAGAAGAGATACATGCAGAGGTCCCCTATCAGCTATCGCAGCACCCATCTGCCATCTTGGACTCCTATTGGAGATCAGTGAACAGGAGGTACGAAAAAGCAGCTTCACAGAGCTTCCAGCAGGAGACAGAACAACCAGTAACTCACAATATAGGCTTTCCCACCCCCACCCTTCTTCACCCACATTTAGCCTCCTGTGCTTCCTGCATCCACAGTCTATTGGCTGGGAAGCATGAGCTTCCCCCCAGCACTGCTTGGATTCCACCCGCCTACACTGGCTGGCTCCCTGAGTGCCATTTGTTGGCTGCTGGTGTTGCTTTTTTCTGCTTCTTTAGATTTCTTCCTTACCTCTCACCACCTCCCCCTCCTTTCTCTCAAATACCTGGCTCTGTGCGCCATCTTAGCTTCTTCCTGAAAGGCTGCAAAACACAGCTCAACTATGAAATTGCTTCCCAGCCCATGCCGCCAAGCTGGTGGGACCCTCAGGGCTTTTTCATTTGTTTGTTTGCTCTGATTTGTTCTGTTTTGATTTGTTTGTTTGTTTTCTTTTTCTTTTCTCAGCTTGGGAGCCCCTTCTAGCCAGACAGTAATGCGAGGCTTGGAAGCTAGTCCCTTACTCTGCGCAGACGCACAGGGACATCCCTGGGGGCATTTCTTTCTTCTTCTTTTTTTTTTGTTTGTTTTTGTTTTTTTTTTTTCATTTCTTTGTTTAGTTTTCTTCTCTCTCTTATTCCCTTTTTGTCTTTCCTCATTTCCAGTTTCTTGATATATTCATTTTTTCTTTTACCCTTTTTCTTTTTTTTTCATTTTTGTTTTTCCCTATTTCTCAGTCTTTCATCTCTCCACTCTAATAGCAAGCTCCCTTAGCACTCTTTTTTGTTTGTGTGTATGTCTTTGGCTCCTGTTCCCCTCTCTTCTCTCTCATCTTTCCTGTACCCATCTTAGCTCCACACACCACAATCTACCCCCTCCTTCCTGCCTACCTTCACCGTGCACTGAACATCACACTCCCAAGCAACACAGGCATGGCCTACTGGAACCTGCCCTGCACTGACTCCCGGTCCGCACTGTCAACCCTGGTATCTGCCACAGAAAACCTATCCCAGCAACTCCCCTTCAGCTGGACCTGCCCTGCTGTACCATACGTGAGAGTGACTAACCCTGCCCATTGGAGAAGGAGGTGAAAAGTATCATGCCAACAGATGAGCAAACAGCAAAGAACGCACAGCCTGCCCGATCAGACATAACCAAATAAAACAAAAAAGCAGGATGAAACAAACATATCTACAATGAATAAATGAGGAAAATAACCACTGAATGCCACAAAGACAGCAGACAATACCAAAACATTTACAAAAACAAGACAGGATGGTTCCAGTAGGTGGTCAAAATAAAACACCAGATGACCTTCCAGTAGAAGAAAAGGCACAAGACCTAACTGATAGGGAATTCAAATCTCTAATACTCAGAATTATCCAAGAGTTGAAGGAAAAAATAGACAAAAATGAAGAAAAAAATAGACAAATTCATGGAAAAGGCAGAAAAATTCATGGAAAATACAGACAAAAAAATGAAATAATTCAAGAAAATAATAGAGGAACAAAAATGCTAAAATAAATTCACAACTAGAAATCATACAAAAACAACAATTAGAAATGCAAAAGATAAACAACAAGATTTCAGAAATGGATGGTGTCGTAGAAAGTCTGAGGACCAGGTTTGAAACGATGGAAGATAGGATCAGCGAAATTGAAGACAAACACTTGGATACAACTCGGTTTGAGGAAAAATCAGAAAAAAGAATGAAGAAAAATGAAGAAACCCTGAGAATTATGTGGGATACAATCAAAAGCAAAAATCTTCGAGTGATCAGAGTTCCAGAACAGGAGGAGAAAACAGAAAACACAGAGAGGATCATTGAAGAACTGCTGACAGAAAACTTCCCCAATATCAAGAAAGATGGAAAGCTGACCATCCAAGAAGCTCAACGAACCCCATATAGGATAGACCCCAAAAGAGAATCACCAACGCGTATCATAGCCACACTCGCTAAAACCAAAGACAAACAAAGAAGCCTGAGAGCAGCTCAGGAAAAACAAAAACTCACATACAGAGGAGAAACAATAAGACTAAGCTCGGGTTATTCGGCAGAAACCATGTAGGCAAGAAGGCAATGGGATGATATATATAAAACCTTGAAAAAAAAAA
>NW_004443968.1:1048352-1057077 GCF_000243295.1 Trichechus manatus latirostris
GGGGTTGTTAACCAATGTCATAAAACAATATGTGTACTGACTGTTTAATGAGAAACTATTTGTTCTGTAAACCTTCATCTAAAGTACAATAAAAAAATTTTAAAATAAAAAAAGTAGTTTATGTAAAAAATACATACAAACATATAGACAGAGCGAGCGAGAGAGAGACTGACCTAAAGAGAGAGATTTAATTTTACTCCAAGTCCAATGAGAGGCACTTCAATCCTTCTGAAATTTACAGTTTTTCAATGATGGAATGAGTTCCACAGAACATAATCAGTTTTCTGTCACTGGAAGCATTCAACCATGTGTTGATGACTGCCTGGCAGGGGCATCCATGAGAATTTGATCATAGGATGAGTGTTTGGTTTGAGGCATCATTCAACTCCAGGATTCTGAGTCAGCAATTCTGTAATCAGTGTGGTGAGACTGCCAGAAAAGCTAATGGGATCCAGCTTGCAACAGTAAAAGCAGAGTATTAGATCAAAGGAGATAAGAGTTCCATTGTAATATTATCTGGTCAGATGGCACTGATTTCTAAGAGCAGGAAGGATCCATAATCTGGGTTTTGTGGAACCCAAAGCTTATATAATTTGGGGGGTCCACTTTAAAAATTACAAATACAAAGCTACGTACAAAAATTAATATTTATTTAGAATGAAAAAAGAGATCACAGATTGTGAAAGAGCTGACAAATACCACAAATTTCACGAAATTAAAAAAAATATAATAATACTTAAATTAACTGTCTGACATATCTCTAAAAAAGCATTTTTCTTTTCTATATTTGTTGACTGCACACTGTTAGATCACCACTCCATATAATGACAGCTTTGTGACATTTTTTACAGAAGGAAGAGAAAGATAGTTAGATTTTTCTGGTAGCATTGTTGGTTGAAATTTGTCTGTTACTGATTACTTAGAAACACTTTTTTCAGCTTCACAACTCATTGGTAATGTCATGTAAATGTTCAGGATTATTGTCAACTTCAGGAAAATTGCTCTTTAGTTTCCATAATACGTGAGATATAAGATTTCAGATCATTTCAAGTTTTCTTATCCCTTAATTAATTTTAAATACCCTTTGAACTAATGATACTCACTAACCAGGTTGTCTTCAACATCCTCAAGTCAGGATGCCAGGAGAGTTGGTACAGCAGATATAGAAAGATTCCTGGCAACTATTTCTGTACTGGGACAGCTAAAAATAACTTAGCCATCACAGAAGTGACTGCAAACCACACATATATTTCCCACTAAACCACTACAAGGTATCGCTGACAAGCCAAATTAAAAAATGCCCATGGCCAATCAAAAGCCACTTGACTTTACCACCTAAAAAGTCAAAACACTCTTAATCCATTGAGATTAAGTATCTTACTTTTGCAAGTTTTACAAACGTATTCCTATATAAACGCATTGCCGAGTCTCCTCCCAAAGCTGTGGAATGGCCTCATGCACGGGCTTAGCTTCATGGTAAATCAATCTCCATCACAGAATGATTTTTAAAGACAAACTGGATACGAGGTTGGTAAAACTATACAGTGTGAGAAATGTTTGAAGGAACTGGGGATTTTTAGCCTGGAGCACAGAAGACCTAGAGGGACATGATTACTGCCTTCAAATATTTGAAGGACTGTCATGTAGAAGTCTGTCCAGACAGTCACTCTGTATAGCTTAGAGGACAAAACTAAGAAAAATGGGAAAAAGTTGCAAGAAAGGAAATTTCACCAAACTATAAGAAAGAACTTTCTAAACAATTAAAGTTGCTCAAAACTGAAGTGGATTGTCTTATGAGTAATGGGCTCTCTGTCGTGGAAATGTTCTCCAGAGGTCAAATGATTACCTGTCGAAAAGAATGCTTAGGTAAGAATTTTTTACAATGAATAGAAGTTCAGTCTAAATAACTTCCAAGTTACAATTCAGTAACTTTTAAATGTACCCAGAGGTT
Source organism: Trichechus manatus latirostris (assembly GCF_000243295.1). Taxonomy (NCBI): domain Eukaryota; kingdom Metazoa; phylum Chordata; class Mammalia; order Sirenia; family Trichechidae; genus Trichechus; species Trichechus manatus. The sequence continues at coordinate 1,050,304 of NW_004443968.1, forward strand.
AAATTATCGGGAAAAAAATAAGCCTTCAATGCATCTATAGACAGAGTAGCTAAGCAAATTTCAAAATGGAATATTGAATAATTTTCCAAATATGTCTGCGTTGGAAGAAGTACAGCCTGAATGCTCCTTAGAAGCGAGTATGGTGAAACTTTGTCTCACTTACTTTGGACATGTTATCAGGAGAGATCAATCCCTGGAGAAGGACATCATGCTTGGTAAAGTAGATGGTCAGCGAAAGAGAGAAAGACCCTCAGTGAGATGGACTAACGCAGTGGCTGCAATAATGGACTTAAACACAGTAACCGTGGTGAGGATGGCACAGGATAAGACAGCGTTTTATTCTGTTGTACATAGGGTCACTATGAGTCGAAACCGACTCAATGGTACCTAACAACAAGTCATAGTCTCTTCCTTTATGGGGATTACAGTCAAGTTAAATTTTAATGTATGAAAAGTTTATATATTTAGAAAAGCATTCGTAGTCTATAGCATTTTATTAAACAATATTGTCAAGAGCATGAGCTCGCAAGTCAGATAGCCTAGGTTCAAATCTTAGCTCACTACTTATTTGGGCAAGTTACTTAGCCTTTCTGAGCCTCAGTTTGCTTGTGTATTAAATGAGGATAATTATACACATCCCACAGGATTTACATGAATATATATGAGATAATACATGCAAAAATATATTTTTAGCAAAATTTATAATAACTTAATTTTTATATGTTTCAAATATATATACATTTAATATAAATATTGGGTATAAATGTACATATAAATGCTCTGTAAATATTAGCTCTTTTATTGTTATTATTATTATTTGAAAAATGTGGTATGCACAACTATCTTTTCAGTGTTGTATACTGCAAAAGAGACTTTAAAGTAATAATCTTCAACACAGAAGAGCCAAAAGAGAAGCTTTCACATTCCTAAAACTGTCGTCCTCTTCCCTGAAAATACAACAGATCTGGAATAAAAACAACGTATGGTTAAAATAATATAATCCTTAGCAGTTAACTGTGTAAAATTCTTGTCAATCACTAAATGGAAAGCACATTACAAGAGAGGTAAACGTTTTGAAATGACTCTGTGCAGCTCCCTGGTGGCGCAGTGTTTAAGTGCTCGGCTCCGAACCAAAATGTCACCAGCTACTCCGCAGGAGAAAGATGTGGCAGTCTGCTTCGGTGAAGATTGACAGCCTTGGAAACCTTACGGGGCAGTTCTACTCTGTCCTGTAAGGACACTGAGTCTGAATCGACTCTGCAATGGGTTTTTGGTAGATAGGGCTGCAGATAACAGCAGCAATCATTAGCTAAGTGGTTACAGAAGGTGGCGCTCCTGAGATCTGGTGAAAACTGCCAAATGAGGACCCTCAGATGCTTATGAAGGAAGAACGTGAACACTGCTTCTTGTGAGATTGAAGTCACTGTTTTCAGAAACTTCTTTTTTAATTGAATGCTACCAGTTTAAGAACTTTTTTTTTTTTTTTTTTTTTGTCGTTTATTTCTTCTTGGACTTGCTCCTGCCATATCAAAAGTTATATGGTAACAACCTGACACAGGGTGAATCATTTTCTCCTTAAACAATTAAAGCCACATGCTTCTGAATGTGGAGCGTGGAGACTGAGGCTGCCATGACTGTGTCCTACCACAGATTGCAATTGCATCTAATGTGCCAAAAATCTTCACTTTTTAATTATATTCAGTTTATAATTTCCTACATGCAAGGGGGATGCAGAAATGATGTCCTTACCACACAAGTAATTAATTAATGATTAAAAACAAAACAAAAACAAACAAGAAACCACAATCTTCATTAGGCCAGGGCTCACTTTTCTGGCATTGCATCTCTGACAGTCAAACACAGGGAAGCTTTATGGAAAAGCACAATAGTTCTTGTCTTCCTCACCTCCGGCCCTTTAAGCATGTAAAACTTAAGCATTCAAACTGAAACTGCAGCACCAAGACTTCGCCTCACTTAGCCCACATTTCTCATTCTGCATCCGCTCAGCCTGAATACCTAACAATTTGGCTGGACTTAGATCCTCTGCAACTTGTGTTTGGCATCTCAGTCATTGCAAAGCCTACTTTCTCTAATGGATTCTGTTTGCATTAGTTGCCTAATCTTCTAATTGCAAATGACAGAAACCCAACTCAAAAATTGGCTAACAAAACTGAATTTATTACTTCAGATAACTTAAGAGTACAAGTTTCAGACATCACTTGATTCAGGGGCTCAAACTATGTTTTCAGGCCTCTGTCCATCACTTGCCTCTGCTTTCCTATGGGTTGATCTTTATTTTTAACCCCTTCACTGACTGCAGCACCTGCTTCTCTTTCCCCAATGTTAACACTTGGAATTGAGCCCATTTGGCCATGCTGATGCACATGTTCACTTTTGAAATTATAAATGAGTTGGGATAACCACATTCAAAAGAGCACAGATGGAGTTTACAAGAGGGATGGTATCCTCTAAGAAAATCAGGGCACACATGTCAAAAGAATAGGGAAGTGATTCTCAAATTTTTGTGAGTATCAGAATGACCTGGAGGGCTTGTTAAAACACAGATAGCTGGACTCTATTCCCAGAGTTTCTGATTTAATAAGTTTAGAATGGGACCCAATAATATGTATTTTTAATAAGTTCCTGGGTGATTCTGTTGCTATTGGTCCAGGGACCACACCTTAAGAGCCACTAAAATAGGAAATAAAGACTAGTTATGCAAAACATCAGACGTCTACTGCACATATTGACCTTGTTCCTGTGGTTTGTGGTCTGCTCTGCTGCTTCAGTTAAGAGCTGTGTCTTTGTCCTTAATACCATGGAACATCTCTTCATCCTTAAACAAAAGCCAGTAAGTCAGTGCCACAGGCAAGTGCTTGAGATTGTTACTCCCCATGGAATCAATCACAAAAATTAGGGTCATTTCCCCAAACAGTCAATTTAACATATCTGAACTGAGCCCCTGTGACTCATAATACTCTTTTCTAAACATTGCAGAAAACTTTTTTTTTTTTTCCCTAAGCTATGAACTTTAGACCTCCTATATCAGAACCACAGGAGCCCTGGTGGCACAGTGGTTAAGAGCTATGGCTGCAAACCCAAAGGTCACAGTTCTAATCCACCAGTTACTCCTTGGAAATCCTATGGGGCACTTCTACTTTGTCCTATAGGGTCGCTATGAGTCAGAATTAACTCGATGGCAGTGGTTATATCAGAACCACTGGGGATGTTACTTAATAATGCAGATTCTTTAGCAATATTTGGGAGCTGGTTACCTAGAATTTTTGTGGCTGTGGCCTGAGGATCTAGATTTTTAACAAGAAGCTATTAGTTTTTCTACTTACTAAAAACTGAAAATGTAGAAGATACATGGTTCCTGGCCTCACTGAGTTTCTAAAAAAATGTTTCTCAACCTTGGCTACAGAACAGATTTACCTGGGGAACATTAAACATCAATGCCTGGGTCCTACCCCTAAGTCAACTGAATATGAACCTCTGGAGATGGGGCCTGGGCATCTGTGATAAACCAGTGTCTGTATAGGTTGCTATGAGTCGGAATTGATTTGTCAGCAGTGGGTTTAGAGCTCTGGTGGTGCAATGGTTAAGTGCTCCGCTGCTGACCGAAAGGTTGGCAGTTCAAACCCACCAGCCGCTCTACTGGAGAAAGATCTGGCAGTCTGCTTCCGCAAAGATTACAGCCTTGGAAACCCTATGGGGCAGTTCTATTCTGTCCTATAGGGTCATTATGAGTCACAATCGACTTGACAGCAATGGGTTTAGTTTTTTTTGGTTTTATAAATATAGATGTTTCTATATAATAAACTACAAAAAGACTTCATTTTAGGGGAGTTAAATATTGAAAGTCAAATTATTAAAGTTTTAAAATTAAAAAAAAGATAAATAGGATGAATTTTCCAGAAATTCTGGAATTGCTAATATTTGAAAGTTATACTTTTTGTACTATACAAAGCAGCTACTACTTAGCAAATATTAAATCATATAGCAGGTTTCTACATGTGAGAAATACAAATTTTTTTTTTGAAAAATAGATTAAACAAATACATGTAGGAAAGGCTAACAGTGATTTTTAGGTGATTTTTGTCCAACTTATTGTTACATGTCTATATGTTTCTTTAAAGTATTTCAGTATACACAGTGTGACGGTATGTGTGGGATATTTAGATTAAGCTGAGTGTAAGGTGGTTTATTGGAATTCTAATCAGGAGACTCATACTCCAGGTCTACTTACAGGTGCTTTTGTTTTCAAAATCTGAACAATTAAGGCTTTGGTAATTGTCATATTGTCAGAAATAGGTTTGTATTGACCAACATAGGGCCTTTTAACTATTAAATATTAATTTTAAATATGAAAATGTGATTTTTTTGTGAACATTAAAGGTACTTGAGATACATGGCTAAAAACACTTTTTAGAGACATTCTCCAACTCTTGCATGTAAGATGTAAGAATCCAGGGAAGCCTTAGATTTTGAGGCCTAGGCTAAATCTCTAAATGATGCTGCATCCCACAAGGAACTTGGGAGGATTTGATTTTCCTGAGGTGAGATATAAGGGTGAGAGAATTCTGCATCTAGAGTTTTGGAGTTTTCTTCAAGTCAAATGTTCATGCAAGGTTATGACTGAGACACCTAAAAAGAAAAAGCTGCGAGTTCCTAGAGATCTCAAAACAGGTTAGATTTGAGGTTGTTTACCAATAGAGTCTAGTTAATAAATGTCTGGACATATTGCAGGTTTTAGTTTGAGAGACAGTAGGGAGAATTGCAAACCCTCACTCAAAGCTTCTTTGGGGAAAAGCTACCAAACAGAACCGAAGAATTGGTTAGGACTAAAATGGCTCAAGTCTCAACCCTGTCCTGGGTCATTTCAACTCAGCCTGGCCTCCCATTCACCTTGCCTTGGGTAACACAGGAGATCTAGTCAGAGTAACGTCCTCGCTATTAGCCCTGTACCAGTTTCTAACCAGCTCCCCTGCTTCTCCCGGCACCCTGGTTCTCAGGCTCTGCATTCCATCACCCTCCTCTGTTCTAGTGGAGGTCTTTTTCTCACGCTACCGTGACTACCTTCACACCCTGGCCTGCTCTGTGTTCACTTCTGTTTTGTACACATTCTGGTATACAAAAGCATAAAGCCCTTATGTAAGAGTCACCTTCTTGGCCCTGACAAGGATACCAGATTGTGTCAACAAATTGTTCAACCGGTAAAAATTTGTCAGCATTATATGGGAAATGTTTTGATAATCAAAATTACATCTTACTGACTCTGTGGCCTTTTATCCATTTTTTTCATGTTTCCAAAACATTATCATTATAGAATTATATTTATTATTGTATTTACAGACACATAGTTCAAATACCAGACAGTTCAGTTCAATAACAGGCATTTAGCAAAACCTATGGCCTTGAATCAGGCCAGCGGCTCTCCAATCCCTACTCCCTGCCAGACTTCTCCACTTGTAGACAAGTAGACAGCTTACATTGACTTTTTCCAAATCTTATATGTATATTATACATATACACACACATATTTACAGTATGCAATGACCAGAATTGTACCCATTGTCCCAGACAAACACACATCCTTGGTATACCTGAATCAATCATCCATATTTGAATCAACTGTTAGTACATGGAATCCCTGATGGAGTAGTGGTTAAGAGCTACGGCTGCTAATCAAAAGGTTTGCAGTTTGAATGCACCAAGCACCCCCTGGAAACCCTATGGGGCAGTTCTACTCTGTCCTATAGAGTCGCTATGAGTCGGAATTGACTTGACAGCAATGGGTTTGGTTTTTTTTTTTGGTTGTTGTTGTTTTATTAGTACATGTCCATATTGTCTTTTTTTTAAAGTAATATATGGAGATGGGAAAAAAAGAATGGATATGAGATGAAGAGTTCTAAGGGCACGCGCGCACAAACACACGCGCCCACACACACACACACACTCCCCACTGGTTTTCTATCTTCAGATATATGTGCGCAAGCACTTGCACAAAGTCTGAAGAAGACAATTTTGTGTCTTGGAGTCCTGTCACGAGTTGGAGACAAGGTCATCATAGTGGAGAACAGAGGATATATTTGAAAATGATTTACAAATCAATGACAAAAGCACGGTGACAACTGGCAAAAATTTCATGCATACATAGGTGCTGTTCTGCTAGTTTTCCTGTTCACTGTGGGTGACTGAAATAAATGGCAATATCCCAAGGACATGCAGATAGGAAGTTAAGGTGATTTCACATCAGTTCTGCCACCTCTGTGAGCATAAAGTCTTCTTGGACATCAACACCATAGTATTAGCTAAACAAATGAATCTACCTGAAACCTTAGGGAAAGTCATGGTAAATAGACAAGTGGAATCAGGAGAAAAAAATAGGGGCCAAGGAATTAGTTTTTCGAAGGAAACCAGAAATATGTATGGATTTTTACCTTGTTGCACTTTTTCATGTTCCTCTGTCTTAACCAGTTTGTGGTAAAACGAATTTTAAAAGCTTAGGTTTGGGAAATGAACATGATCAGAAAATTGATTTTAATTCATCCCTAAACCCTCCATATTCAACCAAGGTCAAGGCATCTTATTTAGTCATTTTTCAATCAATTTTTTTCCTCCTTTTCTTTTTTTTTATTGTACTTCAGGTGCAGGGTTACAGAACAAATAGTTTCTCATTAAACACTCAGTACACATATTGTTTTATGACATTGGTTAACAACCCCACGGCATGTCAATCCTCTCCCTTCTTGACCTTTTCTTTTTTTTTTT
>NW_004443968.1:1057704-1070501 GCF_000243295.1 Trichechus manatus latirostris
CCGAAGGGGTAAGACCAGTGGAGCATCTTAGATGGCTGCTCACAGGTTTTTAAGACCCCAGATGCTACTCACCGAGGTAGAATGTAGAACATTGTCTTTATAAACTGTGTTATGCCAGTTGAGCTAGATGTTCCCCGAGACCATGGTTCCCAGAGCCCTCTGCCCAGCAAGTCAGTCCCTCAGGGAGTTTGGATGTGTCTAGGGAGTTCAATCAATTTGTAAGATGTATGATGCATGTGCAATAGATGACAACATTCTTCTGCTCCTAAAGATGAGATCCCAGATATAATCAAGAGGTGTGCAAACACTGTTGTGATGAAGAATCTTAACTTCATTAAATGCTTTCAATTATCTCATTTTTAAATGCTATTTTTTAAAGGAGTTCTCTGAACCTATTCTAACTTTTCTATGCTTTCTAACTCTCTATAACCATTCCCAGCTTACCAGAGTAGACAAGCATGAAATTAATGCTGTATAGTAGTAATTCACTAATGCCAAGAAAGTTTGTTGCTTGATTACTAGGAAACACCGCTAGCACTCCAGGTCTCGATTTTCCTTTAACAGAATGATAGCTGGATGTGGTCAGGAGTTTGCAATGCTTTGAGCCAAGTAATTTCAGTTTAGTGAACAAATAAATGGACTTGTTTGCTTATTTACTTGTTCTTTTTTTTCTTATATTGGTGGAGGAAAGTTACAGGATAATTGCTTAAACAAAAAAGAGCTCCATTTATTTTTACTTTAAGTTAAATGTTTTGGAAATATGGTTTTTAATGTTTTGTTTATTTCTTTACCAAATCTCTCTTTGATTTAAACCTAAATGTAAATTGCTTGCGGAGCTAGAATATATTGCCAATGAAATTATCATTTTGGGGATTTAGCTACAGTTGTGTTTTGTTTTTTCAATCTTTTCAAACACTTTCTGTTGAATGATTCCAGCCATGAAGGTGACTCAAATCTGTTGATAAAGTTAAAAACATTAGGTCAAATATTTCCAGACTGTGGAAAAATCACACAGACAGTGTTGGTAAGAGTTTCTGATACGTCACTTTATACTGCCTGATACTCCCTAAGCAAATGTCACTTTGTAATGAGACTTTCTTTCTCTGATGTCCTGGCTGCCCCTAAAAAATTTGCAGTCTCTTGTCTTTACATGTAAAGCTGGCTGATGCAACTTGATTATAATATAGCAATTTTAACTTTGGCAAGAATGATACCCTTGGAATATGAGTCTACCAGGCTTTTGGTTATGCCTGTTAAGAGGATTAATGAGTGACAGGTACCTAGACTGCCTGGCCCTCGAATGCCAAGTCACTCCCAACAAGAATTAAGATTATACCTGGTTGGACCCCCATAAACAGGAGGTCCAGGCACCCACAGACTCTTGGAAATATTTCACCCAACTCAGTTCAAACTCCATCTGGTTAAGTGGCAAGAATCTATGACTCCTAACTCGACTCTTGATTTGGCAGCCTCCCTTTTCTCTTCCCACCAGGTCTCAGGAGGATCTGCAGCAGTGCTGGGCTTTCTATTTTCCTTGCTGTTGGTATGTAAAGGCCCATATACTTAGAAGAAAGAAAAAGAAACTGCATTTTACTCAGCCATACTATGACACAGGCACACAGCCTATTTCTCCTAATTCAGTAGTTTTGTTCAATTTTGATCTTTTTGTTGCAAAATGAATACTGAGAAACTAGTTATCTCTGAGTATATCATAGTCAATATCATAGAATTTGGCTTGTAATTGCTCAGGTGTGTTAGCTTTGCTTACCAGATACCCTAATAAGATTGTACAACTGAGAATGACGTCTTTATTCCGTGAGGCAAGAGACACACATGTGTACAAAGAAGTACTGAACTTTATTACTCTGTATCAGGAATTCACAGAAGGGAATGGATCAGTGTCCGAGATGACACTATAGAAATGAAAGGAACTGTGAAAATGAAAAATGAAATAGTTGGAAAGAAGAGTATGTTTTAGAAGAAAGGCATTCAATTTGCTACAAAAAACCCCCACAAATTTTAAAATTGGAAATGGCCTTTAAAGATTGTCTAGTTAAAGCTCATCCCTTTATAGACAAAGAGACGAAAGTCTAGAGATTTTAAGTGACATTTTCAAGTCCAGATAGTTAATTAACAGATCTAGAACAAGGATCTAAAATTCCTCGCTGTGGATCTAGCTCTCTTAGTGCAGTTTTATGTATCCACATTCTGTTTTGTATGACAAAGAAGCTATTAGAGATGTTTAGGAGGCAAGTAGAAATATAGAACCGGAAGAAGGCTGAGTAATTAGGAGAGGCAATGAGGAGTTAACATGCTGGCGAAGACAGACGCGGCAGAGAAAGTAAAGCAAATTTGGGAACCATGGGGGACACTAATAGAATGATGAAAATATCACAAATAAGATACAAAAGTAGCTGCAGGAAAGAAAAAGAGTCAGCGATCTAAAGTTGCGGTGCTATTGAAAGAGGGCATAGAAAGAAGTAATCAAGAACATGGTGTCTGGAATCAGAATGATTAACATTAAGTTCTTTTGGGGCCATTTACTAATTGAGCAATATTAGCGAACTCTTAAACCAAGTCACAATGTCTTCATCTCTTAAATGGCATATTATCGATGTCAAATATTGTTGGGAAAAACAAATGGTGAATAACTGTTCAAATAGTACATTGTCTTGCACATAAAAAGTCCTTATAAATGGTGGTTATAATTATTGTAATTATTGACTTATCTGGAAGCCAAGAGGGAAGCAATTTTCAAGGAGTACAGCAATGTTAAATATTAAAGACAATCTTTAAAAAGTGAGAAATAATCTGACCAAAAATCTGTTAGATATAGCAAGTTTGGGCCATTGTTAACTAATAAAAGATCAATGTGTAAAGATATGGTTGTAAGTTTTAGAAAAGAGAAGACAAAATTTGTTTTGCCTGAGATATATTTTGAAAAGAAATAGAGAGGGGGTCTTTTTATAACTTATTATGTAAAGTAATAGAGGTTCCTATATTTCACCTTTATTGATATATGTTGTTGTGTGCTGTCAAGTTCATTCCAACTCATAGCGACCCTATAGGACAGAGTAGAACTGTCCCATAGTGTATCTTAGGCTGTCATCTTTATGGGAAGGATCCCTAGTGGCGCAATTGTTAAGCATTCAGCTACTAACCAAAAGGTCGGCAGTTAGAACCCACCGGCAGATCCGAGGGAGAAAAGACCTGGTGATCTGCTGCCATAAAGATTCCAAACCCACTGCTGTTCAGTCGATTCCGAATCATAGTGACCCCATAGAACAGAGTAGAACTGCCCCATAGGGCTTCTAAGGCTGTAAATCTTTATGGAAGCAGACTGCCACATCTTTCTCTCTGTCATGGATTGAATTTTGTCCCCCAAAAAATATGTGTATCGATTTGGCTGGGTCACGATTCCCAGTGTTGTATGATTGTGTACCATTTTTAATCTGATGTGATTTCCTTATGTGTTGTAAACTCTGTGTGCTATGATGTAATAAGATGGATTAGCGGCAGTTATACTGATGAGGTCTACAAGATTGGATAGTGTCTTAAGCCAATCTCTTTTGAGATATAAAAGACAGAAGTGACCTGAGACACATGGGAACCTCAAACCACCAAGAAAGCAGTGCCGGGAACAGAGCACATCCTTTGGACCTGAGGTTCCTGCGTAGAGAAGCTCTCAGACCAAGGGAAGATTGATGATGTGGACCTTCCTCCAGAGCCAACAGAGAATGCACTCCCTTGGAGCCAACGCCCTGAATTTGGACTCATAGCCTACTGGACTGTGAGAGAATAAACTTCTCTTTGTTAAAGCCACCCACTTGTGGTATTTCTGTTACAGCAGCCCTAGATGACTAAGACACTCTGGTAGAGCAGCTGGTGAGTTTGAATCGCTGATTTTTCGGTTAGCAGCGAAGTGCTTTAACCACTGTGCCACCAGGACTCCTCCTGTAAAGATCACAGCCTAGGAAACCGTGTGGCAGTAGTTCTACTCTCTCCTATAGGGTCACTCTGAGACAGCACCCAACAACAACAACAACAATCTTCACTGGAGCAGAACGCCGGGTCTCTTCTCCTTTGGAGCTGCTTGTTGGTTCAAACCGTCAACCTTTCTGTTAGCTCCCGAAACCATTGCACCACCAAGCCTCCTTTATTGATATATATTTACATGAAAATCTTTAGTGATCATAAGCGATATGTTATTGCAAGCCATAAAACTAGCTTACTGCTTAAATGTTCAGGTGTTTTAGTAGCGGTCTTTTGAACTGTAGAAATTTTTATATAGCCAACATTGACAACCAAAGTGATCAGAAGTTAGGAGTTTTTCAGCTCATAATTTGTTTTCAGTATATTCCCTTTTCATCCACAATGATTCATTTCAAAAATTAGGCATCTGAGAGCCTGCTGTAAAAATATCCACACTTGTTATCTCTTCTCAAACACATCTTTATGGTTAGCATTTATGGGCAACTGTGTTTGCTCATTGCTTCAGAGGCAGATAAGTGAGAATTAATGGAGGTAGAAAACTAATAAGTCTGTTCTCTGCATACAGCAGAGTCAGCTAATATTATCTTCTATTGTTGTTTATTTTGACTCCTATGAATCATTCAGTTCTCTCCCCATAGAATTTTAAAATCCTCAAGATCAGAGACAGTGCTTTGTGCTTCTGTGTCCTCAATAGTGCCCAATTCAAGAGAATTGCTCAAAAAGCATTAATTAATTCAAGATATCCCTTATTCTTTGCATGCATCTCTTAGGACATGAAGTTATACCAGCTCAGGAAAGGCTAAAGGCACTTAGTATAACATTTATTATATGTTGTTTTGTGCACACTCAATGGCCCCTTTTCTATGTCTCTGCTCCTCCATTTACATTATCACTGCTCCACTTCAAACACTCGTTACCCTTATCCTCTCTTCGTTTCAAACCCTACTTTCTGGAAGGGGTTTCTTTCAGTCGTTTTTATAACATGAATTTAGGTCAAATTGTTTGCTCACCCAGAATTGTCTGCTTTATATAGCTTAACTCTAATGATATATCTAAAGAATTGTATCTTCTGCCAAAGATTCACCTCAAAATTAAAGAATGAGGAGATATGGGTAAGGTAAAAGACGACTCCCTGGCTCCTTAAAATTATACCATGAGTAGACACGGACACACTTGTAGCTAAGCTGATCCCAGTATTGCACGTTTGGTTCTTCTATCTGTAATGTAAGGAACCCTGGTAGTGCAGCGGTTAAGTGCTCAGCTGCTAACTGAAAGGTCAGTTGTTTGAACTCACCAGCCACTCCACGTAAGAAAGATTTGTCAGTTTGCTTCTGTAAAGATTTACAGGCTTGGAGACGCTATGGGATCGTTCTACCCTGTCCTATAGGGTCACTGTGAGTCAGAATCAACTCGTTGGCAATTGGTTAACCTGTAACGTGCAGGGAACATGTGATCATGAGCATGGAGAGTAGACTTCCAGAGACTTTTTCCTCCAGCATTATGATAAGCATTTTATTATCAATAAAGAGTCACACTAATTTAGATGTCAAAGGTAAGAGAGACACTTTTGGTTACTGAAAAGCAACCTTGGGAGAAATAAGCACTTATTAGATCTCTTTTCAGAGGGTTAAGATATAAATACAAATATTTCAAATGTCTATGAAGATGGACCATTAGTCATTTTATTAGAGTTAACCAGCCCATATTTCCCTTATACCCTGACCCCACTAAAGTGCCTTCTTGAGGCTCCCTTGCCTCACACAAGCACGCTGAGCATTCTGATGCTTGGCCACACTAGAAGCTTTTCCCTCATCTCCCAATGGAAATAAAATCAAATTTGTTCCCTACTCAGTGTTTAAGTATTAAATCAGATATTCTTGGTCACAAAGCTCAGGAGAACATCTGTAAAGAAGAGCATCTTGCTATGTAGCTATGTTAGAAAGGCTATGATCTGGGATTGCTTTCAAGGGGAAATAGGCTTATAATGAAGTCTTCAATATATTTTAGTAACTGAGTCCCCCTCCCGTTGGGTGAGATCCAGTTTAACATTACCTTCTACTGAATTTCATGCATTATCAATGCTATAGACTGAGGTCTTACTGAAAAGCCTGTGGTCTAATTTAAACATGACCGGCTTGTAATATAAAGTATTGGCCAATTATTTAGGCATTAAATTTAGAATACTATAGAAAAATTTAAGATATAATTCAAAAGGGTATAAATGAAAAAAAAACTAAAAACAAATATTAGAAGACGACAAGTAGCACACTGCATGCAATACAAATACAGGTTGCTAAAGATTCATTTAGTCTAGGGTACTTGTTCCGAATACTTTTATTTAACACATTTCACTCATTTATTTTAATCTGAAGTAAATTGGATCAAAATAAAAACTTTTTTTATTTGTTCAATTATAATATAGGAAATTCTGTTAAATTAATAAATTTTTACTTAAATGATCTTTTTGAGTATTATAACATTTGGGAATTCAATAAAAATAGTCTCAGGAAGGATTTTATGAAGACAGTATATGAACCCATCTATCAATCGTTTTATGTGGACATATAAGTAATAAAGGTATAAGGATTAGAATCTGTTTTTAATAACAGTCATATACTTAACTAAGAGGAAGATCCAAAGAGTGGACATGTTCATTTAGAGCTTTGGAAAAGTACTATAAAAATGATTCATCTACCTTAATTATGCCTGGGAAGAGACAAAATTTGCTCCTTCTTCATAAATGCCACTTGGAATTTAATTTTAGATGTTCTGCTTGGTGGGCATTTGAAAATAAAGTTTGACAAAACTTATGGCTTCAAATTTAATCTAATCTTCCCGTGGCCTATGTCTTGAAAATAAAAGTGAAGGATATTAGCTACTCTCTTCTTTAAGCACTGAGAGTATAAGTGGCATAACTCCTAGCAACGAGAATATGAAGATTTTAATTCGCTGAAGAGACTTGCTATGTTTTCAGTAATGATTTCTGACTGATAAAAATGATATCTATATTTTTGAAAACTCTAGAACTGAATTCATGGCTTTCATTTTGAGATGGTCTTAGAAAAATTTTTCAAAATGATTCAATGTGATTGATGTGAACATCTTTTTGTTCGGAACACTAACAAATATTCTAAGTGTCCACATGATATTCTCCTCAAATTTTAGACCAGCCAATATTGTCATGCAGCACAAAGCAGTACCTATAATGTTCAGAATGGAGGCAGTGCTTGTTCAGTGGTAGAATTCTTGCTCTCCATCTGGGAGACCCAGGTTTGATTCCCAGCCAATGAACCTCATGTACAGCCACCACCTGTCAGTGGAGGCTTGTGTGTTGTTATGATGCTGAACAGGTTTCAGAGGAGCATCCAGACTAAAACAGACTAGGAATAAAGGCCTGGCAATCTACTTCTATGCATGGGAAAGCTGGGCAGTGAATAAAGACCAGAGAAGAACTGATGCCTTACTTTGAATGATGGTGTTGGTGAAGAATATTGAATATATCATGGACTACTAGAAGGACAAACAAATCTATCTTGAAAGAAGTACAGCCAGAATGCTCCTTAGAAGCGAGGATGGAGAGACTTTATCTCACGTGCTTTGGACATGTTATCAGGAGGGACCAGTCCTTGGAGACAGACATCATGCTTGGTAAAGCAGAGGGTCAGCAAAAAAGAGGAAGACCCTCCACAAGACTGATTGACACAGTACCTGCAACAATGGGCTCAAGCATAACAATGACTGTGAGGATGCTGCAGGACCGGGCAGTGTTTTCTTCTGTCGTACGCAGGGTCTCTGTGCGTTGAAACAAACTTGACGGTACCTAACAACAACAACAGCAACGATCTACTTCTGAAAATCATCCAGTGAAAACCCTATGGATTACAACAGTCCAATCTACAACTGATTGTGAGGATGGTCCAGGACCAGGCAGCATTTTGTTTTGTTGTGCATGATGTCACCATGAGAAGTAGGTAACTTCATGACCACTAACAACACCATAACGTCCAGAACATGACTGATTATTTTCTCAGGACGAGGTGGTTTTCCATCCCCAATATAAAGAAGATGGTTATTAGAAACTCAGTAGGAAAGCAGTTGGAAGAGAAGGGAGGGATGCCAAAAGTGGTAGGCACACACGTCATGCATTCCTTCTTGAATGCATGTAAGGGTTGTTGTTGTTGTTAGGTGCCATGTTAGGGGCACGTAAGAGTAGCAGGGAGAATTAAACAAGATTCTTGACACAAAACTTTCAAACTTGAAATCTGATTTATGTATCAGCTTTTCAGAGTCCTTTGAAACTCAAGTTAGACACTTTTAATACTTCACCACCACCTCTACCCCCTAGCTAGCGGCCTCACTGTCATGTTCTCTGCAATTTTGAAAGCAAGTCAGAGGTTAAGAGTGGAGCCTGAATCAGATTGAGTTTGAAGCAGGGCTGTGTCATTGTTACGAACAGAAACAAAGTTGGTGGTTTAAATATATAAGAATATTGAGAGCTGGAAGGAAGTTATAAAAGTACTATCTGCATTTTAATCCAAGCTTTTCTTAAGGCCTTTGGTAGAATAAGAAGAGAGGGAGTGAAAAACCTCCTCTGATACAAAAAGAAAATGAAAAATAGACAAGAGCAGTCGGGAGAGTCCCCACATGCTCTAATGGTCCTCAGTCAGACAGTGTCAGGTGTCTCCTGGTTCACATCTTACTGCAGGACACTTCAGCCAGTATATTTGATGAGCATTTCATAACTATAAAATGTGGCATAGTAGAACTGCCCCAATCTCACTCTTTGTTATTTTACAAAGTGGAAGGGTGAAGTAAGACCCAAGGAGAATTTGTAATCATTTAATATTTCCACTGAATCTACTATCTCTTTAAAACTAAGTAGTCACATTTTTTTTTTTTTTTTTGATAGCAAATATTCCATTTTTGTGAAAAAAGAAAAAATACCCACAGTTAATAAAGTACAAACCAGGGAAACTAGTATAACCTTCCAAGTATTGTCTCAATGTTTTGCCACAATGTTTCTTGGCAAGGATAACGTATTGACAAAAACATATTCACTAAACTGTCAAAGATGTAAATTGAGAAACTATGAGAATGTTAACTAGAAACTTAACTGTGAACGTGTTATTGTTCATTTAATATACTTTAGACGATTTTATTAAATCACATCTACACACAAGTGCAAGCAAATTTTAGAGCCCAGAGAAACCAGAGCATTCAGGCATACAAGACGTAGTTTTAGAAATCATTCTAGAATTCCTTCACCAAAAATTAGGTAAATACAAGATGTTTTGTTTTAATTGATGTCTTGAAGAGAAATTCTCTTCAAGAATACTAGCTGTGATGTCAGTTTAACCACCATGTACCAACTGCCTCTTATGAAGCAGGCGTTGTTATAATCTCCAAGGGAGATCCAAAAGACTTGAAAGTGAGAATAGCTACTGCTTGTTAAGGACCTACCCGCCCTGTGCCAGGGCCAGGCATTCTGCAAGGTGCTTTAAGCGCTGTGGCACCTCTAACAGCTTTGCATGGTAGAAGCCACAGGTTCTACAAAGACTATAGGTTTCTGAAGGCAAAAGATTGAAAAAGAACACAGGTTGTAAAACCCAGAGTGATCCATGCTCTCTGTTCTGTTTTTATTTGGGGTAAAGTGGAGAATGTTAGAAGGGGAAGAAAGAGGAGATAGGAAGTTGCCTGAGTTAGCTCTCCTCCACTCTAGTGCCCACAAAGTGCAGCTGTGTGCATCTGGATGGGAAGCAGGCCCAAGAAACAGTGGCTGGGTTGGAAGAAAAAAGAGGGGAAGGAAGGTACTAAGCTTGAAATTTCCAGTAGTCAGACTGTGTTGAACTGAACCCACCCAAACCAAACCCACTGCCATCAAGTCAATTCCAACTCATAGTGACCATATAGGATGGAGCAGAACTGCTCCACATGGTTTCCAAGGCTGTAAATCTTTACGGATGCAGACTGCCACATCTTTCTCCCACAGAGAAGCTAGCGGGTTCAAACCACCAACCTTTTGGTAAGCAGCCGAATGCTTCAACCACTGCACCACCAGGGCTTCTTCTGTTTAACTGAAAGGAATTTAAAATTTAAAGAAAATGTTGCCAACAGGTCAGAAACCTCTCTGTGAGTTTGTGCTCATTATATGGATCTAGGCTAGACCTGAAGCAGTGACTCATTGCAGCTTTTTCAATTAGGCTCTCTTCTAAAGAAAGATATTCAGCTGCAGACTATGCTTGTTCTGCAAAGTGCCAGGATGACATTTACTTTGATGCTCTTTGGAGTCCCTTCTGAAGTGATGTATTCCACAAGTGTACACAGGAACAGTGTAAAAATCAACAAGGCTTCTCTCTGCAGAAATATATTTCATTTAAAAATTTTTATCTTGCTTCTTTCTTGATTTGAGGTTTATAAACCAGAGAAAGTGTAATATTTCACTTAGATATGATCATCAAGAAAATTTCATTAATTTCTGGAAATAGCTGGGGGTTATCTCATGAAAATTCAAAAGACCTCTCTGTTATTGAGAATAATTTCCAGAATTTTCTACAGAGCTCATCCCATGCAAACACAAGGTTCTATACTTTGCTAGGAAAGGTCTATTGAAAAATGCATTTCTCACCCTGACACATTTAAAGTACAAGATGAAATTGGCTGGAGGATGCTGTTTTGTTTGAGAGGGGGTCATTTTTTTTTTTTCCACAATGCCTAAGCTATAACTCACTCTTAAATAACCATTCACACAATAGGTATTTATTGAGAACAAATGATCTAGAATTTTATTCACTTCCTACTTGTTATCACATCAGGGAGATAAGACACATGAAACAATTTAAAAAGTGATGTAAAATAGCATAACTGCCAAGGACTTTTTCAGAAGGACAAAAAAGAGTCAAGTCAGGATAGTCTAGAAGAACTGGGGAAGGCTTCAGGAAGAATTTGGAACTAGAGTTGTTCCTGAATGATGGGTAGAATCATAATAAATTAGAAAAAGGGAACAGAAAAAGGAGAATTTTAAATAGAGAGGGTAGCATGAGTTTTAACTGTACAAATAAACATGTCATGGAGAGTGAAGGGTTATCAAGAAGCTGGCCTGAGTGGAGAATCCAAATAGGTTGGATTACTAGAGTAGGCTCCGGTTGGAAGTCTTGAGACCTGGAGTAATTCCAGAATTTAGCACTGACACCACAAGAAGTAGAGAAGATTGTAAATCCTTTAGCTATAGAGTAACACTCACTATTTATTTGCTTTCTTGTGCTTTCATCTACCACCAGTCTCCTCTTCCCTAGCCCTCAGTAGTGAATGAGAGGCACAGACAGTCAGTCTTGAGTTGGAAACAATTCACTTACTGAATAGAAAGAAAAAGTAGTAACTTAATACAGCAGAGTACAGGCAGCCCCCCATTGCAAACGAGATCCGTTCCTAAGTGTGTCTTTAAGTCGAATTTGTAGGTAAATTGGAACAGGTGCATACGGCTCTTATTTAGCCTTACTTTAGTGCAAGAAAAGTCTGAAGCCTTTTCAATGATTTAAAAGCTGCAGATGCAGCAAGTGAAGGCTACTGTGATGAAGAATTTGTTGTGAGTAGAGGTTGGTTCAATTGTTTCAAAGTGAGGGCAAATTTACATAACATTAAAGGCAAGTATGAGTTGTCTGTAAGCTGAACGTTTGTAACCCAGGGACTTACTGTACAAAACAAAGAGAAGGAAATCAAGATAAAAGAAATAGACTTGGAGCAAGACAGACATTGGTTCATATTACAACTTTACCATTTTCTATTTGGGTCCTGGGGAAAAGAAAATTATACTTTTTAATAACAGAGATTTTTAATCCGTAAAATGGGAATAAAACTTCTGATTTTTTTTTTTTTAATTGTGCTTTAGGTGAAAGTTTACAGTTCAAGTTAATTTCTCATTCAAAAATTTATACACATATTGCTCCCCCTAGCCATTTTCAAGGTCCATCTTAGGCCAATTTATAAGTCAATGCTCCCCCTTTCCATCCTGGGTTCCCTGTGCTCATTCGTCCAGTTGCTGTCCCTTCCTGCCTTCTCGTCTTGCTTTTGGACAGGAGCTGCCCATTTGGTCTCCTAGATTTGATTGAACTAAGAAGTATGTTCCTTACCTGTGTTATTTTTTGTTTTATAGGCCTGTGTAATCTTTGTCTAAAAAGTAGGCTTTGGGAATGGTTTCAGTTCTGAGTTAGCAGAGTGTCCACGGGCCATAGTTTCTAGAGTTCTCTGTCAGACCAGTAAGCTTGGTCTTTTTCTGTGAATTTGAATTCTGTTCTACATTTTTCTTCCTCTCTGTCAAGGAGTGCATTGTGATCCCTGTCAGAGCAGTCATTGGTGATAGCCAGGCACCATCTAGTTCTTCTGGTCTCAGGCTGGTGGAATCTCTGGCTCATGTGATCGTTTAGTCCTTTGGGCTAATATTTTCCTTGTGTCTTTGGTTTTCTTCATTGTCCTTTGCTCCAGATGAGATGGGACTAACAGATGTATCTTAGATGACCACTCGCAAGCTTTTAAGACCCCAGATGCTACTCACCAAAGTGGGATGTAAACATTTTCTTTATAAACTATGTTATGCCAAATGACTTAGATGTCCTCCAAGACTATGGTCCCCAGCCCACAGCCCTAGCTACTCAGTCCCTCATAGTGTTTGGACATGTCTAGGAAACTTCTATGCTTTTGCTTTGGTCCAGTTGTGCTGAATTCCCCTATCTTGTGTGTTGTCCTTCCCTTCACTAAAGTTGATACTTGTCTACTATCTAGTTAGTGATTTCTTCAACCCTCCCCCCCCC
>NW_004443968.1:1070601-1079351 GCF_000243295.1 Trichechus manatus latirostris
ACTCTCATAACTATCAAAGAATGCTTTTTTCTATGTATAAACCTTTTCTTGGGTTCCTATAATAGTGGTCTCATACAATATTTGTCCTTTTGTGATTGACCTATTTCACTCAGCATAATGCCCTCCAGATACATCCATGTTGTGAGATTTTTCATGATAAAACCTCTTTGATTTTGAAGGTAGTATTAAAAATTATGTAAGCCACCTGGTGTAATGCCCAAAACCAAATACACCATAAATAATAACTATTATGATTGGTCTCTTATTCAAACATATTTCTCTTAACTTTGCTAGAGGTCTTCAAGGTCTTCTATTAAAATGCCAGTACCCTTGGATGGACTACTACTACAGTAGTATTTAGAGTAGTAAGTCACTCAGACTAAGACTAGGCAAAATACGTAGCCTCATAAAAGCACTGAAGGGGGAAATTGAATTGGCCAGAGGAAATTGACTTACCAATTGGCCTAAGATGGACCTTGAAAATGGCTAGGATTGGGAAAAAAGGTATTGTCAACAGACATTATGGAGGGCGGAGAACTTCTGTTGGAAACTTTCCCACATCAATGACAGCGATTGAATCTTTAGTTAGATAGCATGAGACTTGCACCACAAATAAGATAACTAACAGAGTAAATCAGAATTTCAAGGAACAAAAATTATTCAAAACTTTTAGAGGAATTCCACATGCAAATCCTATGCAAACCTGGATATGGCAGCAGATGGAGTCTCTTTCGTGAGAGAGAGGGGTGGTTGTGGCAGACTTAACTAGCAAATACTGAGAATTTAGCTTGGGCTTCAAGTCCACGAGGTCATTAACCCACAGTTGCTGTTTGGGACTCAGGTGGTACATACTGGAGAAGGCTAGTGTTCTATGACCCTGACATGAGACCGCTGTGTTCCAGTAAATTGAATGAGAGTGACTTAAAATTTTCTTTTCTTGCATAGAGGAGATAAAAGAAAATAAAGCAAAGTAAATATTTCTGGAAAGAGAAGGAACATGGTGAGAGTATATTAATGAAGAAATGGAAGAAAGATGCATTGTGAGAATCTATTAAAATGTATTTGAACTTCTTCGAGGGACCCAGATTTGAGCACATTACTATAGCCAGCATTAACTGAGAATGAAGCAATACAATGAATATTTGCTGTAAATTAATTCAATTTTTGAATATTTTCCTTAGGCCCCCCCCACCTCACTTATCTTCAAAAAAATATTGTCTATAAGTTGACTACTGATGTAATACATTTTTCCATGAAAGTAAAAGATTATTTGGCAAGAGCAAAACCATTTTAAGCTAGTACATTCCTAAAGTTGAATAAACTTCCATTATCTCATCCCACTCACATTCCTTGCAAGACTGACATTTAAAAGTTTCATCCTTATGCATCATTAATTTCAAATGTACCTTCTTAGATACTTCAAGTTCTCTAATATTTGGAACTATAGACAACACCTTTACTAAGTTCTATCTTATTTACCTCATTTATTTTATATGACTAAGTTGGAATTTGCCTTAGAGACCTCAATTTCAGAGAGAAAACAATATTTTATTACTTGCAGGTACATAAACCCTTTCTTAACGATTCAACTGTTGTTAGCCCCTATTGGGTCAGAGTAATTGAAATTCTCTGTGCTTAGTGCTTCAGCATTTGCAAGTAACTTTATCAGCATAAATATTTCATTGCCTACTCATCCTAAATCAGGGCTATACTTTTAATAAAATGATTGCTAGAATTTGAATAATGACTTAGAAACTTTGGCTGGTCAATGCAACTTCATTTTCTAGAGATTCTAATTTCAGAGGCAATCAGGTTGATGCATTCCAAAGACCTGTGTATGAAATGTGACAAATCTACACAGTTCCTGCCTTCCTGATGAAGCCCAGACATGTGCCCAGTCCTGCAGACCACACAGATCATGGGCTTGCAAATGCATGGTGTTCAGTAGCTTCCAGCTTGTGCTCTTCAGCCTCTGAATGACCTCGGGCAAAGTGTTTGAACTCCTGTGCCTGAGTTAATTCAAGAGCAAAATAGGTTGAATAGGTTACATCACAGCAAAGTGTTGTCGTGAAGTAAAAATGCAAAGCCTTAGAAAATGCCAGACACATAGTTCAAACTAAAGCAAAACCAGAAATCATTATTTTTAAGGCTACTAAGCTGTAGGCTTCAAGTAGAAACACTTTGGAGTGGCCTCTAGCACAGGAGTAGCTCGAAGTATACTGCTGATCAAGGGTTTGAGGAAGTATGTTTGAGGAGGTCCTTAAACTGCTGAAGGATCTTTTAAGAGAAAAATATTTTAAGTCGCATCTAACCAAATGCTTCAAGTACAACATAAATTTCATTCTTTTTTTTTTTTTAATTTCTTTCTTCCCTACACCTCACTACCCAACTCCTACCTTTGGGCTATAGAGAATATTTGTCCAATATCCTTTATCTAGTAATTCTGTGGAAACCCTGGTGGCATAGTGGTCAAAAGTTCAACTGCTAACCAAAAGGTCGGCAGTTTGAATCCACCAGCCACTCCTTGGAAACCCTATGGGGCAGTTCTACTCTGTCCTGTAGGGTTGCTATCAGTCAGAATTGACTTGACAGCAACGGGTTTGGTTTTTTTGGTTCAGTAGCTCTGTACACATTTACATGACTGGATCACACCAGTTCTTTCATCTTTAGAAATGATTCTAATTTAGCACTATTTCATCTTAGATCTGACTTCCTAAATTTAAAATTATTTTTTCTGCTATCTCATCCCTCCCCTAAATCCACATTCGGCTTAATTTATGGAAGTAAAACCTGGACATGGTCTTTAAGAAAGGGTCAAACCAATGTTGACTTCCTCTGGGTCCTCTGTTACATTATACCTTGTTTATCTAAATGCATTTGTTCATTTTTTAAAACAACTCAATATTGAATATATAGTGAATACAATGATTTTATGCTGAATGTATACAAATGAGAGTATCCCCATACAGCATTTGTGTGGTAAGCATTTTTACTAAATTTACAAGTGGTCATAGCTAGTATTGACATAATGTAATAAAGTAGCCAACTACTCAGCACCACTATATGGTACCCTAAGGAAGTTCTCAGTGATTAACCTGAGGCCCTGTATCTGTATACCGCTGTAGGAATCCATAGCAACCGAGTCCCCTTGCCATGAGTAACACACAGATGGTTTTGCTACGTTGTAATCCCTTGGGTTAATCAAGTGTAAGACAGCTTACCATACGCTTCTAAAATACCAAAACTAGGTTTAGAAAGAACTATAATATATATTCAATAAATATTTGTTTAATAACTAAATGCTTGAATAAATAAACAAATGCATCCAATAAATTATCCCTGTCTTTCTCTTATAAATCAGTAAGTAGAGAAGATATAGCTGCAAGTGACTATAAATAACTGCCTTATTAAATAAGAAAATCAGACATGGATTTGAGAGAGAAAATACCATGCAGTATCTCTTTACATACCATTGCCCAGAGTTGGACAATGTCTTAATTTTTTGACCCTGAGTCTCTGTCTGGCATCACTTGACCTATCATACGATTCATTATGTATGGATCAGAGGTTTGTGAAATAGCAGGGCCCGGTAGCAAAACTAGAGTATTAACCTGATCATTAAATTTTCTTACTCCTTTTGCTATGCCTTAATCCTAACATCATTTTAATGTATATCTTTAAGCGTTAACGGCTCATTAACGGAGAGTGTTGACCTCTGCAACGTCCTCTACAGAGCTATTAAGTTTCACCATCTACAGTTGTTTCTAGATGTATCTTATGTGTCAAAAGTAATTTTGTGACTCCTTAGCTTGCATATTCCTTGTTAGAGAGTTAAATGGATGCCAACGACTCCTTCAAATACATTGCAAATAGTGTTTTCTCTGTAAACTAGGTCACAGACGTCAAGTGGTGTCCACCTAATGCCAAATTAGCTGACTTTATATTCATTTTACTTTTTTTTAATTTGGTTTATTTCCTTCATCATATTAATTAAAAGTTTTTATAATTGTGATTTTTATCTACTTGTTTACTGATTTATTTTCCCTATCTCGCACTAGAAAACAAGAGTGCTATGCAAGAGCAGGGACTCTAATTCTCCACTGGGGGCCAAGTAGTCACTAAGTGCCTGGCAAATAGTTGGAGCTTAAAAACTAATGAATGGATCAATGAAAGGTATCCAAACTGGACAATTCACATTCCAAATAATCTGCGTTAAATTTGGATACTTCATCTTTATTGTTGCAAGAATTATATGTTATTGAAGGCATATTAACTTGGCAACTGAGAACAAAGACATACACTAGATCTACTTTATATATGAGAAGGCACTTAAAGGAGTGCCTTAAAGAAGGCACATAAAAGTAGACATATTAAGAACTAAGTAAACATGTGTTACAACCAATGTCCAAACATTCTGTTGAAAACAAATGTTTTCAAATATTTTTCTTCTATATATGAACCAAAGTAGGTTGTTTTACTATTGTTAAGCAGTTGTCTAAAACCATATAGATAAATTAATAATTATTTTAATCCATCTAGTTATTGGATATAATTATCCAGCAGTTAACCATCTACTCATTGTAGTAAAATGTCCCATCCAATTTTGCGTTCGTATTTTAATAACACCTACTCCTCACTATGTCGTTAT
This sequence comes from Trichechus manatus latirostris, assembly GCF_000243295.1. Lineage (NCBI taxonomy): Eukaryota > Metazoa > Chordata > Mammalia > Sirenia > Trichechidae > Trichechus > Trichechus manatus. The sequence continues at coordinate 1,075,250 of NW_004443968.1, forward strand.
CCGACATTTCGCATTTACGACAATAGTTAAAAATCTACTATCTAACTATTTTGTGCATTCACGATGTATATCTGGCAGTAACGAGAATGCTGAGGTGCAAGGCAAGAGTAACGCTGGCTGTGATGGTTAAGGTTATGTGTCAACTTGGCTGGGTCATGATTCTCAATGGTTTGGCAGTTATGTAATAATGTGATTTGGCTGTCATGTAATGATGTAATTTGGCAGTTATGTAAGGACGTAGTTATCCTCCATTTTGTGATCTAATGTGGTTGGCCATCCTCCATTTTTGCATAACGCTGATTTTCATATAACAATGTGGTCTTTGGAATCTAACTGTGTCACTAAGTGAGGAGTGGGCATACTTAATTAGAAGTCTAAGCAAATGCAAAGGAGACAAGTGATCTTGGTGTTAGTCATTCTGCATCATGAACTCTCCTGTTAATCAATGATTAGTAAATTAAAAATTTCTCATTATGGTTACTTATAGAGGCAGATGGACGAATGTCCACCCAAGGTTTGGTTCAGATGTCAAGAATGATGGCACCATAAATACACCAAAAGGGTATGAAAAGGTTTATTACTTACATAATTGAGGTCTCTGGAGATAGCAGGGCAGGCCTCTCAAGCAGATCTGAAATGGCTTGAGGGAACAAGGAAGGGAGACTGGCCTGGGGTTATATTATGGTAAAGGGTGGGGCTGGGGTGAGAGTTCCTGTGCAGAGGTAGAGGCTTGCATTGTTTGAATCTCCTGCTAGTATCAAAGGAGACAGCAACCAAGTTTTCTTATCAGCCTGTCCAGATGTGGGGCCAAGGGGAAGAGGCAAGGTGAAACTTAAAAGCTGTCAAAAGACAAACATCAAAAAACGGAGTCAGACTCCTCATTAAAATTCACCCCGATGTTTGACAGATGATTGAAATGTGCTATGTTTTATCTAATTGAACTTCAACTTGTTTAACTAAGTCACTATGACTCTCTATGAGGCCTGCAGCCTGAGGCTGGTAAGCAAGGTGAGAGTTCCATTGAACTCTTTGTTCAAGAGCCCAGTATTGTGTACTCTGAGAAGTGAAATGAGTGCCTTGGTCACTAACAGTAATGTCTGAACTCCAAAGGGATTAAGGTGTGTCCTGGTGAGGCTTTGCATTGTGGCCTTAGTATATGTATAGATATGTGACTTAATTTATATTTTGGGTATATGTGAGGCAAGAGTTTCCCAGAGTATTTTTTTTTTTTTTTTTTACCCCAAATGGGGAAACTCTTAGACAATGGCCCAAGAGTTTGTAAATAATGTGTAGACATGGCTGTTTGTTGGCAGAACATCCAGTGCCAAGACGATTGCTTAAAATTTGGCCAATTGTGCTGACCCTTCGGTCCTTTCCTTTATCAGGGACATCCTGGTTAAGGAATGGAAAGCAACAACATTCCACTGAGCTTCATCATGTATAATGGTGTGATCTCATCCATAAAGTCTATAAACTTTCATTACTCATTTAATCCCAAGGAGCTCCCCAGGTAGCCACAGGGTCTGGGAGAGGGGTGACCTCCTCAAGCTCTAAGGCATTTGGCAAGGGACTGAAGACAGGGGAAGCTACCCCACTGAAGATGGGATATGCCAGAAGGCCTAGGTTTGGCTCTATCCTGTAAAAAGGAGACCTCAGTAGCCATGTTGAAATTGTGGGTTGCAGATCTCATGAACCAAGGCATAATAGGCAGCTGGATACAGAGGATCATAGGCTTAAAGTCTGTGAAAGCCTCTATTTCCAGGGGATCCCAGCATGTGGCCAGCAATTGCCACTCTAATGGTACATAGTGTGTGGCCAAGAAGGATAGTTTCTTGCATCAGAACCCCACAGGCTATTTATGACCATCATGAGGCATGAGAGGAATTTGGTACTCCTCTACAATGAAGGAGTTTCTGGGGACGCTAATGAGAGTGCCTGTCATAACCTTTTTATGCATGTGGTCCCATTCATGGTAGGCCAATTTTCAAGTAACAGCATGAGATTAAGTAAAATTTGTTAAGTAAGGAATATATTGCCTCCAGAAGCCAGATAATACAAAGATGTTGTAGAGGCTGAGGGGTTCAAGTTTTTTTCTTGACAGTATCAGGGATGGAATGGCCCTCAGTTTATCAAATATTCTTCATGTGGTGTTATCTTACATTATGTATGGGGCAATGGCACATATCCTTATTATGATCTTTGTATTTTTATATCCTGAATGAGTGTGTCAAATTAATCTCCTCAGAGGTGATGTTATCGATGTAATGTCACACTTGTGCTCCTGGAGGAAGGTGAATACAGTTAAAATCTTGCCTGTGAACGTTGTGTCTAATGGCAGACCTGTTTAGATACCCTGTGGATAGCTAGGTAAAGGTGTACCGTGTCCCTTTGGAGGTGAAGGCAAACTGTAGCTAAGAGGCTACTGAAATAGGCACTGAATAGAACATGTTAGCCAAATCTGTAATTGCAAAAAAATTTACTGATTACTGATTGGATGGAGTCAATCAGCTCAATAATATTGGGTATGGAGTATTGGTGCTTTAATGGATGGGACCACAGGATTAAGGTTGCAGTAATCCACATGAAGCATCATCCATTCTTTCCTGATTGAAGAACAGGCTAAATAGGGGTGTTAAATAGAGAAACACCCCTTCAATAAGCAGTCTTGTATAATAAGTTTCAATCCTTGAAGACCCTGTTTTAACTTATGTCAGATCATAGTAACTAATTCGACTCGGGGGGGGGTCTATGGGTCCCATTTTGTCAAGCCAATTTGTAAATGTCAAAGATAATTAACTTTATTTATTATTCATTGGGTCAGAGTCTCACCTCCTTTCATCTTCATTACCAATATTTAATTTGTTCTAATTGACCGATAAACACTAGTGATGGTGAAATCATCCATATTATAGGTAAAGCTCTGTTACAGAGTTGGTTAATACAAAATTTTAGAAATCTAAAAGTTAACTCATTTTTGCCACCCTTAACATTCACCTCTCAAATCCTAATCACTCCCAAATTACAGCTTATATCTTAAACCTTGAAATGCTACATGACTATTTGGAAGAAAAAGTTAAAAGAGAAAAGGGTCACAAGACCTAAACTGATGACAGTGTATAAACTTACTGCCCATTTGGTCAAACAAATCTATGAGATAATTAAACAATTAATTTAATGTGGTAATTTAGTCAAAGAAGAATTAGTTTGGCAAATGTATATATCACTTAAAATATTTGTTTTATTATATTCTTTGTCTCAGGCTAGTTCCAAGACCAGGATTTGTAGGAACCCATAGAGTTTATGACAATGAAATAAGAGTCAATTAAATCAGTATCTAATATTTCTAACCTCATGCTTTAAATGAATGTCAAGAAATTGCTGCCTTACATAGCATTAAGAGGCATGGGTCTCAGGGAAGTGACTCATAGATAAAAATTCACTGACAATAAAATCTTTGGATGCTTAACTGCATCAGCTGCTCTTAGTGATAAAATATGTTTGGATCAATATCCCTGGATGTTGGCATATAATAAATGTTGAAGAAAGCTATTGAACTGGTAAAAAGTATACACAAATCACAGTCTCTTTAAGGTGGTTGGGGACAGTGTTTTAAATGTGTAGTAGATGTTGTATACCTAAAGCTGCTCTAGTTTACTTTTGTGTGTGTGTCACCATTCACCATCTTTCTTAAGGGTAGATGTAAGGTGAATTGCCACCAAAAAAAAAAAAAAAAATCACCATTGCCACTGAGTTGATTCTGACGCATAGCGACCCTATAGGACAGATTAGAACTGCTCCATTGGGTTTCCAAGGCTGTAAATCTCTACGGAAGCAGACTGCCACAACTTTCGCACACAGAGTGTCTGCTGGGTTTGAAATGCAGACCTTTCAGTTAGAAGCAGAGTACTTTCACCACTGCTGCGCCACCAGGGCTCAGAATAGGTGCTCAAAGGTGTTTGTGGAGATTTGGATTGTGCAGCAAAAAAAAAAAAAAAAGAGAGAGACAGAGACAGATACACACTTAAAAGTTTTTTTCTGGGAGACTTCCGACAAGATGGCGCTCTAGGCAGAAACACCATGCCGTCCCTCCACAACAAAGATC
>NW_004443968.1:1087426-1095858 GCF_000243295.1 Trichechus manatus latirostris
TATTCCCTAGAGTACATTTTACCCAGTTTTCCAGTCATGAAATCCAGTTTTTTCGTTGTTTTTAAAAATGATCAGAATAAACAAACTGTGGTACATCCATACAAAGGAGCTTAATCAGCAATGGAAAGAAATGAGCTATCAAGCTACAAAAAGACATGGAGAAAACTTAAATGTATATTGCTAAGTGAAAGAAGCCAGTCTGAAAAAGCTACACACTGTATGATTCCACCTATACAACCTTCTGGAAAAAGCAAAACTATACAGAGACATTAAAAAGAATAATGATTGCCAAAGGATTACAGGGAGGAAGAGAAGGATGAACAGGGGGAGCACAGGCATTTTTTAGGCAGTGAATCTTTTCTGTATGATACTGTAATGGTGGGCATGGGACATCATGCATTTGTCAAAACTCGTTAAGACTGTACAACACAAGGAGTGAACCCTAATATAAACTATGGACTTTAGTAAATAACAATGTATCAATATTGGTTCATCAAGTGTAACAAATGTACCACCCACCCATTCACTGCCATCAAGTCCAAGCCCCTTGCTGTCCAGTCAATTATGACTCATAGTAACCCTACAGGACAGAGTAGAACTGCCCCATGGGGTTTCCAAGGCCACAATCTTTATGGAACCCGACTGTCACATCTTTTTACCAAGGAGCAGCTGCCGGGTTCGAACCACCAAACTTTAGGTAAGCAGCTAAGCTCTTAACCACTGCACCACCTGCACTGCTACAGGAATGCAAGATGTTAATAGAAGTAAAAACAATGTTTAGTGAGGAGAGGGGGTGTATGGGAATTCTCTGTACTTTCTGCACAATTCTCCTGTATATCAGAAACTGCTGTAAAAAATAGTTTATTAAAAAAAAAAGATCAATTCCTATCAACAAGAGTTGAACTAATAGTATCCATTATCTTAGATTAAAAACATGATAAAATTAACTTAAGAACACTTAAGCGAATTGCCATTCTATTTATCACAACTACATCTATGTATTTGCTCATGAGGAACCTGTACATACACCAAGAGGCAGTTGTTTGAACAGAACAAAGGGAATACTGCATGGTTTAAAGTCAGAAAGGTGTGCATCAGGGTTGTATCCTTTCACCATACTTATTTAATTGACATGGTGGCCGCAACAATGGGCTCAAGTATAACAACGATTGTGAGGATGGCGCCAGACGGGGCAGCGTTTTGTTCTGTCACGCACAGAGTCACTATGAGTCGGAACTGACTCGATGGCACCTAACAACAACAACATATATCTATCTATCGATAAAGATAAGGGAATATATATACACACACACGTACATATATATATATGTAATATTATTTATTCAGTGGACAGGCAATGATTGATGAAATACTCATGTTGGCGAGTATCTCAAAAGAATAAATTCCATCCAGGCAATGGGTATCTACTGATGGAAAATATTTACATTTTTAGAATGCCTAGAACATGCTAGAGATGGAATCAATAGACTTTGTAACATGAGGGGTTACAGCAAGGGAAAAAATATTTTATCCAAGCATTCTTAGATCAGTTGTACACTACTAATATAACAAAACCAACTCAGCTGGGAACAAACTGAGCAAGTTTCTATTTACGCTTATATTGTGAAAAATGACCTTTTGTATTTTAAGATTGTGTGTTTTGATTAACGAAATAATTTAACATATGAACTTGTAGACTGGATATTTTCTTTCTTGAAATATAAACAATTGACACAAGGAGGCAGATATCTTTACTTAGGGCATGCTAGTTGACTTAACACAATAAATCAGCCCCGATCGATAGAAGGTAAGATCTTGTGTTTGCTTCTTTTAATTTACTGATAGTACAGCAGTCGTTTATCTTGTATTACCGCCATCACCAGATAGAAATTTCAGCAAAACATACAGATCTGCATGTGTTTTGAGGGGAGATGTTCCCTGGTTCTGTAAACATAAAATGACTTCCTAAGCTTATTCTTAAGGTTCATCTGCTATACGATCTCCTTTGAGAAGATGGATTAGAACTGCAATACATGTATTTAAAAGTGTAGAATGCAGTGTTCGATTCCAACACAACTGATTTTCTGCTGAGTCTGTGGGAGACCACTCAGTATCACATGAAAAAACCAAAAACCCCAACAAATCTACATATGTAATTTGACACTTCTGATTCACAAGAGGTCAGGATAATGGTGGAGTAAAACTAATGGAAGCCAAAATAATAGTGCCTAGGTACAGTATTTGCATAATGAGTTCAGAACTGACAGTACATTTCCTACACTTGGTGGGGGCGGCAGAGGGAACTAAATGAAATATTGAAGTAATCGCAATAGATTATGTGCACAGTGTGCTGCAAACATTAAGCAATTTGAAAGGTTAATGAACAAAGCAGTGGTTCTCTGTAAGGACCTCCAGAAAATAATAGCAAACAACAAAATGAAACTGCCTACAGTGTGGAAAAAGATCTATATAACTTTCCTTCTTTCTGTTTTTCCAGTGTTCTGTGGATGAAACAATAGCAACTCAACATAAGGCATGCGTTAAGAATTAATAACTCAATAGATTAATTGCTTCCTGCCTTGTCTCAAACCAGCCATTCCTTCTAACTTGTCATTAATCCTCGAGAAATGCCATGTACTGCAGTTGTTCCTGCCAAAATCATGCTAGTTTAAAGCAACATTATAATAAACAAACAAATAAATCTTTCTGGGATTTAAAAGTTATTATTATTGGACAAATTAGATACAGGACAAAACAAAACATAACAAAGTAAAACTATTTCCAAGGCTAAAACCATTAGTTTATAATGTAATTACAGCTTGGAAATAATATTATTTTATCAGTCCTCAAAAAAGGTCAGAGATCTCCTAGTCAAATAAATTACATTTCTTTAAAGAAATGTAATTTACTCCCTTATAAATTACATTTCTTTGAAGAAATGTAATTTACTCCCTTGCCGTTACATCTTTACAGGAAGTAAAATGTACGTCTAATGTGCATCTGATATGGACACTGGACCCGTGCGTCTTAAACTTTAATGTGCATATGATTCACCTCGGGAACTTGTTAATTGTAGAATCTGATTCAATAGGTTTGGAGTGTCCCAATACTCTACATTTCTAACAAGCTCCCAGTTGATGCAATGCTGCTGATATGGGGAGCTTGTGTACAGTAGTTACCCAGAGGCTTGATCAGGACACAGGAGAAATATTTGCCTACTTGTGCACCAAGCAGAGGCTAGGGGGTATTAGACTAGGTGCCCAGAAAGGCTGGGAAGAAGAGGAAAGGTAATCTAAAAACTACTGCACCCTAGCCTTGGTTTTACAAGGTAAGAGGAGATAGTCCTTTAATCAATGTGCATAAAGCACCTACAGCTGTCCAGGCACTGTGCTACCTGTAGAGGACACAGTGATGAACCAGAGGTCCTGAGAAAACCCCACACTTGGAAAGCTTGAAATCTGTGGGAGACTCTTTGTTTTTTCTCTCAGGAGCTGAGGGGGTCGAGATCAGTGTTACAAAATAGAAATAGCTTATGTTTAGAATTAGGTAGCACAGGCTCTAGTTCTTCTCTTATTACTAGTTCTATGAATTTGGAAAATTCACTCAGCTTCTCTGAATTGAGTTTTCTCATCAATTTCTAAGCAAGCTGGGTTGTCTCCAGGGTCCCTGCCAGCTTCAAAATTATATAACTATAAATCATATGACTCTAAAGTAATGAATTTTTTCCCTAATATCAAACTTTTTTTTCTTTAAAAATAACAGTTTCCGTTCAAATTAGTCATCTTGGAAATCCATTACTGCAAATATTTTAGGAGCTGTACTTTTGGAATTTCTTGTAGAGTCAGTTTCAGAGTCACCTAAGATATCAGTGACATTATTTTATAGTCCCACTTAACTGAGCCGTAAACCTATCTGAGATACTCCTTCAAATGTTAAAGCAAAATCTAATCAGAGGAGTTTGAAAGGATTTAAAAACTTTGGACTAGGCTCAATCACAACTTCATCTTGGTATTTTCTATAGCAGGATTTCCCAAACTTCTTTGTTTATAAGAATCACCTGGAGTGGGTGCTAACAATACGTATTTTGGGGAGGGCAGCATTCTAGACTTACTAAATAAAAACCTCTAAGGTAATCATTTTTTTTTTCCCACGAAGGTGATTGTAATGATCAGGGAAATGTAGGTAAATCACTCTAAAGCATTTTACACACTGTGTGGCACAGAAGAGTTGACTAAACAAAAGAATGAAGAATGAATGGCCAAAATCTGTGATATAAGTGGTGAATTGCTATCTACACAACTATAAACAGAATGTGTTGTTGTTGTTAGGTTCGATCAAGTTGGTTCGGACTCATAGCAACCCTATGGACAACAGAATGAAACATTGTCCAGTTCTGCGCCATCCTCACAGTTATTGCTATACTTGAGCCCATTGTTGCAGCCACTGTGTCAATCCATCTTGTGGAAGGTCTTCCTCTTTTTCGCTGACCCTCCACTTTACTAACCATGATGTCCTTCTCCAGGGGCTGATCCCTCCTGATAACGTGTACAAAGTACACGAGACTCGCTTCTAAGGAGCATTCTGGCTGTACTTCTTCAAAGACAGATTTGTTCGTTCTTTTGACAGTCCATGGTATATTGAATATTCTTCACCAACACCACAACTCAAAGGCGTCAATTCTTCTTCAGCCTTCCTTATTCATTGTCCATCCTTCTCACGCATATGAGGCGATTGAAAACACCATAGCTTGGGTCAGGCACACCCTAGTTCTCATAGTTACATCTTTACTTTTTAACACTTTAAAGAGGTCTTTTGCAGCAGATTTGCCCAGTGCAATCCATCATTTGATTTCTTGACTGCTCCTTCCATGGGTGTTGATTGTGGATCCAAGTAAAATGAAATCCTTGTCAACTTCAATCTTTTCCCCATTTATCATGATGTTGCTTATTGGTCCAGGTGTGAGGATTTTTGTTTCCTTTATGTTGAGGTGTAATTCATGCTGAAGGCCGTAATCTTTGATCTTCATCAGTAAGTGCTTCAAGTCCTCTTCACTTTCAGCAAGCAAGGTTGTGTTATCTGCATATCGCAGGTTGTTAATGAGTCTTCCTCCAGTCCTGATGCCCTGTTCTTCTTCTTCATATAGTCCAGCTTCTTGGATTATTTGTTCAGCATACAGATTGAATAAATATGGTGAAAGAATACAACCCTGACGTATACCTTTCCTGACTTGAAACCATGCACATAAACAGAATGTACTAGAATCTAAGTCTTGCATTTTCTGTGCCACCATCTCAAATCTTTTTTATCCAGGCTAAGCTTCTTCATAAACAAGTCCCTCTCCACCATCAGCCTTTAGGCACCATGAGGGCCAAGGCCATGTGTCACATGCTATTTTATTTCTAGTGTCTGGGATAGCAACTGACACGTAATAAGTGCACAATAAATATCTGACTTGAACTCAATTGCAATGCATAGCTTAGATGACAATCTGGCTAGCCTAATTGCAAATAGAACTGTGGCCATCAGCTGAACTGCTTTTCCGTCTAAGGTTTCCCTCAACCCAGACTGAGTTTAATGTCCAGGTCCCAAGAAATTACCTGTACTTTTCTTTCAAAGACCAACCCTCAAGCCAGAGCCATAAAATTTTTGGACTCAACATCTATCTACACACTTACCAATCACCCGGACACTACTGTATGTGCCTGTTAGGAGTTTGTCTGTCACAGTTTTCCTGTCTAGGGAGTTATAAGGATGCAACTGACAGAACATTCCATAGTATTCTAGCATTCCTGATTGCACAGAGAGATTTGATTCCATTCCCCTTGTTTTGAAGTTCTACTCTGGTCTTCTGCTTTCCAAGCAACTTTTCCCTCTATTTTTTCTTCTTTCTTTCCTCTTTCTTTATTTTCTCCTTCCTTACTTTATTCTCTCCTCCTACCTTTCTGTCTATCTTTTTTTCTCATTCCCCCTCGGGTTTTTCTCCTTCTCTTTTTATCTTCCTACATCTTATTTCCCCAACCCACCTCCCTTCTTCTCTTTCCAAAGTCACAGTGATGTACATAGTCAAAACAAAAAAAACCAAACCTGTTGCCATGGAGTCGAATCCGGCTCATAGCGACCCTATAGCAACCCTACAGGACAGAGTAGAACTGCCCCATAGGGTTTCCAAGTAGTGCCTGGTGGATTCAAACTGCCAATCTTTTGGTTATCAGCCATGGCACTTAACCATTACACCACCAGTGTTTCTGACATACATAGTAGGTAAGAGAAAACCACTGTGCTTTGATTCTCCATCGGCTTAACTCTTGGGTTTCAGGCTCAAAATCACCTGGAGATATAAGTTAGACTATGCAGCTCAGTCTGTGCCCAGAGCAAAATTTTCCTGGAAAGTCTCTTGAAGAAAGGAAAATGCTCAAAGTTGGAAAGAAACAGCGAACAGTGGAAACTTACCCAAAATTTGCTGGAACATTAGGCAACAACTTAAGTCAGAGACACTATTGGCAAGGAAAGAGAGAACAAAATTCACATACATCAATGCCTTGAGGACAGGGAAAATCTAGGGGGTGGAGTAGGCTGCTTGAGGAGAGAGTAACAAGTATGGTGCTCTTATAAAATCTTGCCTTTGAAAAACAAAAGCCTCAAGGTTAAGCAAAATAAGATCCGTAGATAAAACATTGAATGAAAAGAAGCAACGCATTTTAACACTAACGCAGATTTGAACACTAACACTACTAATTTGTATTGGACTGAAGTAAAAAGCTGTCAAAACGGTACAATATAGAAACCAAAAAAAGAAATGTTTATGGCCAAATATAGAAAAAAGCTTAGTACTTTCATCCCACTAAATGAGTGCAGAATCATTTAAGCAAGAAAACCATAACTTTTCATGAGAAGTTGTTATTGTTGTTGTTGTTAGGTGCTGTTTAGTCAGTTCCAACTCACAGCCACCCTATGTACAACAGAACAAAACACTGCTCTGTCCTGCGCCATCCTCACAGTAGTTGCTGTTTGAGACCATTGTTGCAGCCACTGTGTCAATCCATCTCGTTGAGCGTCTTCCTCTTTTTTCTTGACCCTCTACTTTACCAAGGATGATGTCTTTCTCCAGGGACCGGTCCCTCCTGATGACATGTCCAAAGTACGTGAGACAGTCTCGCCATCCTTCCTTCTAAGGAGCATCCTGGCTGTACTTCTTCCAAGACAGATTTGTTCATTCTTCTGGCAGTCCATGGTATATTCAATATTCTTTGCCAACACCATAATTCAAACACATCAATTCTTCTTTGGTCTTCCTTATTCATTGTCCAACTTTCCCATGCATATGAGGCGATTGGAAATACCATGGCTTGGGTCACACACACCTTAGTCCTCAAAGTGACATCTTTGCTTTTCAACACTTTAAAGAGGTCTTTTACAGCAGATTTGCCTAATTTGATTTTTTGACTGCTGCTTCCATGAGCATTGATTGTGCATCCATGTAAAATAAAATCCTTGACAATTTCAATCTTTTCTCCGTTTATCATGATGTTGCTTATTGGTCCATTTGAGAGAATTTTTATTTTCTTTATGTTGAGGTGTAATCCATACTGAAGGCTGTGGTCTTTGATCTTTATCAGTAAGTGCTTCAAGTCCTCTTCACTTTCAGCAAGCATAGTTGTCTCATGTGCATATCACAGGTTGTTAATGAGTCATATGGTTCATTTTCTTGGATTATTTGCTCAGCATACAGACTGAATAAGTATGGTGAAAGGATACAGCCCTGATGCACGCCCTTCCTGGTTTTAAACTACAAAGTATCCCCTTGTTCTGTTCAAAGCACTGCCTCTTGGTCTATGTACAGATTTTACATGAGCACAATTAAGAGTTTTGGAATTTCCATTCTTTGCAATGTTATCCATAATTTGTCATGATCCACACAGTCAAATGCCTTTGCATAGTAAATAAAACACAGGTAAACATCCTTTTGGTATTCTCTGCTTTCAGCCAAGGTCCATCTGACATCAGCAGTGATATCCCTCATTCCATGTCTTCTTCTGAATCTGGCTTGAATTTCTCGAAGTTCACTGTTGATACAACCATTTTTAAAAGATCTTCAGCAAAATTTTACTTGAGTGTGATATTAATAATATTGTTTGATAATTTCGACATTCTGTTGGATCACCTTTCTTTAGAAGGGGCACAAACATGAATCTTTTCCAGTTGGTTGGGCAGGTAGCTGTCTTCCAAATTTCTGGGCATAGACGAGTGGGTGCTTCCAGCGTTGCATCTGTTGGTTGAAACATCTCAACTGGCATTCAGTGAATTCCCGGAGCCTTGTTTTTCACCAATGTCTTCAGCGAAGCTTGGATTTCTTCATTCAGTACTATCAGTTCTTGATCATATACTACCTTCTTAAATGGTTGAATGTCAACTAATTCTTTTTAGTACAGTAA
>NW_004443968.1:1103891-1109527 GCF_000243295.1 Trichechus manatus latirostris
CTGTTCTCTGTCAGTTTTCTCACTCCATTTGGTGCTTGGCTGAGTTCTTTATCTCTTCAGTTGATGTCTCAGGGTTTCAGGATTGTTGTATTCTCTGTTCGGCTTAGTTTTTCGGATCTTTGCTGTGGAGGGACGGCGTGGTGCTTCTGCTTAGAGCGCCATTTTGCCGGAACTCTCCCTTCCATCTACTTTTGATGCTTCCTGCATATTTCGATATTTTGCCCATAGAATCCTTCAAAATTGCAACTCAAGGCTTGGATTTTTCTTCAGATCTTTTAGCTTGAGAAATGTTGAGATTATTCTTCTCTTTTGAATTTCTAACTCAATGTCTTTGCTCATTTCATTATAATACTTTACTTTTACTGAGCTGCTCTTTGAAATCTTCTGTTCAGCTCTTTTACTTCACATTTTTTCCATTCTTTTTAGCTTCTCTACTTTCAAGGCCAAGTTTCAGAGTCTCTTTTGACATTCATTTTGGTCTTTTCTTTCCTTCCTCTCCTTTTAATGACCTTTTATTTTCTTCACGTATGCTGTCCTTGCTGTCATTCCACAACTAGTCTGGTCTTTGGTCATTAGTGTTCGATATGTCAAATATATCCTTGAGAAGGTCTAGAAGTTCAGGTGGGATATACTCAAGGTCATATTTTGGTTCCTGTGGACTTGTTTTAATTTCTTCAGCTTCAACTTGAACTTGCATATGAGCAATTGATGGTTTGCTCTACAGTTGGCTCCTGGCCTTGTTCTGGCTGATGAGATTGAGCTTCTCCATTATCTCTTTCCACAGATATAGTCAATTTGATTCCTGCATATTCCATCTGGCTAGGTCCACATGTATAGTTCCCTGTTTATGTTGTTGAAAAAAAGGTATTTGCAATGAATAAGGTGTTCGTCTTGCAAAATTCTATGATGCGATCTCCAGCGTTGTTTCTATCACCAAAGCCATATTTTCTACTACTGATTCGTCTTTTTTGTTTCCAACTTTTGCATTTCAAACACCAGGAATTATTGATGTATACTGATTGCATGTTTTATCAATTTCAGACTTCAGAAGCTGGTAAAAATTTTCAATTTCTTCATCTTTGGCATTAGTGATAGCTGCCTAGATATTATCAGCAACAGTGTTGTACTTCAGAACACATCATGAAATGTTTTTGATGATGAATGCGATGCCATTCCTCTTCAATTTGTCTTCTGGGCATAGGGGATCATATGATTGCCCAATTCAAAATTATCAATAGCAGTCCATTTCAGCTCATTAGCGCCTAGGCTATCAATATTTATGCCTTCCATTTCATTTTTGTTGACTTCAATTTTCCTAGATTCATACTTTGTATATTCCATGTTCTGATTATTAATGGATGTTTTCACCTGTTTCTTCTCATTTTGAGTTGTGCCACATCAGCAAATGAAGGTCCCGAAAGCTTGACTCCATCCATGTCAGTAAGGTTGACTCTATTTTGAGGAGTCAGCTCTTCCTCAGTTGTATTTTGAGTGGCTTCCAACCCGAGGAGCTCATCTTTTCGCACCATATCAGAGAACGTTCTGCTGCTATTCTTAAGATTTTGACTGTCCAATTTTTTTAGAAGTAGATTTTCAGGTCATTCTTTCTAGTCTGTCTTAGTCTGAGAAGTTAGGAGAAAAAAAAATTTTTTTTTTCCCCTAGAAAACCTTATGGTTAAGATCATAAACTCTGGGGACAGAAATTCCTGGGTCCATTTCCAGCTCTGTTCACTTACTAACTTCATGACTTTGGGAAAGGAACCAAGAGTTTCTATAAAATGAAATCCATCATAACTGTATCATCACCACCATACCCGTTGTCACTGAGTCGATTCTGACTCATAGTGACCCTGCAGGACAGAGTAGAACTGTCCCATAGGATTTCTAAGGAGTGGCTGGTGGATTTGAACTGCCGACCTTTTGGTTAACAGCTGAACGCTTAACCACTGTGCCATCGGTATCATAGAGCTGCTATAAGTAATAAATAAGGTAACGTTTGTGCATAAGGGATGGTATTTTGATGTATTAGCTGATGTGTTTTCCTTTTCAGGGAGGAGGTAGTATAATGCCAAAGCCAAAACAGTTACTTCTTATTACTTGAGCACCAAATAGATTTGAAGGAATATCTGCTGAGTTAGATTTTCTGCCACAGGAGATAAAATATTTTTCTAGGACAGGAGAGAAGATGGAAGGAAGAGTTGGAAAGGGGAGTAAGTACTGATGTGAATGAGAATAAAATTCTGAGAATATTTAGGAAGGAGGGCTTGCCCTGCCTTGCCCTTCAGAAGGAGATGCTAGGTCTCCCAGATATATTTGGTAATCTCAGATTAGAAGCGACAGTAAGCATAGTATGAGAGTAGCAGAGTAGAGATAGTTGCATGTTGTTTCTAGGCAGAAGAGTCTGGGGCAGACAAACATGGCATGGGGAGCAGATGACTATTTTCTAGATGATCAGTGTTGAAACAGAATAGACAGTGGGAGTACTGGGCCTGGAGGGCTGTTGCAATCCATAGAGAGGATACAACATTAGGTTCCAGAGAATCAAGTAGGACCAAGAAATGTCACTGTAGAGGGATGATGATCATCATAGTCAGATGAGACAATGCACTGCTCAGATGCCAACATAGAAGGAAAATGTTTGAGAACAAAATACTTTCTCTTCCCAAATCCTGGATATTACATGAGCATCCCCAACCTCCCCACTCCCAATATTAACATAACCTTGAAGAGAAGAGAGGGTGGAATAAAACCCTGAAGGAACTTAGTTCACACAGAAATTAGGGTTCTATTTCTGCCATCAGTAAGATGGGTTTTTGAAATGAAGTTTAGTCATAGAAAACATAAAGTTACATTTTTGGCACACCAAATTTATAGTCGGTAAAACTGACACTTTCTGTACTTCAGAGCTAAAACTTCACGACTAGCTCAGAGAATCTGAACTATAAAAGTTAGCTTTATTACTATCAAGGAGAACTTGTAGAGGAGGAAGGAACTTGAGGTTTAAGAAATAAAACTGAAAAGCTTGCACTTGACACATAGTGTTAAAGAAACGAACTTCATAGATTAAAGATGGAGGCAAAATCGTTAGATTGTAACTTTATTGTGTCAAGAGCATGCCTTAATCTTCTTTTGTTCCTCCTAACATTCAGCACAGTGTTGGATCCATTGTTTTTGCTTAGCATGTAATTGTTAAATTATTAAAAAACGCAGAAGGTAAATACACTATTGGTGACATTCAGGTAGGAGAAGAAAACAACACATGGTGTCATGGATTGAGTTGTGTCCCCCAAAAATATCTATCAGCTTGTCTGGGTCATGATTCCCAGTATTGTATGATTGTGTTATCTGATGTGATTTCCTTATGTGTTGTAAACTCTATTACTATGATGAGATTATATGTGATCTCCTTATGTGTTATAAATTCTATCACTGTGATGAGGTTATACTGATGAGGTTGACAAGATAAGATAGTGTCTTAATACAATCTCTTTTGAGATATAAAAGAGAGAGGCAAGCAAAGACACAAAGGAGCCTCAGACCACCAAGAAAGCAGTGCTGGGAACAGAACGCATCCTTTGGACCTGAGGTTCCTGTGCAGAGAAGCTCCCAGACCAAGGAAAGACTGATGCATCACAAGGACCTTTCTCCAGAGCCGACAGAGAGAAAGCCTTCTCCTGGAGCTGATGCCCTGAATTTGGACTTCTAGTCTACTAGACTGTGAGAGAATAAGCTTCTCTTTGCTAAATCCATCCACTTGTGGTATTTCTGTTAGAGCAGCGCTAGATGACTAAGACACATGGAATACAGCCATCAGAAGAATATTCATAGATACCCATGTTGTTGTTAGGTACTCACAAGTCCGTTACAATTCATAGCGACACTATGTACAACATATCGAAACATTGCCCGGTCCTTCACCATCCTCACGATCGTTGTTATGTTTGAGCCCATTGTTGCAGCCACTGTGTCAACCCATCTCATGTAGCATCTTCCTCTTTTTTGCTGACCCTCTACTTTACCAAGCATTAGATACTCATAGGATTTATGTAAGTCAATGGACAAGGCTTTAAAGCTGATAATTTGCAGAAAGGTGGAATGTGAATATGCTCTTCCTAAGCAGATTGTAGTCATGGCAAATACAGAGGGATGAAGAAATCACTAGATACGGTGAAGGAAATTGATTTAAAAAATAAGTGTACTTTTTGGGAAATAATCTTCCAGAACATGGCAATAGGATATTTCTCCAGAAAATCTCATGAGACTTTTTTCCAGCCACACCAACCAATAGGTGTGTGCAGGGCGACCACCTTTCAATCCTTTCAGAGCTAGTATAGTATGAGCTCAGAGGAACAAGGCAGTGAAAGAGGGTTTTCAATCACCCTAGTATATCCTGTTTCACTAGAATTATTCTGTTTTTTTCTGAATTATTTTTATTGCTTCAGATTTCTAAAAAATTTGAGTAGGTAATGATTCCTGGTTCAGAAATCACTAAATATAAAAACAAATACGGTGAAAAACCTCCCTGCCACTCCCTATCCTACATCCACCCAGTTTCTCACACTTGCAAAACACATGGGTAACAATCACTATTAGTTTCTTAATATTCATTATACATCTACAACAAATATAAATATATAGCCTAAACACCACCCTTTCTTTATACAAAAGATAGCTTTTTATACACATTGTTTTACACCTCTAATGGTTTGTTTATTTCATTTGACAATATATTTGGAAATGTTCCCATGTCAATATAAAGAGTTTTCTCTTTTTCATAGTTGTATCTACTCCATTTTATGGAGGTATCTTAATTTATTCATCTACTCTACTAATCTTGGGCATTTATGTTAATTACCATCTTCACAATTATTAAATAATGTCAAAATGAATAACCTTTCACTTGTGTCATTTCTCATAGATACTAGTATTTCTGTAACAAATTCTCAGGACTTTTTACCCAGGGATTACTAGGTTAAAGATTTTATACATTTATAATTTTGATTATACTGTAAAATTGCCCTCTAAAGAGTTTCTTCCTTTGGAATCATTTTAAACCTCATCATCTAGAGCAGATTTCCTTTGAAAAAATTTTCAATGCCACTCAAATGTGCAAGACTAGAAAAGACAATAAGGCAGTCATTTGTTAAAATTTGGTCACTATTGACCTTTATAGTGAAACATAACAACTGAATCCAAATTATTCAGACAGGCAACTACAGAGTCACTTGTGATACATTTTATAACTCCATAGGAGTGCTGAATGCCAAGTTACTGTCAGAAATGGGTAAGGGTTTGAATTATTGGACAGGTTGCTTTAATTTTACTATGCACCTGAGAGTTAACAATCTCTGTAAAACTCAGAGGTATTATGTTTCTTATGTTTTACACCTTTGTTCAACCAAAACATTATGAAAGGAAGAAGCTGTCATCAATATTAAAAACTAAAACCCTAATACACACCTGCATTTAAAAATGCAGTGCAAAGAAACCCTGAGGATTATCAACTATGAGTATTTGAAGATCTTTAAAATAGGCTATAAATTTAGTTGAAAGATTTATTTTAGAACTTTATGAAAAAATACTAATGTGTAGAATATCTGGCAAAATGGGGCTCTAGGCAGAAGCACCACGCTGTC
>NW_004443968.1:1110095-1111717 GCF_000243295.1 Trichechus manatus latirostris
CCCTCTGCTTCCCAAGGACACAGTCTCTTGTCCAGAAACACCAGCCTGCACTAGTTGGCTCTCGGAGTGCCATTTGTTGGCTGCTGGTGTTGCTTTTTTTTCTTTTTTTCCTGCTTCTTTTGATTTCTTGTTTGCCTCTTGCCGCCTCCCACTCCTTTTGCTCGAGTGCCTGGCTCCGTGTGCCATCTTTGCTTCTTCCTGAGGGGCTGTGGAGCTCCATTCGAGTGTGGAGCTGCTTCCCCGTCTGGGCTACTGCGCTGGTGGGATCCCGGGGCTTTTGTTCGTTTTGTTCGTTTTGAATTGTTTGTTTGTTTTCTTTTCCTTTTCTTGAGTTGGGAGCCCTTTCTGGCCAGGCGGAACTGCGTAGCAAGGAACTCCCTTTCAGCTTCCACAGATGTGCAGAGGGATCCCTGAGGGAATTTCTTTTTTCATTGTATTTTTTCTTTTCTCTTTTTTTGGGGGGCCTTTCTTCTTCTTTTTTCTTAATTTGTTTTGCTTTCATTTCCCTCTTTTTCCCTTTTTGTATTTCTTCATTGCTCAGTTTGTCATCTCTCTATATCTTCCCTCTCTTTCTGATCCCTGAATACCTGGCGTTGTATACCTCTACGCCTTCTAGCCAGGCTGTACTGCAACACCTGAGAGTGACCTCCCCAGACCTCATAGCTGCATCGGTGTGATCCCTGGGAAGTTTGCGGTTCTTTAACCTTTCTGATTTTTATTTATTCATTCTTTTCTTTTCTTCCTCTTCCCCTTTCTGTTTTTCTCCATTTCATAGTCTCTAATCTCTCCATTCCAACGGCAACCTCCCCTAGCATTCTTTTTTGTTTGTTTGTATGCTTTTGGAGCCTGTTCCTATCCCCTCTCTCCCATCTCTATCTTAGCTCCACACATAACAATTTCCCCTCTGCATCCTGCCTACCTGCACCGTGTGCTTGACATCACACGACCAAGCACCACAGGCACAGCCTACTGGAACCGGCCCTGCACTGATTACCGACCCACCCTCATGGCTGTAGTAGTGCCACAAACAACCCATCCTAGTAACTCCTCTTCAACTAGACCTTCCCTGCTGTACCATATGTGAGTGACTGACCCTGCCAGTTGCAGAGGTAGGCAAAAAGTATCGAGTGCACAGACTAGCAAACAACAAAGAACACACAGTCTGCCTGCTCAGACATAGTCAATTTTTTTTTTAAAAAAAGGATGAAATAAACAAATGTACAATCAATACACGAGAAAAATAACTACTGAATGCCCAGAAGACAGCAGACAATATCAAAACATTTACAAAAATAGGACAGGATGGTTCCAGTAGGTGCCCAAAATAAAACACCAGATGATTTTCCAGTAGAAGAAAAGGCACTAGAACTACCTTATAGGGAATTCAAATCTCTAATAATCCGAATTCTCCAAGAGCTGAGGCAAAAAGCTGACAAACATGAGGAAAAAATAGACAAATTCATGGAAAATACAGACAAAAAATTGGTAGAATTCAGGAAGATGATGCAGGAATAAAATGCTAAAATAAATTCACAACTAGAGATTATACAAAAACAACAATTAGAAATCCAAAAGATAAACAACAAGATTCCAGAAATGGATGATGTCATAGAAGGGCTGAG
>NW_004443968.1:1117315-1133351 GCF_000243295.1 Trichechus manatus latirostris
CAATTGGAAGAGCATAGTCAATGTCACTGAACTGTGCATGTAGAAATTTTTGAAATGGTGTATCTTTGGCTATGTGTATTTTCACCAAAAAAAAAAAGGTTGAGAAGTTAGAGGGTTGACATGTTATGGGGTTGTTAACCAATGCCATAAAACAATATGTGTACTCCTGTTTCATGAGAAACTATTTGTTCTGTAAGCCTTCACCTGAAGTACAATAAAAAAAATACTAATGTGTTTATGTACATACATACACACACACACAAACACACGTCAAATAATTATCTGTAGGCTTAGCAACAGCACATAAAAATCCTCAGGACCTCAGCTCTAAGAGGACGGTGGTAGCATCCTTTGACATTTGGAGAAATGTTGTTCAAACAAAAACACAAAGTTCAGAGGGGTGTGGTATAGCTGTGGAGTTTTGAGACAAGAAGAGAGGTAGAATCTGAAAAGGGGAACAAAGTAGAGATGATGAGACCCTTACCATGTATCTGGGAACTTACACTCAGAGAAAAACTGAGTGAATGAATAAATAAATGATTGCTACGATTATTTGAACAGATGCAGTGGAATCTGTTTTGTGACTGCAGCGTTTCGATAATCATGTTTTCCCCTTTTCAAATTTCTTGTATTTTTTCCCTGAATATGGAAGCATTCTTTAAGATAATTCTAAGATGTATCCTCACTATTTTTATCTATGATAAAAGCCAATAAAATAGGTTTAAAAGGTGGAGACTCAATTTACATCATGAGCGTGAAAACACATCTCTGGATTACAGAACAACGTGTGCACATGCATCCATGGGTGTGGGGGGGGGTGCTTGTGCGTGTGGATGCATGCATGCGTGTGCATGTGTGTGTTTCCAATTTCCCCTTGCTAAGATTCCCGGACACTTTTCCTAAATGGTAGAAATTTCCTTACAAGTCAGTATAAAAAAGCTGGCCTTGGTAACTGTGCATTTTATTCACTGTCTGAATTGGAATAGAAATTATGGCACTCCAGTCTTTTCATTAAAAAAAATTTAGAAGTCCCACGATTCTGCTTTTGGCACAGTGGTAGAAATCATTTAAGTAATTCAATTATTATTTTAAATTAGTATCAGGTTGGCATAAATCATAGGCTGTGTTTACGCCATAATGACTGAGTCAAGAGTGGTAGAATTCAATATCTCATAGGAGCATAAAATCATATAATTTCAGAGCTTTGGAGAAATTTCTTTTCTTTAACAAATGCTAGGTAGTTTACTTGGCTGACTTTTTTTTTTTTTTCTCCCAACTGTGCTGAGTTCTTATTGTATTCCTGGGTTGACTGGGCCAGAGTCATTTCTAATCATGCCTCCACTGCATAAGCCTGTCAGTTATAATTTCTCAATAATAGTGCCAAGAGATTGTCCACGGTGGCAAAAGGAAGGGTCCACAGAACTCATGTCATTCTATCCATTATCCTGACCCAATCCATTACCTTCTAGCTTACTACATTGGTATCTCAGAATCTTCTTTTCTTCATATTTTATTTCTTATCTTGGAGCACAAAAAAGTACTGTTAATATCTCTTTGAGATCTCAAAGTGGGAAAAATATTCAATAATAAACGCTCAAAGTTTCTACTCTAACAGCCATTATGCTAGATACCATGACTATAAATATGGATAATATCTGCCTTCAAAGAACTTACTGGTTTGTAGGAAAAAAAAATGTTAGTAACCAAATAAAGGCCTATAAGTTTATTTTCAGAGCACTGTAGGGAAGAGTGGGAATCCAGAAGAGTAATTCACAAAACCTGTCTGGAGGGCACAAGGTTAGGAAGCTCCCTCACCCTTATTCTCTCAAATCTGAGGGGAGAGTTTAGATGAATGAATTTTTTGCTAAAGGAAATCCTATATACTCCCACTTGACTATTTGGAAGGAAACCCCTTGGGAGAAATTCCGAGAAGAGGAACTCCTTCATGACTAAATTGCTTCTTTCCAGGCCTATGACTTAGGATCTGCAGTGGATACTGTAGCTGCTCTGCCCAGACCCTATTCATTAGAATTGGCACTCATTCCCCAGCTGCTGTGAGGGCTGCCTCATCACCACTCACAGCTGCCCTTTGCCTTGGAATTGCCTTTGGATAAACTGGGGCCACCTTGACTTGGAAGCTACATCCACCCCTAGATCTCTGCCAGGCTCTTCGTCTTAAGGTGGGACTAACTTTGTAGTGCGCTTTGTACTCCAGAACTTCTCTCTATGGGATCAGGCTGAAGCTAGTCCTGGTTTTAGCTTTATTCCCTTGCCCTATCCTGCTTCCCTCATTCCTAGTCTACTGAGTTAACTCTCTTAATAAATCACCTAAATAAGAATCCTGTGGTAGGCAGAATAATGGCCCCCAATGATGACTAACTGGGCTCTAACCCCAGGAACCTATGCATACGTTAGATTACATGGCAAAGGGGAATAAAAGTTGCTGATGGAATTAAGCAGTTAAGAACTTGGCTGCTAACCAAAAGGTCAGCATTTTGAATTCACCAGCCGCTCCTTAGAAACTCTATGGGGCAGTTCTACTCTGTCCTATAGGGTCGCTACACATCAGAATCGACTCAATGACACACCACCACCACAATTACCCACCATTACCCACTGCCATCGAGTCCATTTTGACGCATAGCAACCCTATAGGACACAGTAAACTGTGGATTCGAACTGACGACCTTTTGATCAGCAGGCATAGCTCTTAACCACTGTGCCATCAGGACTCCCAAAAAAGTTACTAATTAGCTGACCTTCTATTACGGAGATTATCCTGGATAATGTAATCACAAGGTTTCCTAAAAATGGAGGAGGGAAATAGAAGGGGTCAGAGTCAAAGGGAGATGAGACTATACGACAATATTCAGAGGGTACAACATTGCTGGTTTAGAAAAGGGGGCAACAATTCAAGGAACGAGAGCAGTCTCTAGAATCTTGAATGGAATGTAGCCCAGTGTGATGCCTTGATTTTCGCCCAGTGAAACCAGTGTCAGACTTCTGACCTCCAGTACTGTAAGATGATGTTTATATTGTTTTAAGCTACTAAGTCTGTGGTAGTTTGTTACAGAAGCAATAAGAAACTAATATAAATTCTCATCCCAGCCTCAGTTTTTAGAAAACTTGACCTATGACAGGGTCCTCTTTCCCCGGTACCAGAGAAGTGCCATTCCCAATTGTCATATTCCACCAAATTAAAAACAAACAAAAATACATGAGTGTTACATAGGTAGATATGTGTGCATATATGTGTATAGGAAGGTATATATGTGTATATACGTCTGACATGTATAGGTATATCTGTAGGCATATGTATGTGCATGTTTATGTGTGTTATATACTGTATTTTTACACAAATAACTTGTACCTTTTATGTTTATTTGCCAGCCATGCCTTCTCCCTGCAAGGTATTTTTTAAAGCATACTATGCTAATTTTTTACAGCAAAAATACTGCTGTGTATTCATATGTATAATAAAGTACATAGGGGACACAATTGCAGATTCTTCCTAGACATAACCAAACACCTGATGAAATTGGTTTACAGAGTTTGGATACTTAGGAATCGCAGTCTGGTGGGATAACCTGGTCAATTGGCATGACACAGTCCATAAAGTTTATGGTCTATATCCTTGTTTGGTAAGTAGCATCTGAGGTCTTAAAAGCTTATAAGCAGCCATCTAAGATGCCACTATTGGTATCTACTCATCTGGAGCAAAACAGAAAGAAGGAAACCAAAGACTCTAAGAAGAAACTAGACTACAGGACTAATTGCCTACATGAAGGATAGCCCTATCTATCCTGAGACCAGAAGAACTAGATGGTGCCCAGCTACCACTACTCACTGTTCTGACCAGGGACACAATAGAAGGTGCCGGAAAGAATGGGCAAAAATTGTAGAACAAAACTCAAATTCTTAAAAGTCCAGGCTTACTGGACCAGTTGAGATTAGAGGAACCCCCGAGACTATTGCCCTGAGATACCCTTTAAACTTTGAACTGCAACTAATCTCAGAGGTCACCTTTCAACTAAATAACAGATTGGCTAAAAAAATAAATAATATCACCCACAAGTGCTTCTTTAAAAAAAACAAATCATCTATATGAGACCAAATGGTCAAACTTTGGTAAGAAGATGAGAGGGGGTGGGGGCAAGGAAGCTAGATTAATGGAAATGGAGCAATCAGAATAGAAATAATGAGAATGTTGACACAATGTGGAAAATGTAACCAATGTTACTGAACAATATATATAGAAATTGTTACATGGGAATCTAATTTGCTGTATAAACTTTCATCAAAAATACAATAAAATATTTAAAAACAAACAGTCTACTGTCATGTAATAGCACAATAAGTAAGGGTCTGAACTGTGCAGGTTACTTCTCTGGTTTCCAAGCCCCGTGCTATTAATTCCTACCAGGGAAAGATACGTTTTTTTTTTTTTTACCTCATTTCTTTCCATCTGTAAGAGGGTAGTAGAAGTAACCAGATAGTTGCTAGAGTTAATATATGTAAAGTACTTAGAATATTGTACATGTTCCATAAATTTTAGCCATCAGTATTTTCATTTGTTCTAACAAGCTCTGCATTGTGCTTCTCTCTGAAGTTAGAAACAGAGGAGAGAATTTGAAAGTGTTCTGATTTATTCTAACTATCTTTAAATCTGTGCTACAGAGAATACCAAACCTGTTGCGCCAAGTTGATTCTGACTCATAATGACCCTAAAGGACAGAGTAGAATTGCCCCATAGGTTTCCAAGAAGCACCTGGTAGATTCAAACTGCCAATCTTTTGGTCAGCAGCCATAGCTCTTAACCACTATGCCACCACGGTTTCCCTACAGAGGATACCCTGCAAAAATTATTTGTTTCTCCATAGCAGCATCTCCCAAAGTGTGTCCTTAGTGCATAAAACAAATTTTCCTGAAACTGTCATTTAAATGCAGATTCCCGAGTCCCACACCTCTGAGAATGGGGCCTAAGTAAGTGTTCTTAGTGATTTCTCCACTGCTTTCCATTATTTTGAGAACAGCCCTCAAGCTGCTGAATTATTTTGTGCAACATCTCAGTTTTGTACATCTCAGTTTATCCCTTATTAACATCTGATAGTAACCTATTTATTTAAGAAAGACTATGATACTGCATAAGAGTATTTTATAAATGCTATTTTTTAAAGTTATTATTTCATAAAGCAATGAACACTAACCTTCAAATACAATTAGGTATGATCATCCCAAACAGCACATTTGGATTTAAGTGATTTAAATGTCATCCAATTTCTATTTCATTAAATTTAAAAATCTTCTCCGCATTTTCCCTGACTGAGTCATTTCTTGAGTACACAGAAAGATACGGGTGTTGTTGTTGTTAGTTGTTGTGGAGTTGATTCCAACTCATGGTGACCCTGTGTGTGCAAAGTAGAACTGTTCTATAGGGTTTCCAAGGCTGTCGCCTTTTGGAAGCAGATTTCCAGGCCTGTCTTCCAAGATGCCTCTGGATGGGTTTGATCCACCAACCTTTTGGTTAGCAGTTCAGTGCTTATGTCACCCAGGTACTCCTAAAGGCATAGGTACATCATGTTATTATTGCTTGTGATGGATTTGATATAATTTCAACACTCACATATATTAGAATCATGAATAAATTGTGTTATCTTAGAGCACGGGTCATAAAGTTCTTTAGAGTGTCCCTTATTATCATATACTTCATTTACTAAAGAAAAAGGTGGTAGACATAAACATTTCTTTTTAAACCTTATTAAAATAAACCATTCAATCTCAAAATCTAGTCTTCCCCAAGACAGGCAAATTTTTAAAAAATAATAGGAAGGCAACCAACCTCCTAAAGGCTTAAAAAACTGGCTGGGTAGGGGGAAATTTGTGATGCAGAGAGACTACCGGTTTATGCATAAACTCATTGGCTTATAAATCTCTATTGTTAATGCTGACTTTGGAATACAACTGGCTGCCCTAGTACACGATAGCACTTCCTGTTACGCAGTGTCTTTTCATGTACCCATTGACATAGAGTGTGCTAGTAATTGTGGAGAATAGCAAAGATGTATACGGTAGAGTTCCTGCCCTCAGAGACATTAGTATTTAATAGTCAAGGTGAGACAAATACATAAAACAATTGAAGCATATATGTAAAAAATACACGTATATGAAATATAAGTATATACTAATAGATACATATTTTAAATATATATTTACATTTTAAAATTTATAATTTTTATATAAAATAATATTTAAGGAATGATGAGGTGCTAAATTACATCATTTGGATACAAATATTTATATACAAATTTACTGTAAAATTTCAGAGGAGGAAAGATCAACATGGGCTGAAATTATCAGGGACTTAACTCAGGACTTAACCTGTGCTGACCCTACACAGTGTTTTAAAAATTTCAATTTATGTGGTCTTTGGTTATAATAGATGACTTGATGTTTGTCAGATTTCAATCATTTTTTAAATTTAATGGCCCTGTAAATTATTCACAATGATTAAACCAAAAACAAGGCATCAATTACCACCCAGATTAGTGTAACTTAAAACAAAATTACATTAAATAAAAAATATTGTCAACTTAATGGCTTAGCCGGATGAATAAGGCATGTTACTGAACTGGCATAAAAAGATGCTTTGCAAATAGTCTTTTTTTTTTTTTTTTTAACCTTTTATCTTTTGGAAGTGCCATTTTTAAGTGCAGAAGTAAAATGTGAACTTTCTGAAGCTTCAGAGCTTAATCCAGAGCAGTTTGTTGAGTCTCCTTTAGCCCTAGGTACTGCAGCCACCTAGGGCATTATTAATTAGGAGTTAGAGTTTGAAATCTCTTCAGCAATCTGTTTTTCAGAAATTTTATCTGCTTGGACATGTGTCTGAGGTGAATTATCTTATTTGTCCTGAAAAAGTCCCGTCTAATGATATCATTTGAAAAAGGCAATGCAGCACTTTGAAGGAAAAACATTATTTCAGTCCAAAATAGTACAATACTTTTTTAAATACAAACCAGCAATTTAAAATTACTTTTATCTGTTTCAAAACTCTCATTCAAGAGCATTTATGGAAGTCCATTTTGTGTACAGGCTCGACTGGGATTAGAAAAGAAAGAAAAAGTCTGACTCATTAAGGAGTTTAATATTACGTAGGACATCGAATGTAGAGTTAATTTTTATTACATTTTAAAATTAATTTTATTTGTGTATAAAATGGGCAATACATGCACATGTATAACATTTTAAAAGTACAAAAAGTGCCTTCTGATCATCCAGTTCCAGGAGACAGCCTAATCCCCAGCCTTAGAGTATCTTTCCAAAAAGGTACACACTGAGTAAATATGCACAAAAAAATGCTCATAAAATATTCACATCAAGGATGAAATTAATGTGAAATTATAATGGTTGAATATATATTAAAAAAAAAAAAAAAAAAGAGGCGGAAGATGAGTTTACCAAGTTAGAAATCCTTGGGTCCTAGTGAGGGTGCCAAGTGGTCAGAGGAACTTGGTTGCCAAGCCAGGGACACAAGTAGGGCTGGACCAACGAAAGCCTGTAATCAGTAAAAGCTGAGGAAGGAGAATGACTGAGGCAGAAACTTCATTTACTTTGACCACTCTTTAATTCTAACAGCCGAAGCAACTTACACCCAAATAATGCACACAACTCCTATTTCTCACCACTCTCATCATGGTTGTACTTATTAACCCTAAGAAACTTTACATATTTTTAAGAATGCATACAGCAGAGTATTTATCCATTAATGTTCCACAAGGGAGTAGTACTCAAACTTGACTGGGCATCAGAATCACCTGGGGAGCTTGTTAAAAATGCATTTTCTCAAGCTCATTCACAAAGGCATTTTGACGCAGAATATTGGAGGGAGGGTCTGGAGTCCTGCATTTTTGACAAGCAGCCCAATGATCCTGCTGCAGTGATTCTACCACACAGCTGGAGGAAATTCAACATAGAGAAACAATTTAGAGTTCTTTGATGAGTTGTTCAGTCCCCAAGTCAGATACATACAAAAGGAACGCTGACATCAGAGCTCACCTTGAGGCCCCTCCCTGTTTTTTTTTTCATGTTTAAAAATCACTGGAGAACAGCTCCAAGGCCAAATGTTCAGAGAACTTGAGTTCAAACTCTAAAACTGCAACCATAAATTTAATGCACATTTTTCCTTGCTGAATCCTTAACTTCTCCTCACACAACATGTAGCCCAGTTTACATGTATAAATGAGAAAATTTATATGTGCAATTTTAGAACCTGGTGGATAAAAATTAACCCTCTGTATCTTATGCTTTACCACAGGAGGGGCTTTACTCATCCTACTAATCAGTACTCCTTTTTATTCCTTTTATTACAAAAGGAGCTGTGATCTGCCTTTACAATAGGGATTTTTCTTTTATATCACACTATAATTTTTTAAAATGTTATATTCATTGAAACTTAATCTGAGAAAATTATATCAGCTGGAATTAGCCTTGGCACCAGCATTTAAAAACTGTCTAAATTAATTGTGCATATATAATATCATGCAGGTAGTCATTCTCCCAGAACGTAACTTACGTTTTGGTAGGTTAACAAGAGTTAAGCATTTTGGCATTGTTTATCAGCTTTTCAAAGTCACTATGATCAAGGTTAGCAATTCCTCACATGCATACGAGGCTATTCTGGATTTCCTGTTGTTGCCATATCTTCACATTTCAACCCAATGCCTGTTTCGGTGGCTGTAGTGTCATTGGCAATGCCATGGCCCAGGACATTCAAGAACCTATTTGGACAAAAACTATATCCACTTGTCAACTAGTCCACCTACTCAAACTGCAATAAACTAAAACCAAACCCACTGCTGTCGAGTTGATTCCGACTCATAGCAACCCTGTATGACACGGTAGAACTGCACCATGGAGTTTCCAAGGCTGTAAATCTTTATGGAAGCAGACTGGCACATGCTTATCCCATGGAGTGGCTGGTGAGTTTGGACTGCCAGCCTTTTGGTTAGCAGCCAAGCAGAGCTCCTCTAATTGCAATTAAAAAAAACCCACTGCTGTCAAGTCGATTCCAACTCATAGTGTCCCTATAGGACAGAGTAGAACTGCCCCCATAGAGTTTTCAAGGAGTGGCTGGTGGATTCCAACTGCTGATCTTTTGGTTAGCAGCCAAATGCTTAATTACTGCACCACCAGGGCCCCAAAATTGCAACAGAAACCACAAAAAAAAGGATTTTAGTTACTTACAGGATCATGTACAGAACAGATGTCATCATTTTCAAAATGTTGCTTTGTTAAATCTAACTCGTTTGAACAGCTGCAAGCAGAATTACTCCTCCCCATAGACTTCAGGGTGACCAAACTCAAAATATTCATGGCTTGTTACGGTGAGGAACCAACTGGAATGGAAAGTACTATTTCCCTAGAGATGCAGACACAAATACACACACACCCTTCCCTCTCTTACCCACTAAACAGACAGATGTATGAGTGTATATAAAGAGTATGTAGAGGACTTGAGCTGCTTACAGCTAGGAATAAGACACTGGTCTGATTGGAATGTAGCAAGATAGAAAGGGAGCTCTGTTTCCAAAAGAGGGAATGTGTAAAAATGGAGAAAGCAGTGTATTAGTCAGGGATCTTCAGAGAAACAGAACCAAAAGACAGAGAGATTGATTTTCAGAAATTGGCTCAAACAATTATGGGGGCTGGAAACTCCAGTAGTCTTGAGTCTGGATCAGGCAGGCTGGAAACCCAGGCAGGATATCTCTGTTACAGTCTTCAGGCAGAATCCTCCTCTTGGAAACCTCCATTTTTGCTCTTAGTACCTTCAACTGATTAGATAAGGGACACCACATTATCTAGGGTAATTGCCTTTAGTTAGCATATACTGATTATAAATGTTAATCACACCAACAGAATACTTTCTCAACAACATCTAGACTAGTGTTTGACCAAACAACTGAGAACCATAGCCCAGCCAAGTGGACATATAAAGTTAACCATCACAGAAGATTACTAATATGATATAAGGGCTGTTGATAGGCTCCCTGAACACATACATAGTGTCAGAAATTGTCATCATTAATTAGCCCTTCTATCAGGTTTGAGTTTCAAGACCTCAAACAACTTTTCTCTGAAAAGGAAGTGATATAAGTTTATCACATATTAATTCAATTGGTATGAACAAAGTGACAAAATTATTAGACACTAGATTCCAAGAAATATCTTGAGAAAATAAAAGTGGTAAAAATAATCAGTACTGCTTTTCATCTGGAAGTAGCTCTAGGTGGATTATGCAAGTTTAATCATTTGGATGCATGTGAAAGCTGGACAATGAATAAGCAAGACCAAAGAAGAATTGATGCCTTTGAATTATGGTGTTTGTGAAGAATATTGAATATACTATGGACTACCAGAAGAACGAACAAATCTGTCTTGGAAGAAGTGCAGCTAAAATGCTCCTTTGAAGCAAGGATGGAAGACTTCATCTCACATACTTTGGACATGTTATCACGAGGGATCAGTCCGTGGAGAAGGACATCATGCTTGGTAAAGCAGAGGCTCATCAAAAAAGAGGAAGACCCTGGACAAGATGGATTGACACAGTGGCTGCAACAATGGGCTCAAGAATAACAATGATTGTGAGGATGGTGCAGGATCAGGCAGTGTTTCCTTCTGTTGTACATGTGGTCTGTATAGTGGGCACCGACTCAATGGCACCTAACAACAACAGTAATCATTTGGAACAGCGCACAGATGTCAAGACCAATTTTGAATGAAAGACACTAAGAGAGGTTTAAGGAATATTGAGATAAACCTCCAAGTAGGCTATATTAGTTTTCTAGGAACCAGCTTGTTTCCTCTCTCCTGTGAACCAGAAATGCTTATTTCTAGTGGCCTTTCAAATAAAATGGGAAAACCTAGGCAAACATTCAGTCAAACAACTGAATGTTCTTCTTGTATTTTTACTTTAAAAATGGTAAATGTCTATTCTTTGTACTCATGAGATTTCTTGTCTCCAATTTTCTCTAGTATATTTCAGCAACTAGGACAGAGTAGATACTACAAGTATTAAAAACTTTAGACTCATCACAATACTGTATTATGTTTCTTATTATTATAAGCAAGCACAAAATTGAAGCTTAATACGCAGTAGGTAAAGTCACTGATCATTCCTTGGTACTACTGATTGCACATACAGAACAAGTGATGAAGCCTTAGGGTCCTTGAAGCCAATGAGTTTCACTCCTGGGATAAAACTTAAGAATATAAGCCCAAAATCTAAAAAAGGAATTTTAGCCAAGACATAAGAACAAACGTCTCAAAGATAAAGTTTATTAACTAAGAGAACAGACAACAAAAGCAAGATACAGAATTGATTTCAAGGATATTTTTATACTGACTGACAGCCTTAAGACTATTTCTAGGCAATATGTTTTGAGAAACCAGAAAAGCTACTCCCATGAATGTTCATCCACTCAAGAATAGCAAGATTCAGTGCTTGTACTCGATGTTCCCTCACTTAAGCCTCGAGGCTTCCCTTTTATATAAATTTCCACCAAGTTTATGACAGCTCATTTTCAGCTTTAATCTCATAATCATCATTGTGGAGAGGAGGAAAGAACTGAGCTGAAAGGATCTGAAAGCAATATGATTGGTTACCTATTGCCATGTAACAAACCACCCTCAAACTTAATGACTTAAAGCAACAATCATCTGTTACTGCTTATGAGTCTATAGGACAGCTGGATTCTTCTGATCTAGGCCTGGCTAGGCTCATTTTGACTGGGTTCATTCATGGTCTGCAGAGAATTCATAATTACCTAGGTGCTGGCTCTACACTAGTCTCAGCTGGGATGGCTCATCTCTACTCTGTTTATCGCTTATCCTCCAGTAGGATGAGACTTGCTTACGTGGTAGTTACACAAGGCCAAGTGAGTCAGCAGAAATGTGAAAAGCTTCCTGATGGTCAGGTTCAGACTTGCTCAATTTGGTTTCTATTGTGTTCTCCTGGCCAAATAAATTGCAATCCAGATTCATGAAGGTGAAGACATTGACTCCAGCTCTTAATGGGAGTAGCTGCAAAGAACTGTGGTAATCTACCATAAGCAGTATGTTCAAGTGAGATAATATGGGACTATGTACCCTCTACTTCCTGGAGAAAAATACAGTTCTTATAACATTTGACAATACAGAACTGTCTAAAATTTCTGGAGACATCTACAGTTTTGTGTTGAAATATCTAAGCCTCAACCGGCAAGCTATTTTAAGTAAGAAATGACAGAAATTGATTTTTTCAGGCACAGATCAAGATCCAAATATATATTGTACAATTTTAGGGTACTCAGTGAAAGTTATCAGATTGAATGGGAAGCCCCTAAAGAGCTGAACAAAAAAAAGATATCATGAGAAACCCAAGAATATCAAACATATTTTGCTTAAGGTTCTGAAATATTCAGTGAAGAGTTCTCCTTACCTTTGGCTTTAGCTGATTTACCCTTTGGCTATGAAAGTTCTATCCCTGGTGTAAAGCGGTTGGAAAATTCTCTTGGGTCTTTGATCAGTCCAGGAATAAAATCTTAATACTGTCCTGAAACCTCAAGATCTAGAATGTTCTATTATTACTTTACAGAAAGATTGAGAAGTGTTATTAAGCTCACACAGGTTATTAATTTTATGCAAATTATTATTTGTAGGGCATTGTATAGGAATCTTTGAAATGTATATTATGGAAAATTTGCCATTATAAGTAAATATTTTTTAATCTCATCTATTTATCCCACATCTAGCTCCAAACAAGATTTAAGAATACTTATAATTAATACATGTTAAACTCGATTTTAAAATAGGTTTAAAAATAACAATAAGGAAAAGAAGAATGAGTCATGAATAAGGTTAGTGCACAAAATACACATCTCATGTATTTGTACTCTTACCAAATACGTGGCTGCAGTGTTTCTAGAAACCAAATCAAGAAGGGAGCAGAAACAAGAGTTACACTGTTGTTTCGTGGATTGTGAAAGGGTTTTCTTCTGCCTCACATATTTTCTTATCCCGATTTGGAGAACATCTGATCCACTTTTGCACTCATGATGGGAATACTCAAAAGTGGTAAAAAGGGATTTAAATATTGGGTCAGTAATTTGTAAATCAATTAACGCAGTTTATGACTTCAGAAGAATTGCTCCCTTAAATCTATAGATTCATTACAGAATTGCTGGTATTGTCCACTGAACATAGATATTTTAAGAGACAAAAATCTCAACAAATAAATAATATGGCACTTAGAAGAATACCAATAGATAAGCTTTGCCTTTCAGCGTCAAAAAAAAGGGGGGAAGGATACATTTTTTTTCAGCATGTCAATCTAGAAAAGGGTTTGTCACCTATAAGTATGTGGGTTTATGCTTAGATACAGTCTATACCCTTACTTTAGCATCCCATTTGTGGGAAACGACTTTGGTTTTATGAATACCAAGTCAATGACAAAAATAGTAGACTAGTCAGGAATCCTTGGACGGAGTTTGTTAATCAGTATCTATGAGTCCAGGTAAACAAACAAACAAAAGAAGTAAACAGTCAAAAGCTGGAGTCAAAGCATATTACACATGGTTCAACAGATGATTCTTTTTTACTTTAATATGAGCAATGTAAAGCAATTTTGTGTTTCTTTAAAACATTTTTTTTTTCCCATATCAGTAACTGCAAAAAAAATAAGGAAATGCTGTCCTGGTGTCTTTGTCTCTTTTCTTGCTACTTTTTTTTTTTGTTCCCCTATGTTGTTAAGTTGAAGCCCTGGTGGTGCAGTGGTTAAGAACTCAGATGGCTAACCGAAAGGTTGGCATTTCAAATATACCAGTTGCTCCTTAGAAACCCTATGGGGCAGTTCCACCCTGTTCTATAGGGTCGCTATGAGTCAGAATTGACTTGATAGCAACTTTTTTTTTTTTTAATGGTGGTAGATGCCATCGAGTCAGTTCTGACTCATAGTGACCCTATGTACAACAGAAGGAAACTCTGCCTGGTCCTGTGCCATCCTCACAATCATTGCTATGTTTAAGCCCATTGTTATAGCCACTGTGTCAATCCATTTCGTCCAGGGTCTTCCTTTTTTCCACTGACGTTACCAAGCACGATGTCCTTCCCAGGGTCTGGTCACTCCTGAAAACATGTCCAAAGTATGTGAGATGAAATCTTGCTGTCCTCACTTCCAAGGACCACTCTAGCTGTACTCCTTCCAAGGCAAGACTTGTTTGTTCTCCTGGCAGTCCATGGCATATTCAATATTCTTGGCCAACACCATAATTCAAATGCATCAATTCTTCTTCGATCTTCCTTATTTAGTGTCCAGCTTTCACATGCGTATCATGCAACTGAAAATACCATGACTTGGGTCAGGTCAACCTTAGTCCTCAAAGTGACATCTTTGCTTTTCAACACTTTGAAGAGGTCTTTTGCAGCAAATTTTCCCAATGCAATGCATCTTTTGATTTCTTGACAGCTGCTTCCATGAGTGTTAACCGTGGATCCAAGTAAAATGAAATCCTTGACAACTTCAATGTTTTCTCCTTTTATCATGATGTTGCTTATTGGTCCAATTGTGAGGATTTTTGTTCTCTCTGTGTTGAGATGTAATCCATACTGAAAACTGTGGTCTTTGATCTTCTTCAGTAAGTGCTGCAAGTCCTCTTCACTTTCAGCAAGCAAGGTTGCGTCATCTGCACAACACAGGTTGTTAATGAGTCTTCCTCCAATCCTGATGCCCTGTTCTTCATATAGTCCAGCTTTTTAGATTATTTGCTCAGCATACAGACTGAATAAGTATGGTGAAAGGATACAATCCTGATGCACGCCTTTCTTAACTTTAAACCACGCAATATTCCTTTGTTCTATTTGAATGCCTCTTAGTCTAAGTCCAGGTTCCTCAAGAGCAAAATTAAGTGTTCTGGAATTCCCATTCTTCACAATGTTATCCATAATTTGTTATGATCCACAAAGTCAAATGCGTTTGCATAGTCAATAAAACACAGGTAAACATTTTTCTGTTATTCTCTGCTTTCAGCCAAGATCCACCTGACATCAGTAATGATATCCCTTGTTCCACATCCTCTTCTGAATCCAGCTTGAATTTGTGGTAGTTCTTAGTCAATGTACTACTGCAACAGTTTTCGAATTATCCCAGCAAAATATTACTTGTATGTGATATTAATGATATTGCTTGAAAATTTCCACATTCTGTTGAATCATCTTTCTTTGGAATGGCACAAATACGGATCTCTTCCAGTCAGTTGGCCAGGTAGCTGTCTTCCAAATTTCTTGGCATAGATGAGTGAGCACCTGCAGTGCTGCATCCATTTGTGAAACATCTCAGTTGATATTCCATCAATTCCTTGAGCCTTGTTTTTTGTCAATGCCGTCAGTGCAGCTTGGACTTCTTCCTTCAGTACCATTAGTTCTTGATCATACGCTGCCTCCTGAAGTGGTTCCCTATAATGAAGAATTTTTCTGGTACCAGAAACCAGCAAATTCTCTCTTTGTTATGCAATCCAAGTGCTTTAGAATTAGTTGATGAGAAACTCCAGCAAGCCTCATGCGTATGGCTGACCTTTCATGTGACGCACACTTCTGTACAGCACACTGCTGCCCTTCTGGTGGTTCAGACGGCCTTGTCTCAGTGGGGCTGCAGATACTAGCAAAGCAGTAAAAACAATACAGAAATTACAGGGCATGACATACTGAAGAGACAGATAATTAAGCATTACTGTTGTAAAGAGGGGGAATTTAATCCAGACCATGTTATTTAAAGATCACTAGTTTGGGGATACAAAGCACTTCAGAAAGAAACTAGGGAGGGTCCAGAATTACACATACTCTGTAAAGTTGGAACATCACCATACTGCTCAGTCATATGAGTTTTCCAACATTTAAGCATTAAAAAGTCACCAGATTCCAAGCCTAAAACTATAAAGTTCATAGAAGAAAAAATAGGACCAACACTTCAGGCCTTAATACATGGCATTAACAGGATACAAACCATAAC
>NW_004443968.1:1135249-1140536 GCF_000243295.1 Trichechus manatus latirostris
AACCAATGTCATAAAACAACATGTGTACTACTGTTTCATGAGAAACTATTTGTTCTGTAAGCCTTCACCTGAAGTACAATAAAATATAAAAAAAAAAGAAAAAAAAGTCACCAGATTCCAGATACATCAGTGCCCTGGGTTGTACGAACAGTTAAGTGCTGGGCTACTACAAGAAAACTGGCAGTTCAAACCCATCCAGAGGTACCTCGAAAGGCAGGCCTGGCAATTTGTATCCAAAAAGTCACAGCGATTAAAACCCTATGGAGCACAGTTCTCCTCTGAAACACCTGGGGTTGCCATGAGTTGGAATCAACTCAATGGCAACTGGTTTTTGATCTCAGTGCCAGTTTTCATCATTCCTTGAAACAAAATCATTCTCAGTTATTGTGGATGAAGTTAATATTAAGAATAGAAAACCTTAGAAGAAAATATTATGTAAACACTAAGTTGGCACTATCCCCAGTCACTATTTCCTCCTGGATATTGCTATCAGAAAGAAAGGAGAGACAATATCAAAATCACCACTAGAATCACCCTGACCCTGTTGTAAAAAAAATAACAATAATTTTGCATTTTGCATCTATAATAAAAGGCAAAGGCAATTACATTTCAGTTTGAAATTATCTTTGGATTGCAAAACATTATTTTAACTTTGAAAAGTCCCTTTAAACAAGCAGAGGGAACAGGGTCATTTAGCACACCATAGCAAATATGCTGATTTGTTTTACTTAATCTTGATATATCACTCAATAACAGAAAATGGCAGCTTGCCCAAGTTTTGAGTTTTGATTTTCAAGCCAAATAATTTCAAAGAACCTGCAGTGTATCGGTTGCCCATTCCCACTGAGTGTGCTACAAAATACGTAATTGAACTTTGATTTCAAGCATGCCTCTCCAAGGTGAGTATCCTGGCCTTGCAGCAGTCACAGAAGGCATAGTTTCAGCAAGGTTATAGTTACAGGATGATACCTGGTTAGCCAGAACAGTGAGGGCATTCAGAACAATACAAAGATTACAGGGCAGGTCCAGGCGAAGGGACTGTGAAAATCAACCATATGCACTCTAAAGAGGAGGACATGATTACAGGATATAAATATCTCAGAGGTAAAGGCATAAAGTGAAAAAAGGAAATTAGCATGACAGTGACAAATGAGCTAAATTTCCTTTTCAAGGAGGAGTAGTTGAACCAAAGTAATAATTAAAAAAAAAAAAAACTTTTGAAAATGAAAGTAACTTGAACCCCAGGACTGAAAAATGTCTCCATATTAAGAGTATCAATTAAATTTAAAATCCTTACATTGGAAACCAAAGTTATTTTCATCAAAATTCTTCTCCTCCTCTTCCCCTCAACCTACCTCGGGTTTTTTTTGTTTTGTTTTTTTTTTAACTGTTCAGGACATCCTACTCTCTTGGTTATCCTGGATTAAGACCCCAGAGATATTTTCAATGCCTTTACTTTTTCTCACCACATTCAGTCAGAGAATCTAGTCACTTTCAATGTTTCCTAGGTTCTCCCCCTTTCTTCCTGTCTCCACAGTCATTACTCCAGGTCAGGCTCTCACTTCCTCTAACCTGTACTCCACATCTGGTCTCCAACTCCAAACTCTTCCCTGTCCCACGCATTTTATAGCTGTTGCTGGATGTGTCTTCCTAGTGCGTGACTCTAATTTTGTTATTTTCCTGAGCTGAAATACTCAGTGATTTCTCACTCTACCAAACAACACAAAAATAACCTAATCTTTGAATTCAAGGTCCTCCTTTGCCTCAACATGATCTATCCTCTAACTTCGTCTTTTACTACATTGCATCACACACTCTATGCCACACAGCTTTTTTCTGAAGATACTCCCAGCTCTTCTTTCTCTATTCTTTTGTTTTAGTACTTCCTCCATATGTGCATATCCATTTCAAAATTCAGCTCAGCTGCTACCCATCCATCAAGTTTTCCACAACCCTAGGAGAAAACAATTTATACTTCAGAAAACATCCAGAACACTTTGTTTCTCTCTAATGATCCAGCTGCCATTCTAATTTGTTTCAGAAGAATTTATGTATTTGCCACAGCTCACCTTGTTAGGCTCTAAGCCCACACAGGGCAAGAGCCCAGACTATGCATCTGTTGTATAAACCATTATGTTCTACCTATACAAAATATAATTTTTTTTTAAGAATAAAGTAATAAATTAAAATTGAAAGTTGTTTTATTTAAATGTGAAGGAATTTAGAGTTAACATTTTAAAGAGGCTGCACTTCTTACCAATATAGTGAGAGTAAAAATCAAACAAATCATTCTTTTCAAATAAGATGAGTGACATTTGCCTCACTTACTTGGAGAACATCCTCATCCCAACCATTTTCATGGTGGGTTCAGCTATTTGATGACATTACCAAACTTCGTAGCTAAGAAAATATGTGTAGATTGAAAGAAGATACCATAGGATATTAATAGTGGCTATCTCTGAATTATAGACTTTGGAGAAATTTTTAAAATTTTTCATGTATTTATGCATCTTCTACAGAGCATTTACTGCATTTATGTCCAGAATAACATTTCTAACAACAGTAAAATTATCTAAACAATGGACTCTTTGATGGATCAAACATTTTAAAGATACAAACTTTGACCTAGGTAGTACGGAATCCTGAGAATACAAAAACCAAACGGCCCTGCATAGGTTCAGTGTGGTATGATTTATATTTTGGAACAATAACACTGAGGCAATTTAAAGAAAAGGAAGGAAGCAAAAAACATAATGCAAACAGAATCAATTAGGAGGCTATGGTTATTGTTGATGCAAACGAGATGAACCAAAATTGTGGCATTAGAAAGTGTAATGAGGGAACAGAGAAGAAAAGAAAATTCAAAGTATCATCAATTATCTTTGATTATTAATTCAATGAGTGGAATAAGAGAGTAGGAGGAACGCCCAATATATAAAGGCTGTTCATAACCTGATTGATAAATAAGGTTTTGCTTTTCATGCTAAGGGGTGGGAGTTGAATGAGTCAGAAGTTAGTTGACAGAAGAGGCCATATAGATGGTTCTAATAAAAAGAAGCTTTAAGAGGGAATAAAAAAGCTACAGGGAAAAGAAACCTAATATGAGACCATATCTTTTGGGACTTCTGGTCAGTTTGAGTCATGAGGTCAGAAGAGATAACAAAGTTTCCTGTTTAGATTTTAAAGAAAGAGAGATGCCACCAAGAACTGGTTCTGCAAAAAAGATGGTGACAACTATGTCTGAAAAGAACAAGTAGTCAGTCCCTGAAAAAAAAAAAAGAAGTGACTCTATAAAGCAAGTCTGGGGTGTTGTAATTTACAGCTGAACGTTGATGGAGTTTCACAGTGATGGAGAATCAACTGGTTTAATTTACCAGGGAAAAATATCAATCAATAATAGAGAGAAGTTTCCAATTTGTATTGCATATTTTTAAAGCTTCACTTCAGGACATAAATTTCTTGGCATTTAGTATAACCAGTATATTTATCATCATTTTAATATAGAAAATTATAGGAATGCAATATTAACTTATTGTATGATATTTATTCTTTGGGAGACATTAACCCATCAAGTTACTTAATGATAATTAAACTTGTACCAACTATGTAAATTTCAACTGTAATGCCTATGAGAAAGCAAACTTTATAGAGAATGAGTCTTATGATTTGAGCCATATTTCAGGAACAGAAGAATCCAAATCTTTTAAGTCACATCTTCCATCTTTTGCTAAAATACAAATCATCCTGCTACTTCATTCCTTATTTCTAACTATAAAAATTATACTGAATTAGATGAAACAATTGGAATTGAGTTATTTAATTAACTCCATTTCAATATTCTCTTATGCTAACTAAGAATCACAAAATGCCCATGGCATGGATTAGAACAGTTGTTCTTGTTAGGTGCCATCGAGTCGGTTCCGACTCATAGCAACCCTATGCACTACAGAACAAAACACTGCCCGGTCCTGTGCCATCAGAATTGTTATTATGCTTGAGCCCATTGTGGCAGCCACTATGTCAATCCATCTCGTTGAGGCTCTACCTTTTTATTGCCAACCCTTTAGTTTACCAAGCATGATGTGCTTCTCCAGGGACTGATCCCTCCTGACAACATGTCCGAAGTATGTAAGACATAGTCTCGCTGTCCTTGCTTCTAAGGAGTATTCTGGTTGTACTTCTTCCAAGACAGATTTGTTTGTTCTTCTGGCAGTCCACAGTATATTCAATATTCTTCACCAACACCACAATTCAAAGGCGTCAATTCCTCGGTCTTCTTTATTTATTGTCCAGCTTTCACATGCATATGATACGATTGAAAATACCATGGCTTGGGTCAGGCGCACCTTAGTCTTCAAGGTGACATCTTTGCTTTTCAACAC
The DNA here is from genome assembly GCF_000243295.1 of Trichechus manatus latirostris. Taxonomy (NCBI): domain Eukaryota; kingdom Metazoa; phylum Chordata; class Mammalia; order Sirenia; family Trichechidae; genus Trichechus; species Trichechus manatus. The sequence goes on from NW_004443968.1 coordinate 1,139,632, forward strand.
CTTAAAGAGGTCTTTTACAGCAGATTTGCCCAATACAATGTGTCTTTTGATTTTTTTCACTGCTGCTTCCGTGGGTGTTGATTGTGGATCCAAGTAAAATGAAAGCCTTGACAACTTCGATCTTTTCTCCATTTATCATGATGTTGCTTATTGGTCCAGGTGTGAGGATTTTTGTTTTCTTTATGTTGAGGTGTAATCCATACTCTAGGCTGTGGTCTTTGATCTTCATCAGTAAGTGCTTCAAGTCCTCTTCACTTTTAGCAAGCAAGGTTGTGCTTCTGCATATCGCAGGTTGTTAATGAGTCCTCCTCCAATCCTAATGCCATGTTCTTCTTCATATAGTCCAGCTTCTCAGATTAGTTGCTCAGCATACAGACTGAATAGGTATGGTGAAAGGATACAACACTGATGCACACTTTCCTGACTTTAGAATATGGGATTAGAACAGAGAAGGCCTATATTCTAGTTCTATCACCATAAATTTTTAGCATTTTATCTTAGGAAAATTAATGAACCTTTCTGAACCTCATTTTCTTCATCTATAAAGTGCAAATTTCAGCTGCAGCGCGTGGGAATTCAGAGTCTGTTAAAGTGATTTGAAACCTACAAAGTGGTATACAAATAAATGTGTAACTTTAATTTTTTAGTTACTTAACACTTAAGTACTAGAATTTCAGTAACCCAAATTTGGACAATATATGACCTGAGAATATTATTGGCTAGAATTTTGTTCAGAATTTTTGCATCTATATTCATGAGAGATATTGGTCTGTAATTTCCTTTTTTTGTGACGTCTTTGCCTGGTTTTGGTATCAGCATTATGCTGGCTTCACAGAATGAATTTGGAAGTGTTGCTTCCTCTTCTATGCTCTGAAATAGCTTGAGTAGTACTGGTACAAGCTCTT
>NW_004443968.1:1143087-1160703 GCF_000243295.1 Trichechus manatus latirostris
TAATTTCTAGTTGTGAATTTATTTTGGCATTTAATTCCTGCATCATCTTCCTGAATTCTTCCAATTTTTTGTCTGTATTTTCCATGAATTTGTCTATTGTTTCCTCATGTTTGTCAGCTTTTTGCCTCAGTTCTTGAAAAATTCTAAGTATTAGAGATTTGAATCCCCTGTGAGGTAGTTCTAGTGCATTTCCTTCCACAGGAGAGTCATCTGGTGTTTTAATTTGGACGCATACTGGAACCATCCTATCCTGTTTTTGTAAATGTTTTGATACTGTCTGCTGTTTTCAGGGCATTCAGTAGTTATCTCTCTCATTTATTTATTGTAGATTTGTTTGTTTCGTCCCTTTTTTTAGAAAAAAAATTTGACTATGTCTGTGCAGGCGGACTGCGTGCTCTTTGTTGTTTGCTCGTCTGTGTGCTCAATACTTTTTGCCTCTTTCTCCAACTGGCAGGTTCAGTCACTGAGATATGGTACATCAGGGCAGGTCTAGCTGAAGAGGAGCCACTGGGACAGGTTGTTTGTGGCACTCACTACAGCCACCAGGGCGGGTCGGTAATCAGTGCTGCGCAGGCTCCAGTAGGCCGTGCCCGCACTGCTTGGTGGTGTGATGTCAAGCACACAGTGCAGGTAGGCAGGATGCAGCAGTGAGATGGTTATGTGTGGAGCTAAGATGGATATGGGAGAGAGCAGAGGGGAACAGAAGCCAAAAAACATACAAACAAGCAAAAAAGAATGCTAGGGGAGCTTGCCGTTGGAATGGAGAGATGAGAGACTATGAAATGGAGAAAAACAGAAAAGGGAAGAGGAAGAAAAGAAAAGAATGAACAAATAAAAATCAGAAAGGTTAAAGAACCGCAAAGTTCCCAGGGATCCCACCGATGCAACTATGAGGCCTGGGGAAGTCGGTCTCAGGTGTCGCAGCACAGCCTGGCCAGAAGGCACAGAGGCATACAATGGCTGATATTCAGGGATCAGAAAGAGAAGGAAGATATAGAGAGACGAGAAATGGAGCAATGAAGACAGACAAAAAGGGAAAAAGAGGGAAAAGAAAACAAAGCAAATAAAAAAAAAAAGAACAAGAAAGGCCCCCCGAAAAAACAGGAAAAAAAAAAAATACCAGCGAAAATAGAAATGTCCTCAGGGATCCCTCCGCACGTGTATGGAAGCCGAAGGGGAGTTCCTTGCCACGCAGCTCTACCTGGCCAGAAAGTGCTCCCAACTCAAGAAAAGGAAAAGAAAACAAACAATTCAAAACTAACAAATGAACGAAAGCCCCAGCATTCCACCAGCACGGTAGCCCAGACCGGGAAGCAGCTCCACACTCGAATGGAGCTCCGCAGCCCCTCAGGAAAAACCAAAGATGGCGCACGGAGCCAGGCGCTTGAGCAAAAGGAGGGGGAGGCGGCGAGAGGCAAGCAAGAAATCCAAAGAAGCAGGAAAAAAAAAACAAAACACCAGCAGCGAACAAATGGCACTCAGAGAGCCAGCCAGTGCGGGCTAGTGTTTCTGGAACAAGAGACTGTGTCTGCGGGAAGCAGAGGAGGCCAAGTGTGGGTGAAGAAGGGTGGAGAGTGGGAAAGCGTATATCACAAATTGATGGCGCTCTGGAGCCCATCAGGAAGAAGCAAAGATGGCGCTCGGAGCCAGGCACTCGAGCAAAAGGAGGGGGAGGCGGCAAGAGATAAGTGAGAAATCAAAAGAAGTAGAAAAAAAAAAAGCAACACTAGCAGCCAACAAATGGCACCCAGAGAGCCTCCCTCTTGGGTGTGTGGAATCCAAACATCCGGCGCTTCCCAGTCAAGAGACTGTGGCCGCGGGAAGCAGAGGAGGCCGAGCCGGGGTGAAGAGGGGTGGGGGGTGGGAAAGCACACACTGCAAATTACCAGCTGTTTTGTCTCCCGCTGGATGCTCCGTGAGGCTGCTTTCTCGTACCCCCATTTGCTGGTCTCCGATAGGAGTCCAAGATGGTGGATCAACGCTGCGTTAGCTGGTAGGGGACCTCTGCATGAATCTCTCCTCGCTCTCCGTTCTCTGTCAGTTTTCTCACTCCATTTGGTGCTTGGCTGAGTTCTTTATCTCTTCATTTGATGTTTTAGGGTTTCAGGATTGTTTTATTCTCTGCATGGCTTAGTTTTTCGGATCTTTGCTGTGGAGGGACGGCATGGTGCTTCTGCCTAGAGCGCCATTTTGCCGGAACTCTTGAGTCAATCCTTTTTGAGTTATAAAAGAGATTAAACAAGTAACCTAGGAAGCAGAGATGGGGGAAATGCCAAACCACATGAAGATTGCCCAGGAGTAGGAGCTCAAAGATACAGGGACCTTCCTCCAGAGTAGACAAGAAAGAAAGCATTCTCCTGCAGCTGGCACCCTGGATTTGGACTTCTAGCCCACAAAATTGTGAGAAAATACACTTCTGTTTGTTAAAGTCATCCACTTGTGGTATTTCAGTTATAGCAGCACTAAATAACGAAGAAAGAAGCTCTCCTGGTTCTTAGTTCAGTGCTGTTCCATTGCACTTATCTATATTGCAGTCTGAATCTTCCCATTGGGTAAACGCAGAATTCCTGTACAAGCAAAAGGAAGACCAAAAAGTTTCCTAGAGAATAAACAGCATTTTTGGAAGCGATAGCAATAGGAAGATTTGAAAATATTGAGTCAGCTAAGAGAGGAATAAAGAAAGAGAAAGGAAAAAGGGAGTGAGCAGTTACTGAGCTTGTACTTCATGCTGGTCACTTAGTACAGAGCTCTACTTATACTATGATCTCATTTCCTACCCATGACAGCTATATGCACTGGAATAAGAGGCTAAGTGATTTCAGATCAGTCTATCAATCTCCAAAATCCATATTTATTTTACTAAACATATTGTACAGACCAAAGGTTTAACGGTCATATCTGTGTTGTTGTTAGGTACTGTCCAGTCTGTTTCAACTCACAGCAACCTATGTACAAGAGAATGAAATGCTACCCAGTCCTGCTGCAACCTCACAATCATTGTTATGTTTGAGTCCATTGTTGCAGCCCCCGTGTCAATCCATTTTGTTGACGATCTTCTTTTTTGCTCAACCTCTACTTTACCACGCATGATGTCCTTCTCCAGGGACTGGTCCCTCCTGATAACGGCCAAAGTAAGTGAGATGAAGTTTCTCCATCCTTGCTTCTAAGAAGTATTCTGGCTGTACTTCTTCCAAGACAGATTAGTTCATTCTTCTGGCAATCCATGCTATATTTAATATTCTTCACCAACACCATAATTCAAATGCATCAATTTTTTTTTGGTCTTCCTTATTCAATGTCCAGCTTTTGCATGTATATGAGGCAATTGAAAATACTATGGCTTGGGCCAGGCATACCTTAGGCATATCTGTAGACATCTGCAAATTCTGTAGATGCTAACTCAAAGATTATGGTTGTACCGAAGCATGGCCAGCAAGACAGGCTGGACGTCTAACCTCCATGGAAAAAGTTGTTATGGATTAAATTTTGCCCCCAAAAATGTGTGTCAACTTGGCTAAGCCATGATTCCTAGTATTGTGCGGTTGTCCTCCATTTTGTGATCTGATATAATTTTCATATGTCTTGTAAATCCTAACTTCCACTATGTTAATGAGGCAGGATTAGAGGAAGTTATGGTAATGAGGCAGGATTAAGTTATATCTTGAGTCAATCTCTTTTAAGATATAAAAGAGATAAGTGAACAGAAAGGAGAGGGACCTCAGTACCACCAAGCAAGAAGAGCCAGGAATGGAGCATGTCCTTTGGACCCATAGTCCCTGTGCTTAGAAGCTCCTCCACCCAGGGGAGGAGGACCTTCCTGCAGAGCCAACAGAGTGAGAAAGCTTTCCCCTGGAGCTGATGACCTGAGTTTGGACTTCTAACCTCCTAAACTGTGAGGGAATAAATTTTTGTTAAAGCCATCCACTTGTAGTATTTGTTATAGCAGCACTAGATAACTAAGACAGAATTTGGTACTGGGAGTGAGGTGGTGCTCTACCAGATACCTACAATGTGGAAGCAGTTTTGGAAGTGGGTAATGGGTAGAGGCTGGAATATTTTTAAAGTACCTAATAATAAAAGCCTAGATTGCCTTGATGAGACTGCTGGTAGAATTATGGATATCAAAGACAATTCTGGTGAAGGTTCAGAAGGAAGTAAGGAGAACTGTAACACCAGAGACAGTGCAGATGGCAAGAAGAAGCAGCAGAGAAACGACAGCAGCAGAACCAGGAGTCCAGCAGAAGACAGCATGGGGGTTGACCCGTGGAGCAGGAGAGCTGAATGTCTTGGAGCAGGAGAGCCAAGTGTCTTTGAGCAGGAGGCTTCCTGGCAGTGTGGGGTGCCTCCGCACACTTATCAGTGGAGCTAAAGAGTTTTGGAACACTTGCCTGAGCAGAGCAGATGTCAGGCCGGCCCAAGGGCCCAAGGGGCCGAGAGGCCAAGGAACCAGGAAGCAGAAACTGAAGAGACAAGCAACACAGGAATCAGAGCTGCCTTGGTCTCTAAGGGTGGACCTGCGATCTCTGGGGTCTCAAAGGGTGGAACAACAGCCTGCTGGGTCTCAAAGGGTGGTGTCATCGCTTCCTAGGTTTCAAAGAGTCAGATCTTCAACAACTCAGTTCTGGATGTAGGGCTGTCTTTCACGAGTGCCAGCAGAATGGGGTCAGATCCATTGCCCAAAGCTGATGGGGCAGGGCTGCCATGCTCAAGAGGCAGAAGAATGTGGCCTGCCAGGGCCAAAGGAGTAAGGTCAACACTCAGACAGATTAGGAGAATGGGGCTGCCCAAACTGAAGGGAGCAGAGTTGCTGCTCTACTGGGGCTAGAAGGCAGACCTGAGGCTCAAAGCTGAGGGGCCTCCACCCAGAATTGGGAGAGTGTGGCCAACACCCAGAGTCTGAAGGGCAGGGAGATTGCCTAAATGGTCTCAGAGAACAGAGGATTATTTTCAAGCCTTGAGAGCTAACATAATGTGGTCTGCTGACTTGGTTGGTGCCTATTATCCCTTCTTTCCCTCCAGTTTCTCCCATTTGTATTAGAAATGTCTAGCTTGTGCCTGTTCCACCATTGTACTTTGGAAACAGGTAACTTGTATTCTAGATATCACAGATGAAGAGAAATTTTTTCCCAGTATGGAATTTGGACTTGGAGTCAATTTAAGACTTTTGGGATGATATGATGGGATGAATGTGTTTTACATGTGGCCAAGGACATGAATTTTGGGGGGTCACAGAGTAGCATGTTATAGATTGAATTGTGTCCCCCAAAAATGTGTGTCAACTTGGCTAGGCCATGATTCCCAGTATTGTGCAGTTGTCCTCCATTTTGTGATCTGATGTGATTTTCCTATGTGTTGTAAATCCTAACTTCTATTATGTTAATGAGACAGGATTATAGGTAGTTATGTTAATGAGGCAGGACACAATCTACAGGACTAGGCTGTTTCTTGAGGCAATCTCTTTGAGATATAAAAGAGAGAAGCGAGCAGAGACGAGAAGGACCTCATTACCACCAAGCAAGAAAAGCAAGCAGCATAGTGTGTCCTTTGGACCTGGGGTCCCTGTGCTGAGAAGCTCCTTGACCCAGGGCAAGACTGATGACAAGGACCTTCCCCCAGAGCAGACAGAGAGAGAAAGCCTTCACCTGGAGCTGGTACCCTGAATTCAGACTTCTAGCCTCCTAGACTGTAAGAGAGTAAATTTCTGTTTGTTAAAGCCATCCACTTGTGGTGTTTATGTTACAGCAGCACTAGATAACTAAGACAAAGTATATAGGGAAAGCCATGCTCATGAAGATTAGTAACATCATTACCAGCCCTGTCATTGAGTACTAAATAAATATCAGATAAAATATCTGTGGAAGTACAGGGTAAATTGTAAAGCACCACACAAAATGCAAGACATAGTATATCTCTTGATTGTATTTTAAATGCAAGTTTCTCCAGAAATAGGATCTTTTTTCAACAAAATTTTGCCAAAAGAAGACAAGAAAAAAAAAAGGCCAGAAAGAAGGGGCAGCAAAATATATTAATGTTAAGCTCAGTGCTCTTAAACCATTTTACTGACATCACAGCAATAATGCCTTGTTTTTGCATAGAAGCTATTGCTTTACAAAGTTTTCTTATGGAATTATGATTATTTTTTATGGAGTTAATTAGACTCAGAGAGGTTGAGAGTGTGTCCAGGGTCCCACAGGTTTTTAAGTAGCAGAACCAGCATTGATTTCTACTTGTTCCTAGTTTACAACCACCAGTTGCTGTTGAGTTAATTCTGACTCATGGCGACCCGATGTGTGTCAGAGTAGAACTGTGCTCCACCGGATTTTCAGTGGTAGATTTTTCAGAAGTAGATCACCAGGTGCCTCTTGGTGCCTCTTGGTGAAGCTGAACCTCCAACCTTTTGGTTAGCAGGCAAGGGAATTAACCTTTTGCATCAATCAACAACTCTCCGCAGTCCACGCCCAATGTTTATTCCATTGTGCCAGAACTGGGTATTCCTTTCCAAATAACAAAGGTAACTACTATGTATGAGAATTACTGTTACGGTGATAAATTCAGTATACATGGAACCATATTCACAAAGGATATATTTTGACCCACAGTGAAAGAGAAACTGTGAAATAATAAAGTGCTTTATTAGAATTTTAGTGAATTTTATTAGCATTTAATAACAAATGGTCAGCATTCCTTAAGATCTTAAGTAAAATAATAGTGCTAGTGCTTATTTTGTATCTGATGAAACCAAACATCCAGTAGTATTTAATCAACTGCTCTGGGTATGTTAACAAGCTTTTAGATGCCATTGTTTATCCCTACCCCATCCCTGCTTAAAAATAAACGCAGTTATTCAAATGAGGACTCTGAGACTCAAACAGTTTACAAGACCACACAGAGTTAATGATAGAATAGGAAAAATAAATTTTATCCCCTAACTTTCTAACTCATCTAGCCTGGAAACCAACATGACTTCTTTCCAGAGTGGCAGAACACTGTCTCAGATCACGGCTCGCTCTTTCAAGTGAGTGGGAAGATAAGAGTTACATAACATCTTTCATCTCCAGTCAAGTTTTGTCAGTGGAAGCCATTTACGTTCTGGCAGCAGGAACTGCCTGATATTCCTGTTGGCACATTCTATGTAGAAGTAGGCCTGCTGTGACCTAGAAAAACAGTGAATTCATTTACATAATCAGTGCACTGTCCTTGCAGAAGTATATTTAGAAGGGCCACGTTTGCAAGAATGGGATCAAGATGATTTTGAGAAAGCCCATGTGGCCTTTTTTTTTTTTTTTTTTTTAAGCCTCTGAGAGATGTACTACTCAGGGGAGGTTGCAGTTTCTTGCCAAGTCAGGATTAATATAGTATTTTACAAAGAGAGGGATTAATTTATAGAACATATTACTCCAAAAATGGTCCCATTGAGGAGCTATAAATTCATTTAAAAACATTGGGAAGTATTTATGAATGCCAGGGCTACACATAGCTGTTAAAGGAGGTTTAGCATTAATTTTACAGTCAATTATGGGAAGAATACCCAACCTGTGATCCCAGGTTGGCAATTGCTTAATCATATCCCTTGGACATGTCACTTAAATAATCTTGGCATCTATTTCCTCATACATGTAATGAGGAGTTGCATTCAGAGCTCACTGACTTATGGCCCATCGGTAGAATTTAGCCAATACAGACATTTTATTTTTCCCCTCAATGTTTTAAAGAAATGTGAACATGGATGTCTTTAGAAGGGGCTTGAGTTCTCCAGTTTGCTGGTCCTCACCACTTACTATCACACCTGCCAGCTGTCACGTTGGCTCCAGATGGCATTTGAGTTAAAAACCTGTTCTAAAACACATTCTGTCTCATCAGGGATTTAATCTTCCCAAATGACTTGAAACGGCATTGGTATTTTTAATACTCCTTTGTGTTTGCTAATATTGCACACCCCTTTTCTGGCATGGAGAAGAACAAAGCCTTCTTCATCCCTCTCAGAATTACTCACTGCATTACATTTTCTCAACCATTGTCAAAGTGAGTTTGACAGCTGGACAGAAGGACTCCCCACTTGAGCCACATCCTCCACAGGCTATACAGATGCCCAAATAGTACGCAGTGAGGCAGGATTGCGTAGCTCTGAGCTATTATATCTGCCACTGGCTTCCTGCCTTTTGGTCCCGCATTTCTAGTTGGAGAATATAGAACTAAGCAGCCTCAGCATCAGAGCAGTTAATATAAGTCACCAAAAAATGCTTAGAATCCTCACGGTAGCTCTATCAAGCCCATCTAATGGCATAGCTGGGGGAGAATCTGGACATCATCAGCTTGTGCAGTGAACACAAGTCTTGCTTTAACATATGACAATCTTTTACTCTGTTTTCAAGCTTTTCCAGACCCAATTAATTAATATTTTCTTTTCAAGGACAGCATGCTGACTGCCCACTAATAAAACAAAGCGCATTAGGACAAGAGCACCTAGGAACAGCAAACTCCTTCAGGCCTCAGTCTTAGGGAAAGTATTGGAAATAGCTGTCCCTGCCTATACTTTGGGCTCTGTCTCGGTTATCTAGTGCTGCTTTAACAGAAATACCACAAGTGTGTTACTGAACCCTAGAAGGTGGGCCCCTGTCTGGCATGCTCAGACTTGCCAATTATCTGGACATTGTCTTTGACAAAGAGAAAGTAACTTTATTGCAATGCACAGAGCAAGGAGCCAGGAGGAAGTTCCTCAGATCTGGTTCCCCCAGCTACGGGGAAGCAGGGCTTTTATGTGATTTGGGCAGCAAGATGATGGCCGTGCAGGTGTACTGGAGAAGGAATTTCTAGAAGGCAACCAGGAAACAGGAGGTGACGTGGTTCTTGTCGGACCTTTTGCTTTGGAATAGGGTCTGAGAGATGATTTTCCTTCTGATTCGTTCCATCTATTGCCACGTCCTCTGTTGAGGTCAATTAGCAGTCACAGCTGGCCCTTCATGAGAGGCGGGCCAAATCTGACTTGGGCTAGTTTAAGGACTAATGGAAATTTACTGGTATTAGAAGGGTCAGGTCACAAAGTGATAGTTTTAACAAAGAGAAATTTATTCTCTCACAGTCTAGGAGGCTAGAAGCCCAAATTTAGGGTGTCAGCTCCAGGGGAAGGCTTTCTCTCTCTGTTGGCTCTGGGGGAAGGTCCTTGTCATCAATCTTCCCTAGTTAAGTTGCTTCTCAGCGCAGGGATGCTAGATCCAAAGGCTGCGCTATTTTCCAGGCTCTTGTTTCTTCGTGGTATGAGGTCCCCGTGTCTCTCTGCTCACTTCTTTCTTTTATATCTCAAGAGACTGACTTAAGACACAACCTAATCTTGTAGATCAATTCCTGCCTCATTAACATAACTGCCACTAATCCCACCTCATTAACATCATAGGGGTAGGATTCACAACTCACAGGAAAATCACATTAGATGACAAAATGGTGGACAATCACACAACACTGGCAATCATGGCCTAGCTAAGTTGACAGATATTTTGGAGGGACACAATTCAATCCATAACAGGCTACAACCATTTGTAATAAGTTCTGTATGGAGGCCTATGAGATGCACAAGTTGCAAGGCTGCCAAATAGAAGGTTAAGTGGGAAACAAGGAAAATTATAGGACAGATATAAGTGAGATATATGCAGGAAATAGAGGTTGAGCGATCACATCATACAAAGCAGAGAAAGTAATCTGAATGTTTTTGCTATGATGGTTTGGTCACTTATTGTGTGGTGTAAATCTAAAACTATTCATTTATTTTTTCTGATGATAATGCTTATTACTTTTTTCCCCAAGGCACTCTTTTGGTAGCAATGAACTATAAAAATGAAAGCACATATTAAATAAAAAAATTAAGTATTGTATTTCCATGTCACAAAAAGTTGATGAAGAAAAAGTAATACACACAAAATATTTTTGACATTCTCTATCATGGGAGCAATAATGATATCACTGATCACATGAGAACCAGAAGATACAAATCCGCTAAAAAACTACCAGTATCTCCTTCAAAGTTACTAGTTGTTTAAGAAGACTATGCCCAAAGACAAAATGTTGAAAAGACTTTTCATTGACCTCAATGACTCTTATTCTCAATTAATTTGTCATTTCAATTCCAAGTTTTCCTATGAATATATGAAAAGATAAGCGATAGCTGTTAATGAGTTGTCTCCATTAACAGAAGGCAAGCTTTACAAACAGGGAGGCTAATTCTATGTAGTATGATGCTGGGATTCTGGAAGCTATGCCACTGGTATTTCAAAGCAGGGTCACCCACGGTGGACAGGTTTCAGCGGAGCTTCCAGACTAGGACAGGCTAGGAAGAAGGACCTCACAATCTACTTCCAAAACAAGTGGCCAGTGAAAATGTTATGAATAGCAGTGGAACATAGTATACAATAACAACAACAAAAAAAAGCCATTGCCATCCAGTCAATTCCAACTCATAATAACCCTACAGGACAGAGCAGAACTGCCCCATAGGGTTTCCAAGGAGAGGCTGGTGGATTCAAACTGCCGACCTTTTGGTTAGCAGCCAAACCCTTAACCGCTGTGTCACCAGGGCCCCAGGTTTGTCTGCTATAGTGCTGGAAAATGAGTCCCTCAGGTTGGAAGGCATCCAAAATGTGATTGAAGAAGAGGTGTTCCTCAAAGTAGAGTCTGCTTTAATGACTTGGATGTAGTCAAGCTTTCCAAACCTTCAATGGTTGATGTGGCACAACTCAAAATGAGAAGAAAAAATTTTTGCAAACATCCATTAATATTCAGACTTGGAATGTATAAACTATGAATCTAGGAAAATTGGATGTCATAAAAAAAGAAATGGAATGTGTAAAGGTCAATAACCTAGGCATTAGTGAGCTAAAATGGACTGGTACTGGCCATTTTGAATGGGACAATCATATGGTCTATTATGCCAGGAATGACAATTGAAGAGGAATGATGTCACATTCATCCTCAAAAAGAACATTTCAAGATCTATGCTGAAGTATCAAGCTGTAAGTGGTAGATTAATATCTACAACACTACAAGCAAGACCAGTTCATATGCCTATTATTCAAATTGCACGCAAACCACTCAGGCCAAAGAAGAAGAAATTGAAGATTTTTACCAACTTGTGCAGACTGAAATCGATCAAATATGCAATCGAGATGCATTGATAATTACTAGTGATTGGATGGGAAAGTTGGAAACAAAGAAAAAGGATCCGTAGATGGAAAATATGGCCTTGATGACAGAAATGATTCCAGAGACCTCATGACTGAATTTTGCAAGACCAACAACTTCTTCATTGAAAATACCTTTTTTCAACAGCATAAACGGTGACTATACACGCAGACCTAGGCCAGCTGTGGAACAGACCATCAATTGCTCATATGCAAGTTCAAATTGAAGCTTAAGAAAATTAAAACAAGTCAATGAGAGCCAAGTATGGCCTTGAATATATCTCACCCGAATTTAGAGACCATCTCAATAGTAGATTTGATGCATTGTACACTAATGACTGAACACCAGATGAGCTGTGGTATGACATCTCACATGAAGAAAGCAAGCAAGAGGTCATTTAAAAAGACAGGAAAGAAAAAAAAGACCAAAACAGATGTCAGAAAAGACTCTGAAACTTTCTCTTGAACATAGAGTCACTAAAGAAAATGGATGAAATGAAGTAAAACAGTTGAAAAAAGATTTCAAAGGGCGACTTGAGAAGACAAAGTAAAGTTTTATGATGAAATGTACAAAGATCTGGAGTTAGAAAACCAAAACAGAAGAACATGCTCAGCATTTTTCAATCTGAAAGAACTGAAGAAAAACTTCAAGCTTCAAATTGCAATATTGAAGGATTCTATGGGCAAAATATTGACTGACACAGGAAGCATCAAAAGAAGATGGAAGAAATGCACAGAGTCACTGTACCAAAAACGAACTGTTCAACCATTTCAGGAGGTAGCATATGATCAAGAACCAATGGTATTCAAGGAAGAAGTCCAAGATGCACTGAAGGCATTGGCAAAAAACAAGGCTCCAGGAATTGATGGAATACCAATTGAGATATTTCAACAAACAGATGCAAAGCTGGAAGTGCTCACTCATTTATGTCAAGAAATTTGGAAGAAAGGTACCTGCCAACTGATGGTTAGAGATCCATATTTGTGACCATTCCAAAGAAAATGTCCCAACACAATGTGGAAATTATCGAACAATACCATTAATACCACACACAAGGAAAATTCTGCTGAAGAACTTTCAAAAGCAGTTGCAGCAGTACATCAACAGGGAACTGCCAGAAATTCAAGCTGGATCCAGAAAAGGACGTGGAATGAAGGATATCATTACTGATGTCAGATGGATCTTGGCCGAAAGCAGAGTATACCAGAAAGATGTTTACCTGTGCTTCATTGACTATGCAGAGACATTCGACTGTGTGGATTATAACAAATTATGGATAACGCTGTGAAGAATGGGAATTTCAGAACACTTAATTGTGCTCATGCGGGACCTGTGGATAGACCAAGAGGCAGTCATTTGAACAGAAAAGGGGATACTATGTGCTTTAAAGTCAGGAAAGGTGTGCATTAGGGTTGTATCCTTTCACCATACTTATGTGATCTGTATGCTGAGCAGATTATCAGAGAAGCTGGACTATATGAAGAAGAACAAGGCATCAGGACTGGAGGAAGATTCATTTACAACCTGAAATACGTAGATGACACAACCCAGTTTACTGAAGGTGATTGATGAAGATCAAAGACTCCAGCTTTCACTATAAATTACGCCTCAACATAAATCAAAAATCCTCACAACTGAACCAATAAGCAACATCATGATAAACAGAAAAAATATTGAAGTTCTCAAGGATTTTATTGTACTTGGATTCACAATCAATTTCCATGGAAGCAGCAGTCAAGAAATCAAACAACATATAGCACTGGGCAAATGTGCTGCAAAAGACCTCTTTAAATAAAAAGCAAAAGTGTCACTTTGATGACTAAGCTGGGCCTGTCCCAAGCCATGGTATTTTCATTTGCATGTGAAAGCTGGACAATGAATAAAGAAGACTGAAGAAGAATTGATAACTTTGAATTATGGTGTTGGTGAAGAATATTGAATATACCATGGAATGCCAGAAGAACGAACAAATCTGTCTTGGAAGAAGTATATCCAGAATGCTCCTTAGAAGCAAGGATGGTTAGACTTTGTCTCATGTACTTTGGACATGTTATCAGGAGGGACCTGTCCCTGAAGAAGGACATAATTCTTGGTAAAGCAGAAGGTCAAAGAAAAAGAGAGAGACCCTCAATAAGATGGACTGACACAGTGGCTTCAACAACGAGCTCAAGCAAAACAACAATTGTGAGGATGGCACAGGACTGGGCAGTGTTTCATTCTGTTGTACACAGGGTTGCTATGAGTCAGAATTTACTCAATAGCACCCAACATCAACAACAGTCACAGTTATGTCTGCTTTGCATGTATTATCTGTTTTTGTTTTTCCCAATAATACTGTATATATTATCATTTTTTATTTAAAGGTGAAGAACTAAGACTCAAATAGGTTATCTAAATTCTTCAAGTTAGAAGTTTAGAAGTGGTGGACCTAAAATTCAAACCATGGTCTGATTCCAAAGACTCCTTTTTTCCGTTCTGTCGCTCTTGCTCTCATCCTTTCTCTTTCTGTCTCTCTCTTCCTTCTTTCTACCTTCTTTACTTCTTTCTTCTGATTATTAACCCTAATTTCATTTCACACAGTAACTTTAAAAACCTTATTTTAAAAAAAGTGAATACTTCCAGCATTGTTCTATATATCCTAAAGTGCTTAATAACAATTAAGAGGGAATCTCCAAATTTCACCTACAGATCAGATCAATTTGTCAGCAGTCTCTCTTTCACTGATAGGTTGACTTCTTTACTTAGAACACTGTACCTGATGACCTCTTCCTCTAAGTAAGTCTTACTCTCCCTACAGAGATGAGCATATGCCTCATTTCTTCCAGGAAGCCCTCCTGAATAACTTAAGATTAGGTTAAGTGCTCTATAAATGTCCATATATGAACCCATAGTAGCAGCATATACTTATAGATTTATTACTCTGAATTAAAATTGCGTATACATTATAGTAAATACATGAAATTGCCAATATATAACCACTTTTTAACTACAAATAAAGCTATTTTATATGATTCAATAAAGTTTGTTTCTTACTCTAAACAATAAGCTATTTGAAGGCTATGACAGTGTCTAGTTCACTAATAAATCCCCAGGGGTTAGCACATTATCTGAAAAACAGCAGGCACTGAACATGATTTTTAAGAAAGTGAGTAAATAAAATGAAATAAATGAAGAAATAAATAAATGAGCCAGTAGAGTCTCATACACATTGTGAAAGAACGTGAGGTCTAATTAATACTGAAAGGTATACAATTAGCCCCAACTTGACTTACCAAAAATTGTAACATAACTTATGATAAAATCTATTTAAAGATTTCAAAACCAGGAGAATATTTTTGTTTTATGCAACTTTCTTTTACTATTGAAAAATGAAGTCTAAATGCATATGAAATCAATAGAAGGAATTTTGTTGTTGGTGTTGGTGTTGCTGTTTTTGTATAGTTGTATGCGATCCAGATGCATGTGACTTCTTTTAATGTAAACAAATAGAAACATAAATTTCCAAATTTATTGTTTTTAAGGTATGCTTTCAAGATTTTTATAACTGCGGCTGATTTGTTAAGCTTAAGTAAACCCTACCCAGTGTGAGGTGATCTGTGTATGACAACAGAAAGCTGGTTTATTCCATCTACTGACTGCCATGAAAAACGAAGAGCTAAGAACTTATATACTGATGAAATTGTACATTAAACAAGATTTTATAAACTGATTGATGCTAATACCCTTAAAGCAGTCAATGTATCATCTCTATATACTATTTATACTATTCCTAGGTGCTGTAAGAATGTAGGAGCCCTGGTGGTGCAGTGGCTAAGAGCTCAGCTGCTAACCAAAAGGTTAGCAGTTTGAATCAACCAGTGGCTCTTTGGAAACCCTATGGGGCAGTTCTACTCTATCCTGTCGGGTTGCTATGAGTCGGAATTGACTCGGTGGCAACGGGTATATAAGAATGTAACACTTTCACAAATGCTGTCCAATGTAACTTTTTTTTTTTAATTTTCTTTTAATTTTTTTTATTGTACTTCAGGTGAAGGCTTACAGAACAAATAGTTTCTCATGAAAAAGTACACATATTGTTTTATGACACTGGTTAACAACCCCACAACATACCAACCCTCTACCTTCTCAACCTTTTTTTTTTTTGGTGAAAATACACATAGCCAAAGATACACCATTTCAAAAATTTCTACATGCACAGTTCAGTGACATTGACTACACCCTTCCAATTGTGCTGTTATTTTCACTTAAGATAAGGACTTACAGAACAAAATAGTTTCTCATTTAACAGTTACTACAAATGTTGCCCTATGACAATGGTTAACAATCTCACAACACATCAACCATATCCTTACTCAACCTTGGGTTCCCTATCAACAGCTTCCTTGTCTCTTTCTGCTTTCTGGCCCTTGTCACTGAACTCCTGTACCTTGTTAGTCTCATTTGGTTTTACGGGGCTGTCCACTCCCAGGCTGAACAGTGAACCTCAGAGGTAACTTCACCACTGACCTAAAAGGGTGTCTGGGGGCCATACACTCGGGGTTTCTCCAGTCTCCTTTAGGCCAGTAAATCTGGTCTTTTTTTTTGTGGGTTAGAATTATGCTCTACATCTTTCTCCAGCTCTGTCCAGAACCCTCTGTTGTGATCCTGGTCAGAGCAGTCAGTGGTGGTAGCCGGGCACCATCTAGCTGTACTGGACTCAGTCCGGTGGAGGCCTTGGTAGCTGTGGACAATTAGTCCTTTGGACGAATCTTTTCTTTTTATCCTGTTCTCTTCATTCTCCCTTGCTCGCGAAGGGATGAGACCAGTGGAGTATCTTCGATGGCCGCTCACAGGCTTTTAAGACCCCAGACACTACTCACCAAGGTAGAATGTAGAGCATTGTCTTTATAAGCTGTGTCATGCCAATTGAGCTAGATGTTCCCCGAGACCATGGTCCCCACAGCCCTCCGCCCAGCAATTCAGTCCCTCAGGGAGTTTGGATGTGTCTATGGGGCTTCCATGACCTTTCCTTGTACAAGTTGTGCTAGTTTCTCCTGTATTGTGTACTGTCTCACCCTTCACCCAAGATACCACTTATCTATTGTCTATTTAATATTCCCCTACCCCCACCGCTCCCATCCCTGGTAACCAACAAAGATTGTTACATTTTGTGTGTGAACTTTTTCATGGGTTTTTACAATAGAGGTCTCATACAATATTTGTCCTTTTATGATTGACTTATTTCACTCAGCATAGACATATGCACACCTACGTTCATGGCAGCACTGTTCACAATAGCAAAACGATGGAAACAACCTAGATGCCCATCAACAGATGAATGGATAAACAAACTATGGTAAATACACACAATGGAGTACTATGAAACGAGAAAGAACAACAATGAATCTGTGAACCATCTCATAACATCAATATAACTGTTTTTTGCAATGATGAAAAAGTTCTGTATCAGCATTGTCCTATATCATTAACCACTAGCCACATGTGGTACTGAGCACTTAAAATGTGGCTAGTGAGACAGAGAAACCGAATTTTTTATTTCATTTTATTTTAATTTAAACAAATGGCTAGTGGCTACTGTACAGCTTGAGACAGCTCAGGGAATTTCCCTTAAAAAACAAAAAAGAAAATTGCCTCAGTGTAGTTCTAGTTTATTTTTTCTTTACTTCTTGTTGTTTCTTGCATCTGACACTTCCCTCTCTTCTTGCTGAATAAATACTTTGCTGGTTCTTTCAGTGAGGGTCTGTGGGTGGTAAACTCTCTTTGTCCACTTATGTCAGAAAATATCCTTATATGCTCAAACTCTTGAATAGCCATTTAGCTGATATAAAATTCTATGCTGACAGTTATTCTTTCCTCAGCATTTTGAAGCTGTTGTTCCATTATGTTCTGGCATTTATTGTTGCTGATAAACAGCTGGAATCTATTTAACATTCTCTATCTCTCTTTTTCTCTCTTATAGTGTTCCCTTTATTCTTGATATTCTGAAGTTTCACTTATGTGTCATGGTGTAGATTCAGTATTATTCTGCTTGATACTTCAAGTGCACTTTCAATTTAAGGACTTGGATTTTTCTTCAATTCTAGAAAATATTCAGATATTATATCTGCCAATATGGCTTCTCCACCATTTTCTCTATTCTTTTGTGGAAATTTCTAAATTATATCCATCTATCTTCTGCGTCTCTTCTTCTTCTTCCCCTTTTATCTCTATCTAACTAGCAAACTAGTACATTGGATGAAGATGCTGGTGAAGTCTTCATCCAATTCACTAGTTTGCTCTTAGATTGTTTCGACTGAGCATTGTTTCATCTCAATCTCTCTCCTTTTTTTTTTTAATTTAATAATTTTGTGTTTTCACCCCAACGAGACTAGCATTAATCCAAAAAACACGAAATAATAAATGCTAGAGAGGTCGTGGAGAGACTGGAACACTTATACACTATTGGTG